>NC_046246.1:6551598-6862848 GCF_009819885.2 Catharus ustulatus
ATTGGGTGCCCAGGGCTGTGTGTGTGTGCTGTGTGTGTGTGCTGGGGTCCCTGATTACACAGGGCTGTGGAGAGGGTTGTGTGTGTGCTGCTGGGATCCCTGGTGCACAGAACTGTGTGCTGCCAGGTCCCTGGTGCCCAGGGCTGGGTGCTGCTGGGTGCTCAGGGCTGTGTGTACTGCCAGGTCCCTGGTGCCCAGGGCTGTGTGCTGCCAGGTCCCTGGTGCCCAGGGCTGTGTGCTGCCAGGCCCCTGGTGCCCAGGGCTGTGAGTGTGTGCTGCATGCCCAGGGCTGTGTGCTGAGTGCCCAGGGCTGTGTGCTGCTGGGTGCTCAGGGCTGTGAGTGTGTGCTGGGTGCCCAGGGCTGTGTGCTGCCAGGCCCCTGGTGCCCAGGGCTGGGTGTGCTGCATGCCCAGGGCTGTGTGCTGGGTGCCCAGGGCTGTGTGCTGCCAGGTCCCTGGTGCCCAGGGCTGTGTGCTGCTGTGTGCACAGGGCTGTGTGTGTGTGCTGGGTGCCCAGGGCTGTGTGCTGCTGTGTGCACAGGGCTGTGTGTGTGTGCTGGGTGCCCAGGGCTGTGTGCTGCCAGGTCCCTGGTGCCCAGGGCTGTGAGTGTGTGCTGGGTGCCCAGGGCTGTGTGCTGCCAGGCCCCTGGTGCCCAGGGCTGTGTGTGCTGGGGTCCCTGATTGCCCAGGGCTGGGTGCTGCCAGGTCCCTGGTGCCCTGGGCTGTGTCCTGCTGGCTGTCCCAGCTCTCTGAGTGCCCCTGTGTCTCTCCCCAGACGCAAGTCCCGCTCTCCCTCCCCGCGGCGGCGTTCGTCGCCCGTGCGCCGCGAGCGGAAGCGCAGCCACTCGCGCTCCCCCCACCACCGCACCAAGAGCCGCAGTGCCACCCCTGCCCCTGAGAAGAAAGAGGCCACTCCTGAGCCAGAGCCCTCCGTGAAACCAAAGGAGACTGTTGTGCAAGAGGCAACTTCAAACAGGTGAGAATTGCCTCTAAAAAATGGAATTATTATCCTAATGCCTCACTGGAGCTTGGCTTGGGCAATGCCTGCTCCTCCCTGTGCCTCTGCAACAGCCAAATAATTTATTTTAGAATCTCCTGTGAGATTTCTTTGTCCTGTGTATTCTAAGGGCAGTGTGCTTTGCTGCCGCTGTGATTTCATTGTCTGGTCATCACTGACACTTGTGACAATGTCATCCTGACTTCCAGCCGGTTGTCACCATGTAGCCTCTATGTAACTTATTCTCCTTTTTGAATCATTGTACCACAGTCTAACTCCTTTCACAGTTCTGGAGCAATTTGTTACAGAACAGGCAGGAGAATGTTGTAGGGGAATATCTTCCTCTTCCTTCTAAAATGTAACTCAGCAGGCTGTGGTTCTTAAAAATGAAATCCTTATTTTTAACAGTGACATCCCAAAAGCTCCTAAACCTGAACCTCCTGTACCAGAGACTAAGGAAGCTTCACCAGAACGTAATTCAAAGAAGGAGAGGGAGAGGGAGAAGGAGAAGGAGAAGACTCGTCAGAGATCCCCAACTCGGTCCAAGTCCAGGTCACGATCCCGGTCCCGTTCTCCATCTCATTCTCGACCCAGGAGGCGCCACAGATCACGGTCCAGGTAGGGCTTCAGCTGCTGCTGGGGATGGCTGGGAATATTTCTGCTGAAGGTGCCACTCTGTTCTTGTGATGTTTTTAGAGGTGTTGAGCTGGGGATGTTTTGGGCCTTTGGTGCATAAAGTGTTTGGGAGTGTTTTGTTTGTACTGATTTATGAGAAGATGCTCACAGTGACCAGCGCTGACCACAGAAGGAATTGGGCTGCTTAATGTTGATAATGGGAATTGGGTCACCTTTCTTTAGCACAGGGGTTTGATACTGAAAATTCTGTGAAATTAAAAAAGGAGGTAAAGAATGTTTAATTCTCCTACTTAATAGAGAGATGTTGTTAAACATCAAAGCCCTGATTGTGTCTGTGCATTGGCATCCTCACCTAAATACAGCCTTAAAACAGCACTTGGAGGAAAACAACTGCACTCAGTGCCCCGAGGATAAATTCCCTCAACTAGGGAAGTTAGACAGTTGCTTTTCCTGGGGATTTCTGATGGTGACAGCTCTTCCTCCCCTAGAAGGCGACCCAGCCCGCGGCGCCGGCCGTCCCCGCGCAGGAGGAGCCCGCCCCGGAGAATGCCACCCCCACCCAGGCACAGGAGGAGCAGATCCCCCGTGAGGCGGTAAGAGCCCTGCTGTTTGAGACAGCTGCAAGTGCTGAAACCTGCAAAGCTGAAGGGAACTGTAGCTGTGTTAGCAAAACTCCCCTCGTTCAGCTCACCTTAGCTCTGGCAGGTGTGTGGTTAGAGCGATGGTGTCGCGTTTCCCCAGTGCGTTGTGGGGCAACAGCTGCAGCTGGGAAATGATTTCTTCTGAGTTAGGGTAGGGTGAGAATTCCACCTTTTGGAAAAGTGGCAATTTCAGAGCTTGGTTTCTTTTTTATTTCTTCAAATGGCTCTGGGTAGCTCCCAGCACAGACTGACATCTCTTAGAGCTTTTTTTTTTTTAGTATTTTTCTTTCCTGCCTGGGGAAAAAAAATGAGAACAAGTATTTGAGTTTTACTTTTTGGGAATTTTAATTATGACTTGCATTTTTAGCACGTAAAATTAAACTTGGACTTGAAATATGTTTCTTCTTCATGTTCTCTTAAGATTCTTCAAGATTTGCCCTTTGGTGTTGAAAGTCACATTTTTCACAGCATGAGAATTGTTCTTGAGGCAAAGCTCTTAGCTGCCTTGCAGAGTAAATGCTGTGCTTTTGGCAGTGTCAAAACAGACATTTTACTTCATGGGGAGAGAACAGATTCTGATCCTCTTCATAGGAAGAGAATCAAAGTTGATGCTTCTTGTGTACAGCAGTTGTTTTTGAGGAAGGAACACTTCTCTTCCTTTCTGTGACAAGGTGATGACTATTTCCTGAGTTTGTCAATATGTTCATTTCACACAGTTACTGGGAAAACTGTGAAAACTATCAAACATGTATGTTGCAAGATGTACAAGAGCTCCCTTTCAGCAAATGTTTATCTCACTCAAGGTAGGGTTTCTTTTTTCCAGGTTCTCAGGAATTCTGCAGCCAAAGGTGGATTCTGCAGGTACACAATTGCAACAGAACTTGCCACAAATTTTGCCGCAGAATTCTGAGGCCCTACCTTTTAAAATTGCAAAGTAAAGATGAAAGACTAAAACATAAGGATGGATAGATGGATTCTGAATTGTTAAGTTGTTAAGTTGTCTGAAATTTTCACCTCCTGGTGTAAAACATTTTGGTGTCCTTGCACACTAAACTCTTCCCCAGATCTGTTCTGGGGGTCGTTAAGTGACACGTGCTAACACAGACAATTCTCTTAACCACCCAGAAGTTAGAGAGCCCAACCAAAACTAATTGTTTCCAGGGGCAAAGCTTAGCTGTAGCCTGTAGATTGACAGAAAGCCAGTGAAGGTGACACTAACAATTTTTAGCTCACTATTGTAGTTTAAGAATAACTGTGAAAGATTGGTCATTATCCTCCTCTTCTCCAAACCGAGTGTTGCAGGCTGTCCACCATGTTTGGGAAGTGCTGTTGTCTGTGGCTCAGTGTCTGTGCTTGCAAACAACCGCAGTTCTTTGTTCTTTGTGCTGACATGTTCCCCTGTGTGGCCGGCCAGGACCTGATGTGAGCTTTGCTTTGCAGGAGAAGACGCTCCTCGGCCTCGCTGTCCGGCAGCAGCTCCTCCTCCTCCTCGTCTCGCTCCCGCTCTCCACCAAAGAAGCCTCCCAAGAGACCCGTGTCCAGCCCCCCGCGCAAAACGCGCCGCCTGTCCCCCTCTGCCAGCCCCCCCCGGCGCCGCCACCGGGGCTCTCCCCCCGGCAGCCCCCCGGCCAAGCCGCGCCGCTCGCCCACGCCCCAGCAGTCCAACCGCGCCCGCAAGAGCCGCGGCTCCGTCTCGCCCAGCAGGGCTTCAGGTGAGGGCACCGTGCTGCCTCACACATCCCCTCTGAGAGCTCCTGTAGGGGTAGGAAAGTGTGGAGTTGTGGCTGAGCTGTTTTGGTTTGTCTTGTAGCACCCAAGCATAAGAGTACTGAGAAAAGAGAATCTCCTTCGCCGGCGCCCAAGCCCAGGAAAGCAGAGCTGTCGGAATCAGGTACGGCTCTGGCTTCTGAGCTCTGCTCCTGGGTGGGGTTTTAGTCACAAATACTTGGGCAGGGAGTGCTGAGCTCTCATGGAAGTCTGGTGTTGAAAACAGGAGTTTTCAGAACTCTAAAGGTGATCATTCCTGCTGCCTCATTCTAGGCAAAATTGCTTGGAATGAAAGTTCAGCCCAAGTGTATTCCATCCTAAAATTTGAGTGGGGGAAAAGCCCACACCTGGTGGTCAGAATGAAAGTTCAGCCCAAGTGTATTCCATCCTAAAATTTGAGTGGGGGAAAAGCCCACACCTAGTGGTCAGAATGAAAGTTCAGACCAAGTGTGTTTCAGCCTCATCATCCTCAAATTTGAGTGGGGGAAAAGCCCACACCTGATGGTCAGACTGAAAGTTCAGCCCAAGTGTGTTTCACCCTTATTATCCTAAAATTTGAGTGGGGGAAAAGCCCACACCTGGTGGTCAGAATAAGAGTTCAGCCCAAGTGTATTCCATCCTAAAATTTGAGTGGGGATAAAGCCCACACCTAGTGGTCAGAATAAAAGTTCAGCCCAAGTGTGTTCCAACCTTATTATCCTAAAATTTGAGTGGGGATAAAGCCCACACCTGATGGTCAGAATAAATTTCAGCCCAAGTGTATTCCATCCTAAAATTTGGGTGGGGATAAAGCCCACACCTGATGTTCAGACTGAAAGTTCAGCCCAAGTGTGTTTCACCCGTATTATCCTAAAATTTGAGTGGGGGAAGAGCCCACCCCTGGTGGTCAGAATAAGAGTTCAGCCCAAGTGTATTCCATCCTAAAATCTGAGTGGGGATAAAGCCCACACCTGGTGGTCAGAATAAAAGTTCAGCCCAAGTGTGTTTCAGCCTCATCATCCTCAAATTTGAGTGGGGGAAAAGCCCACACCTGGTGGTCAGAATGAAAGTTCAACCCAAGTATATCCCAGCCTCATTATCCTCAAGTCTGAGTGGGGGAAAAGCCCACCCCTGATGGTGTGCTGTCCATAACTTTGCTTCCATAAGGTGAATCTGTATCCTTGGTTTAAGTGCCCTGTCCTTGTGTGTCCTTTCAGAAGAAGACAAAGGAGGCAAAATGGCTGCAGCAGATTCTGTCCAACAGAGGCGCCAGTACAGGAGGCAAAATCAACAGTCTTCATCTGGTATGGAGCACAGAAATTCCCTGAAACTGCCCTGTAGTTTACTTTTGCAGGAAGTAGTTAAGCTCAAATGCAGATTAAGGCTATTTGCTCTGTGCTCTGCAGTGCTATTGTAAACTTAATTACAGATTTGCCACTCATAATGAGGTCACTTTAATTACTGCTCAGGAAGAATGAAAGTATGACTTTTAAAGGTTATTACATCTTTTGTTAATGGGTTTGCAACTTTAAAAGTTGCACTTTTAGACACTTAACATCACACACCAAGATTGTGTGCTGTGGATTACCTCATCTGTCCTTACTTTGGACTCCTTTATGCCTGAGATCAGTAAATTCACCTGGGTATTTTTGTTCAGTGGTTTCAAAGAGCAACTGCAGTTCACCTTTTAAATTACCTGCCTAGCCAAATTTTATGGGGACAGTTAGATCATTGCAACTATTTTTACCTGTCTCCAGTAGATTTATTTATCACTTCAGTTCCACCAACCCCTTTAGTTGATTTGCTTTCAAATTTCGGATTCTCATTTGGCGGGAGAGGAACTTGCTTTGAACTGCAGCATTACCCTGTCAGTGAGCAGTGTCACAAAGATCATTTCCCAGAGAGTGATTCTTCTACGTTTGCAGATTCTGGTTCTTCATCTTCCTCAGAAGAGGAGAGGCCCAAGAGGTCGAACGTGAAGAACGGGGAGGTGGGCAGGCGCCGCCGGCACTCGCACTCGCGCAGCCCCTCGCCCTCGCCCCGCCGGCGCCAGAAGGATTCCTCCCCTCGGTAACTGAGCTCAACTCACCCTCCTGTTCTTCACTCTTTATCTCTCTGCAACTCTCACCAAATACACATCAAGTCATGCCCACTCTGCACAGTTTTCTTTCAAAATTTCCTTCCCATTTCGCTCATTCGGTAAAAGTTGCTCTGAGCTTTTTTTTGATGTTCGTTTTTGCCTCATACGTGGCAGATAGATCTGTTGTTTTGTTTTGTTTTCCCTCCACTGCTCTCAGGATGCAGATGGAAAAGAGGTGGCAATCCCCAGTGATGAAAAGGTTGGTTAGAAATTCATCTCTTACACAGGCTGTCATTTATTTTGGCATGGATAAACATTTGCCATCCTTTGTCCTTTAGACTTGCACACTCATGGTGAGGGAAATTCAGACTGATGTGTGTTGGACCTGGAACCAAAAACAGAGAAGAGCACCTGCTCTGTGTCCCTCACTGCTCAGCCCTGGTTAATTCACATCAGCCTGTGCCATCAATAACTTTGATGTTATTACATCTCACTGATGCCTGAAAAACAACTGAACCCTTGTGTTCTTTAGGGGCTCCTCGCTCCAGACACCCAGCTTTGGGTGAGCAGTGTTGGATTCCTGCTGCCACTCACTCAAACCCTCCTGCACACTTGCAACAAACAATTAAGATCTTGATCTTGTGGGTCAGAGATTATTGGAGTTTTCAAAACTCCCATTCCTCAGTTCATGAGATATTTGGGACCACTGGAAGCAGGCGATGAGTAAACCAGCAGTGACTTCTTTATTTGTGACACTTTCTGCTCTGTGTTGATCTAGGGATACAGAAAGCTTGATGGGTTTATTAATTGGATTTAATGACCCTTGAACAGGCTGTAATTAAGCCCTGGCTAGCAGATACTCAGAGCACACATCATGATGCAGGAGATAAGGATGACTCCCTCACCAGTGCAGACCTTCCTAATTATGGATCCTGTCAAACATTTCTGTGGAAAACAGGTTGGGATTCAGAGGCTGTGATCTTGTTTTGTAACACACTGAATTCACGTACTGCCTGTTGCATAAATACATGTTTAATTAGGACTCTGAGTACATTTGAAGGCTGGGGGTTTTTGAATCATAAAAGAACATTTATTTTGGAGCAAACTCTTATCTATAAAAGTGTGTCTCATTGCCTTGGAGAACAATACCCAGCATGTTTGAAATCAAATCTCACTTCATGTAAATGAGCTGCTTTGCTTTTTAATTGCTCTCATTTTTCCCTTATCCAGTCATTTTATCTTAATTGCATTTTTTAAAAAAAAGAATATTTCACTTTACCAATATTCCTCTCCTTTAAAATTCTATGCAAGTATGTTGGATTAAAATTCTCCCTTCCAGGAGTCTGTTGTAAACCCTGCAAAGCAGAAAATGGCTCATTTGGTTAACAATTTTAATCCAGAGCTGTAGTTTAGCAACCACTGGGGTTTTTTTCACCACATTTCAAGAAATAAATAATATTGAATTTCAGACAGAGCACAGTTTCACACTGTGAAGAAAATTAACTGTACCCAAGGCAAAATCAGCACATGATCCATCACTTATTGCAGCCACTTGGCTAGAAGGTGGTCATGGATCAGGTTGTGCAGATGTGGAATTGTGTCCTGGCTGATGTGGTGGGGTCAGGGTCACAGTGAGACAGTTGTGATGGATTCAGGGTCACAGTGAGACACCTGTGATGGACTCAGGTCACAGTCAGACACCCATGGTGAGCTCAGGGTCACAGTCAGACACTGTAATGGATTCAGGGTCACAGACACCTCTGGTGTGCTCAGGGTCACAGTGAGACACCTGAGATTGATTCAGGGTCACAGTCAGACACCCATGCTGGGCTCAGTGTCACTGTCAAACACCTGTGATGGATTCAGGGTCACAGTCAGACATTGTGATGGGCTCAGGGTCACAGTCAGACACCTGAGATAGATTCAAGGTCACAGAGACACCTGTGATGGGCTCAGGTCACAGTCAGACACCTGTGATGGATTCAGGGTCACAGTCAGACACCCATGCTGCACTCAGTGTCACTGTCAAACACCTGTGATGGATTCAGGGTCACAGTCAGACACCCATGCTGCACTCAGTGTCACAATCAAACACCATTTCACACTCTCCAGGAAGATTTAAGTCCATTCCTTCCCATTAGCGCTCCCAGTAGAATTCCATGTAAAGGTGCATGAAGGAGCAGATTTATGTGCTGAAAGCAGAGCACAGAGCAGCAGGTGGCTCAGCTGGCAGTTCCCTGACCTGTGCCTGTTTCTGCAGCAGGAGGAGGAGGAGCCCCTCGCCGCCCCCCGCGCGCCGGCGCCGCTCCCCTTCCCCGGCCCCGCCGCCCCGGCGCCGCCGCTCGCCGTCCCCGCCTCGCCGAAGGTACCACACTGCCATCCCTGCCATCCCTGCCCTTGGGAGAAGGGCCCTGCTCCCCCTACCCTCCCTGGGGAGCTGAGGGGAGCTGTGCTGTGCTCTGGGGTTGGGGGTGGTGGGGGCATGGTCTGGATGTCTTTGGGTTGGTGTGGCAAATTTGGAATCGCAGAGCGTTGGGTTGGGTTGGGTTGGGTTGGGTTGGGTTGGATTGGGTTGGGTTGGGTTGGGAGGGACCTTAAAGATCACCCAGTGCCACCCCCTGGCATGGGCAGAGACACCTCCCACTAGCCCAGATTGCTCCAAACCTTGTCCCAACTTGGACACCTCAGGGGTAACCACAGCCTTTCTGCATAACAGTTAACAAGTTTTATTTTAAACTGTTCAAACTC
This sequence comes from Catharus ustulatus, assembly GCF_009819885.2. Taxonomy (NCBI): domain Eukaryota; kingdom Metazoa; phylum Chordata; class Aves; order Passeriformes; family Turdidae; genus Catharus; species Catharus ustulatus. The sequence continues at coordinate 6,560,446 of NC_046246.1, forward strand.
CTGAAGAATTCTGGTTTAAATGTTGAGAATTTTAAAGAATTCAGAGTCCTTTTCCCCTCTCTGGGTGCCCTGCAGGGTTGTGCTGACTGTGGCCATGCCTGGCTGCCCCCTGAACGTTTGTTCTCTTTGCAGGTCTCCATCTCCTCCCCCGCGCAGACGTTCTCCCTCCCCACGGAGATACTCCCCCCCAATCCAGAGGCGATATTCCCCATCTCCCCCTCCCAAGAGGAGAACAGCCTCTCCTCCTCCCCCTCCCAAAAGAAGAGCCTCCCCTTCCCCCCAGTCCAAGCGCAGAGTCTCCCACTCCCCACCTCCAAAACAGAGGAGCTCCCCCACAGCCAAGCGGCGCTCCCCTTCCGTCTCTTCCAAGCACAGGAAGGGGTCTCCTCCCAGCAGATCCAACAGGGAAACACGTTCTCCACCACAAAACAAAAGGCATTCACCTTCACCACGGCCTCGAGCTTCCCACCCCTCGTCCAGCCCTGCCCCGGCGCGCCGGGGAGCGTCGGCGTCGCCGCAGAGGAGGCAGTCACCCTCACCCAGCAGCCGGCCCATCAGGAGGGTGTCCAGAACGCCAGAACCCAAGAAAACAAAGTAAAAAAATCTCATCTTGGCTGCTTTGGGTGTGATATGGGGTGGATGTTCAGTTGTAATGCAGAGGAAGTAGTTAAGGAAACCATGGGTTTGGGTGGGAAGGGAGCTCAGAGCCCACCCAGTGCCACCCCTGCCATGGCAGGGACACCCCCATGGGTTCTTCAGGCTCTTGAATGTTACACTGAGAACTGTGAAAATAGAACCTCTAGTCTAATGTTCAAACAATCCTAGCCCATACTTTCATTCTCCACTCTACAAGATACTTTATTCATCACAGAATCCCAGAGTGGTTTGAGTTGGAAGGGAGCTCAGATCCCACCCAGTGCCACCCCTGCCATGGCAGGGACACCCCCACTGGTTTATCAGGCTCTTGAATGTTACACTGAGAGCTATGAAATAGAAGCTCTCAAACAATCCTAGCCCATACTTTCATTCTTCACTCTACAACAAGATATTTTATTCATCACAGAGTCCCAGAGTGGTTTGAGTTGGAAGGAAACTCAGATCCCACCCAGTGCCACCCCTGCCATGGCAGGGACACCTCCCTCTGTCCAAGGCTGCTCCAGCCCCAACGTCCAACCTGGCCTTGGACACTTCCAGGGATCCAGGTGCTGTTCTGGGCACCCTGTGCTCCCAGGGAAGAAGTTTTTCCCAATGTCCCACCTATCCCTGCCTCTGGCAGTGGGAAGCCATTCCCCTTTGTGCATAAAAACTCCTCTCCCTCCTTTTTGTGAGACCCTGGAATGCTGCCACAAGGTTCTCCAGATCCTTCCCTTTATTTGCTGGCTTTAAAGAAAACCTAACTCAGTCTTTAAAACTAACTGTGGGGGGGGACAGCACTTCTCACTAGCTCAGAAATAATTCCAGAAGTGGCCATTCATGATAAACTACTAAAATTGTAAATATTTTTGTCTTTAGGGAGATGCTTTTCTGAGCAGACAGTGAAAAGTGTGGTGATGGTTTACAAATTTTTTCAGAAGGAAAATGTAGCTGAAGGAAAATCTTGGACCATGAAATAGCAGCGTTGATCTCCTTTAATGTGCCAGAAAGGCAGCATTCAGTTCTGAGCAGCAGCAGGGTTGTTTAACAGATTTCAGATTTTTACCCTTCTGCATTATGGATCCACTCTGCTGTTAGATTGTTCTTTGCCTTTTTTATCACATCAGCAAATCAATTAATCTCTTTATTTTTTAAAATCAGTTTAAACCTGAGTGCAGCTTGAGCAGGTTCAGGCACAGATGTTCATTTGGCTCTTGTGTTGATCTTGCCTTGTTTTGTGTCACCTCTGACTGTGACTTTTGTGTCCCCAGGGCTTCCACCCCCAGCCCCCGGCGCGTGTCCTCGTCCCGCTCTGCGTCAGGGTCACCTGAGACAGCTGCCAAGAAACACCCAGGGGCTGCCTCTCCTGCCCGCTCCCGCTCTCCTTCTGCCAACTGGTCACCTGCAAAAAAGGCCAAGAGCCCATCCCAGAGCCCATCACCTGCCAGGGTATTTGTTCATCCACCAGCTCTGCTTTGGCTTCTGGGGCAGGCTCTGCTTGGGAGGGCTGAGCAACCCCAGGGTTATTCTCATTCTTCATGGCTAAAAACTTGTAACGTAAATCTTTTCAAGTTTAACATCTCCAAGTGTGGAAGAAAATGGTGTTCTATAGAAAATCAGACTTCTGGGGAAAAGTCTGTCCCATTTTCTGAGTTTCATGATCTGCAGAGTAAGGGAGGTTTAGTAATGCTCAGCATCCTGTGTGCAAACTCTGAGTATTCCTGTGGAGGAGAACAGATTGTTTGGGATCTTCACCTCTCCTTTGAGGTGTTTCCATTCTTTGCCAGAGAAGGTGGAAGCCTTAGGGATGAGTTGTAACATCTATGGAATTATTTATTACAGAATTCAGATCAAGAAGGTGGTGGCAAGAAGAAGAAGAAAAAGAAGGATAAGAAGCATAAAAAGGATAAAAAGCACAAGAAACACAAAAAGCATAAGAAGGAGAAGGCAGCAGCAGCTGCAGCTGCTGCTGTGGCTGCAGCAGACACCACCTCAGCACAGGGAGAGCAGGAAACAGAGACAGAACCCAAAAAGGTGAGAATTGGGGGTTTGGAAAATGTGAGCAAACAGGGTGGGTGTGTGTCCTGACAGCCCTGATTCCACACTGGGATTTGGGGTGGCTGTGTGTCCTGACATCCCTAATTCCACACTGGGATTTGGGGTGGATATGTGTCCTCACAGCCCTGATTCCACACTGGGATTTGGGGTGGCTGTGTGTCCTCACAGCCCTGATTCCACACTGGGATTTGGGGTGGCTGTGTGTCCTCACAGCCCTGATTCCACACTGGGATTTGGGGTGGCTGTGTGTCCTCACAGCCCTGATTCCACACTGGGATTTGGGGTGGCTGTGTGTCCTCACAGCCCTGATTCCACACTGGGATTTGGGGTGGCTGTGTGTCCTCACAGCCCCAATTCCAAACTGGGATTTGGGGTGGCTGTGTGTCCTCACAACCTTAATTCCAAACTGGGATTTGGGGTGGTTGTGTGTCCTGACAGCCCTGATTCCACACTGGGATTTGGGGTGTGTGTCCTCACAGCCCTGATTCCACACTGAGGTTTGGGGTGGCTGTGTGTCCTGACAGCCCCGATTCCACACTGGGATTTGGGGTGGCTGTGTGTCCTGAACTGGGATTTGGGGTGGCTGTGTGTCCTGACAGCCCCAATTCCAAACTGGGATTTGGGGTGGGGGATTCCAGGGGGGATTGCAGTGCTGGGAGGGCTCAGCCTGGCTGGGCCTGGGGTGTTTGAAGGAACTCTTTGTGTTTGTTTGAAGGAGACAGAAAGTGAACCCGAGGACAACCTGGATGACCTAGAAAAGCACCTGAGGGAGAAGGCCCTGAGGTCCATGAGGAAGGCACAGGTGTCCCCCCCCTCCTAGGCCAACCCTTTGATATAATGTACATTTTATTTGGTTTGTACTCAGAATTCAATTTCAAATTGCTAAATGTGTTTGAGCTTTAGAATATAACATTTGTTGTAATAATTGCTAGGTTGAGGTTCACCATGTACAAAGGGCATGGATTTACATTACAAAAGGTGTCCACAGTGTACTAGTGACATTCTTTCATTGACAGTCAGCATAATTTCATGTAGAGTGAGACTTTTTAGAAGCAGTAGGAATTTGTTTTGGAGGTTTGAAACATGACCAGTCAGTTCCCTCGTTTCTTTGAAATCCAACAGAGCCTTGAGCAGAATTTGTGAGGGTCTCATTTGACTTCTTTTGTATCACTTACATGATGCTACTAACCTTTGTGGTTTGTAGGCTTGCCCAGGAGTAAAACCACTGCAGAATTCAAGGAAATCCATCTCTATTTTAATGCTTTCTACTGTTGCCTGTATAGTCTCCATTAAAGCCAATCAAGAATAGCAATTTAGAGTGGTACATAAATGAAAGCATGTTGTTTACCAGGACACTGTGGGTTTATATTGATGTAACATGTTGATTTGGAACACTGGAATTTCATTTGTATTTTTATGTTCTTTTTTTAAAGGGCAGTTTCCATGATCAGCAGTCCCAGAAAAAAAAAAAATAATTCCTTCAGTTCCATAAATTTTGTTTGTGAGCTGTCGTTGCCCCATTCATAAATCTTGTCTCGTTACGGTTCTTCAGAATGGTCTGAGCAACTTTCAGAGCTGTGTTCTTTGAAAGTTTAGAGGAACCTGAACTTTGGATATTGTCATGTTTTCACTGTTCTTTGTTTTTGTTTTTTTAACTAAAGCTATATAAAGCTTGTGGATTAAACAAAATAAATTTCTAAATTTAAACAGATGTTGGCTATTTTTATCTGGACGTGGACATTTGCTAATCAGCTTTGTTTTGTGCAGGGTTAATGACTGCTCAGAGATGAGAAACAACTCAATCCACTGGGCTGGCTCTGGAAAAATTGGGGCTTTTAGGGGAGCAGGAAAAGCCCTTTAATTAGTGATGCTCCTGTGGAGTTCTTGGCAGGCTGGAGTCACACAGCCTGGCCTGGGCAGTGCTCTGAGGGGATGGAGAAGCTCAAATTCAATATTTGCAGTGCTCTGAGGGGATGGAGAAGCTCACACTCAATATTTGCTGTGAAACTGCTGGTCAGAGCAAGTCAGGTGTGTGAAGGCCCTGCAGGAAATGAAGAGCAGGTTTGATTAACTTGGAGAAGGAGCTGGAGTGGTGTGGGAGGAATCCTGAGGATCCCTCCCTTTCCATAATCATGGAATAAACCATCCAGTCCCAGCCCCCTTTTCATCACACTGCAAACTTGCTGCTGTGGAATTCCTGTAAAAACTGGAGCTGTGTGTCTGAAACGTGCTCAGTTCTGAAGCCTGAGGTTCCTCTGGAAGGTGCTGTTGGGTTCTTTGTGTGCTGCAGCTGCTGTAGCTGTGGTGTGCACAGTGAAATGTGCAGGTTGGTGACTCTGTCCTTGCCCCTGTGCAGGGTTTGAGCTGAGCCAGGGCTGCTCCAGGTCCTGCCAGGGAGGGGAGGTCTCAGAGCAGCTCCTGCACTTCCCTCTGTGCTGAATCTTTTGTTCCTTCACATGAATGTCATTGTGTGCTCAAGTGCTTGTAAACCTCCTGCAGCAGCTGCAGTGCTGAGGATCACCTGATATTAAAGTGTGTGTGGTGAATTCCAGCAATTCTGGGCAGAGGCTTTTCTCAAAGTGCCCCTGGGGGAATTTGGTGCTCGTGGAACCTCAGACCCGAGCTGGGGACGTGCTGATCCTCATTCCCTGGGTGTCCCTGTGCCTGCAGGGGTGCAGCTCCCCAGCCTTTAATGCCTCCTCCTCTATCATCCCAATCTTGCTGAGGGTTTGGTGACCTCTGAGTGCCTTTTAATCTTAGCACTAATAGAAGTTCTTTAAATACATTCAGGACCTGAGTCAGTGCTTATCTTCCCTCACACCTATTTCCATCTCCTGCCTCCAGGACTGATAAAGGACCTCTGCTGGGTTTGGATGGGCCAGGCCTTCCCTCCACCTTTCCACCTCCCTTGGAGTTTCTATTCTTGGTGCTCCCTCTGCCTCTTTTTTTCATCTATCCATAAAGAATGGTGTAGGCTTAAAAAGAGCAATTAAATGCAGTGTTTAAAAAGAATAGAACTTCTAAATTGTGTTTAGCTTAGTATTTTAATTCCTTCCTACTTATCAATTCAAGTAGTAACATTTCATTTCAATACCAGCTGGGACAAGGAGCCCTCTCCTCTCCTGAGCAGGGAATCTCTGCTGGGCTGGGTTCCATCTGTGACACCACTGAGTTCACTCCTGATCCTCTGACTGAGCTCCCCTCACCCAAACCCTAACTTGTCTGATCCCTTCTCCATCCCAGCTTCTTGCTTAACCTCTTCTCTCTGTTTTTAAATCCTTGTGTTTGTAGTTCACAAATGACCCTGCAGGGTGTGATGAGGCAGGAGCTGCCTGGATCTCCCTTCTTGTTTTCCTGGATCTGCTCATGCTGAATTTTGGCTCCTTGACCCAGGCCACCCTCGTGAAGTGACAGACATAGGGTCTAGGTAATAATTGCAATAATTGCAATAATTGCATCCAACTCCACAAAAACTTTAATTGGGCTGTGTAATTTAACTGGAGCTGAGTCCTCAGGAGCGAGTGTGAGGCTGAGGTGAGTCACAGGTCAGCCTGTAGCTGCTTCTGAAGAAAGATGTGTTTGTTGTGTCAACAGGTGAGACAATGGCAGGTGTGTGTGTGCAACAGTTCCAAGTTTATAGAAACTCAGGGCTGGATTGTTAAATTTTTCCACTTGTGTGACTTTGGCAGTTTGCCTGGGAGTGCTGTGTGGAGCTCCCTGAGCTGAGGGATTTAGCCTGAATTGCCCCAGGACACAGAACTGCTCTGCTGCTGCTCCCAGGGATAAATCCCAGCACAGGGCAGAGTTCTGTGCTGGGAACCATCCCAAAACCTCCCTCACCTGACACAAATCCGTGTCCTGAGCAGTGAGGGCTTGGAGGGGCAGTTCTGCACTCTGACTTCATTCCTGCAGCACCAGACTCCAAATCTCTGTGTGTTGGTGTGAGAGCAGCAGGGCACAGAGCTGGGTTTTGGTGGAGTTCCATTCCAGCTGTTGTGTGTCATTACTTATGATTGAGTACAGGATCATCTCATAAACCCTTGTCTTGTCTGTCTGAAGTCCACTGTGGATGTCAGCAATGTCTCAGAGCACTGACAGTTCAATGGAATTGTGTTTCTCTTAAATCAGCTCTTACTCATTCCAATAAATTACTATTGGAAGTCATTATATTCTTCCAGGATAGTAAAAAGATGATTGAATCTCAGCACAATGGGATAGGGAGCTGTGTATTCCCAGACTAATCAGTTTGACTTTTGAACTTCATGCAACAATCCTGGATGAGTTCAGAGAGGCTGGAAGTGCTGGAGTCCCTTCAGCTGGGGATGATTCCCCCTGGCTGGAGACAGAGCTGTCCTGTACCAGCCCCTCTTATCTGGGCTCCCTCTGCCTCAGGATCAGATGGTTCCTGCTCAAAGTCCAGCAGAACTGGGCTCCATCCTGAGCTCAGCCCTGGCTTTGTTCTGAGCCAGGTGCTGGGGAAGGAAGTGCTTGGCTCTGTTATCACTTGTTCAGTTTGGTTCTGACTTGAGCCAGAGCGTTTCCTTTCGCTGTGAGCAGAGCTCAGGGAACATCCAGCATGGTTCAAGGTCTCCAGGTTCACTTGGGATGGTTTGTGTCTCCTTGGTGGCTGGAGGCAGGCAGGGAGATATGTGGTGAATTTGTCATGTGTCCATCCTGAGGGCAGATTAAACCTTGGGAAGAGTGGGGTTAATTTTAATTGTTCTTAAAGTAGGAGAACAGCCAATATACAGAGGGAGATGATGTTCAGAGGGATCCCCAGTTCTCACTGCAGGTTTGTACCTGAACACCCCCAAGTGGCTTTGGCTCTGTCTCACAGGCTGGGGATGCACTGGGAGCTGTTCCTGAAGGGATGAGGATCACAGCTTGCCATGGAGCTGGAAAGGACAGTTTGGGTTTTTGTTCCGTTTTTTCCCAGTCTTTTATTTAAAATCAAGGCACAAGGTGCCTCCTCTGGGGTTTGCTGGTGTGCAAGGGCTGTGCCCGAGCAGCAAACAGGAACTGTGTGGCTCCAGCCCATCTCCCAGGGAGAGAAAACTGAAATTAAACCGAAATTCTTCCTTAGCTGGGAGTGTCGGATTTTGTCATGGGAGCTCCCGGGGCAGTGAGTCAGTGTGAGCCACAGCAGGGCTGACTCACCTTTGTGCTGAGCTCCTTTGGGGTTTGGATCATCCCAAAAACCAGGAGGGAACTGCTGGCTCCCAACCCGGGGCTGGGGTCAGTGCCAGCAGCCCTGGGTCGGGATTTGCTGCAGGGGAGAAGACTGTGCCTTCAGTGCAAGGGGTTTTAATCACCAACTCATGAATTATCTTTAGTTCAAGTGTTGTGGCAGATCCTGTAGGAATCGTGGGTTTTTCTCATTCGGGATCAATCTGAATTGTGTGGGGCAAACTTCCAAGGCCAGGTGTGAGTCTTGAGCTGCGAGCCAGGCTCAGGAATCCTGAACTGCCCCGTGCTGAGCCGGGCTCAGGAATCCTGAACTGCCCCGTGCTGAGCCGGGCTCAGGAATCCTGAACTGCCCCGTGCTGAGCCGGGCTCAGCAATCCTGAACTGCCCCGTGCTGAGCCGGGCTCAGGAATCCTGAACTGCCCCGTGCTGAGCCGGGCTCAGGAATCCTGAACTGCCCCCTGCTGAGCCGGGCTCAGGAATCCTGAACTGCCCCCTGCTGAGCTGGGCTCAGGAATCCTGAACTGCCCCGTGCTGAGCCGGGCTCAGCAATCCTGAACTGCCCCGTGCTGAGCTGGGCTCAGGAATCCTGAACTGCCCCGTGCTGAGCTGGGCTCAGCAATCCTGAACTGCCCCGTGCTGAGCTGGGCTCAGGAATCCTGAACTGCCCCGTGCTGAGCTGGGCTCAGGAATCCTGAACTGCCCCGTGCTGAGCCGGGCTCAGGAATCCTGAACTGCCCCGTGCTGAGCCGGGCTCAGGAATCCTGAACTGCCCCGTGCTGAGCTGGGCTCAGGAATCCTGAACTGCCCCGTGCTGAGCCGGGCTCAGGAATCCTGAACTGCCCCGTGCTGAGCCGGGCTCAGGAATCCTGAACTGCCCCGTGCTGAGCCGGGCTCAGGAATCCTGAACTGTCCTGTGCTGAGCTGGGCTCAGGAATCCAGAGCTGCCCTGTGCTGAGCCGGGCTCAGGAATCCTGAACTGCCCCGTGCTGAGCTGGGCTCAGGAATCCTGAACTGCCCCGTGCTGAGCCGGGCTCAGCAATCCTGAACTGCCCCGTGCTGAGCTGGGCTCAGGAATCCTGAACTGCCCCGTGCTGAGCCGGGCTCAGGAATCCTGAACTGCCCCGTGCTGAGCTGGGCTCAGCAATCCTGAACTGCCCCGTGCTGAGCTGGGCTCAGGAATCCAGAGCTGGGCAGGAGGGACGTGGGGTCTGGAGCGTCCTTCCTCCTGCATAAAGACAGGATGGGACCGAGCCAGACCCGGGTCAGTGCGGGCTTTGGGCCCGAGTCACTACAGGCTTTGGGACCGGGCCAGACCCGGGTCAGATGGAGCCTCTCAGCCCAGGCCAGCAGCAGAATCGGGGATGTCCGGCAGAGCCTGGAGAGCTCCGGCTGCTCCTTGTGCTGACCCAGGGGACGCTCCGGATCCCTGGGAAGTTCAGGATCTTTCTGTTTCACTTCAAAGAAAACACGGAAAGCAGCTGTGCTGGGAAAGCAGCGCTGGGGCAAAGGGAATTGCAGCGAATTGTTCGGGTCCTCCACAGCGGCTTTGTGTTCAGTCCGGGGGCAGAGCTGCAGCTCGTGTAAATTGTTGTGGCTAGGAAATAAATGGAATTTAATTCTGCCAGCTGGGGAATGGCCCCTGGAGAGGAGGGTCAGCAGAGGGGCCGGACTCTGCAGGGCACGTGCGGTTCTTATCGGCTCCGGCAGCGCTTCCTGAGCCTTCTGTCCCCACCCCGGAGCACAAAGCTCGGCCCTGACCCTCGTGGGAAGCTCTCAGATTTTTTACCTGCGGGGGCGCTTTTTGTATTTCCTCGTTCAGGCTTTAAAAGTGGAGTTTCAGATGAAACCGAAGGCGGTGGAAAGGTTTGAAATGTGAAATGTGGATCCTTTTAAGAACAACACCCCCCAGGCTTCCCCTCTCCAGGAGGGAGGAAGCTCCCATTAAAAATTGATAGTCTCCCTGTCAGCTGGATTTTAATTCAGCAAGTGGATTTGACTACTGATGTGAAAAAAATTACTTTTGTCACCGTGCTGATATTTTTTTAATGAGACAGAAATGGTTTGGCACCTTTCCAGCTTATTAAAAACCTTTGTGAGTCCACAGGCACCGGCACAAGGGGATGAGAAGGGAAAATTACATTAAGTGCATGATTGGCAAAACAAAATCGAGCTCTTTTTTATTTATTTATTTTTAATCTATTACAAGCCTGTGAATGAATCTTCTATTATTTATGGGGGAGGATAAAGGGAGCCGTCCCTGTGGCTGCAGGCAGACTCCACTTTCAGCCCAACTCTTCTTTCCAGACAGGGAAAGGGGACACCTGCTGTTATCCAGGACAGAGATAAGTGAAGGGAGCTGTGTGAAAAGGGAGAAATGTTCATGTTCTGTGGGGAGCTGGGGCTGATTGATCTGATCTCCAGGGGCACTGGGGTTGTGTCAGTGCTCTGTGGGTTCCCAGCTCACCACAGGGAGAATTTCTCTCCCCATCCCAGGGGATCAGCCCCTTTCACCCTGCATCCCTCGGGTTGATTCACCCCAGGTCTCCATCCTGAGCTGGCCCAGCTGCAGGAGCTGCTGCAGCCCCGAGGTTTTGCTGCTCAGAGCCCATCCCAAGCTCTGGCCCCTCTCCAGCTCCGTTTCCTTCCCCTCCCTCTCAGACACTGCAGCCCGTGGCCATCAGCCCCATCCCTGCCCTTCTGGGGGGTTTGGCAGGGAGGGGCAGAGCTGGGAATGCCACACACTCCTGTCCCAGTGTCCCCTCACATTCCCGGTGATGTAGTGGAGATTGCTGTTGATGAAGAGCTTGATGTGATGAGCATTTGGTAACTGAGCTCTCCCTGCAGCTCAGAGGCCACTGTGCTGCAGAGGGCCCCAGGAGGGGCTGGCCCTGCTGTGCAGAACGGGGCTGAGGAGACAGGGGCATCCCCTGCTGCCAGCAGAGGATTTGGGATCATCCTCCCCGACTGCACATCCCACTATTAATGAGCAGCCAGGGCAGCATTTGAATTTTAATGGCATCACAGATGCAGCGCTGCTAATTGCTCATTTGCTTATCTGGAATGAGTTTTAAATCTGTGAAAGGAACCTGAATCACAGAAACCTCTTGTGCAGCTCATGAGGGCAGGGTTAGACCCTGGTTTAACCCTCTCAGTGGAAATTCCTTCTCTTCCCATCCCATGCCCACCTTGCTGCCCTGATCAGCTGGGATAAAAGCAAAGGGTTTAAAATCTCCACTCTGAGAGCCTGGCTGGGTTTGGACATCCCTGGCTGGGCAGAGGGGTGACTCCACTCCTCAATTATCTCTCCCATGTTTATACCTAAATTTTTGGCTCTTATTGTCACTCATTAGGTGCCCGAAGAGCCTCAGAGCAGTCATTACACAGACAAACCACCGGGGTAAAGAGGTGATAATTAAAATTGCAAAAGCGAGTACCCGGTGATCTGAAATACCAGAATTTCAGCCTGAGCAGGTCGAGCGTGTGCTGCAGATAAGAGCAGAGAGATGGGAAGATTTGGGAGCTCTTGGGTCCTGCCCTGCAGGATTGTTGTTGTTCTCCCCATCTGCAGGGCACGGTGGCTTTGCTGGGGACCACAGCAGCTTTTTGAGTCGGTGACTCAGGAGCTGTGGGTTCAGTTCCCCGTCCTGCTGCGGGGATCTCAGGGATTTGGGATGTCATTCCCTTGGCAGTGCCTCAGGCTGCGAGGTTTGGAGAGGGTGGAGGAGTTTCTGTCCCTGTGTTTGGAGAGCTGGAGCTCTCTACGTGCTGCTGCAATGCAAATAATTTTATCAGAAAGATTATTTCTAAATCCTGGTAGAGCTGCGAGATCTCGGCCTCTTGTCCTGCCCACAATTCCTTTACTTTCCTGAGTACTTGGAAAAAAAATCTGGCTCCTTGCAGTGTGACTCAGGTAGGAAGAAATCAACCTCACATTCATCATGTCCCTGCTTGAGTCAGAGCAGCATTGACGCCATCGGTGTGGAGCAGGGAGAGCTGTTCCCTTTGTCCCTTGGGATGAATTTCGTTCATCCCAGCTCTGGACTTTGCCCAAAGAACCTCCTGGAAAGCTCAGGGAGTTTGGGATGCACAGCTTCACCCCACAGGCAGGGCAGAGATGTGACAGTTCAGATGGTGCCCAGCTGTGGTTTGGATTTGTGGAGGTGACAGTCCTGCCCTGACTGGGCTGGGTTATCTGAGCTGATGGAATCAATCAGAGAAGATTTGGGGTGCAAGGGACCTTCAAGATGATCCAGTTCCACCCCTGCCATGGGCAGGGACACCTCCCACTCTCCCAGGTTCATCCTTGGACATTTCCAGGGGCAGCCCCAGCTGCTCTGGCACCTGTGCCAGCCCTGCCCTCCCTCACAGGGAAGGATTTTTTCCCTAATACTCACAGCTTGGGATCAAGCCAGCCTGGAGATAAAGAGGTTTTATGTTGGAATTGGGGTTTTTTTGGTGGATCTTTTTCTCTCAGATGTTGGGCTGCACCTCAGAGAGAAAACAGATCTTGGTGTCATTGCTGTGGCTGCATTGATCCCTGCAGATCCTTGGCAGGGTGGCTGGAAGTTGGGAAGGAGCTGCTGCTCCCCTTTTCCCCACACACAGACACAGGCAGCACTCAGAGCCAGCTCTGCCCTTCACAGCTCCCTCAGACCCTGCAGCCCCTTAGAATCCCACAGCAAACAGAATTTCTGCAATTTCAGCTCTGTGACAGAGCCATGGCTGAATCCCAGCTGGGATACAATGGGCAGGGTTCATTAGGGGAGCCCCAGCTAGCAGCAGCTTCCAGGCTTCTGAGATGATGGGAATTCAGCAGGAAACCTCGGTGGTGGCACGGTTTGATTGCTGCTGCAGGGAGTGTGGCTGATTTAACCACTCAATCAACCTCAGCCAGGCAAAGCTGGGTTGTTATTTTGGGAGAAGTTGTGCAGTGCTTTTTTCTTCATCAAATCTCCTTATCAGCCCAGATGTTTGAATAACCTTAAAAGGAAACACCCAATACCTGAATTTATTTACTTTCAAGCAACTTCTATACATAAAGGTGTGGAAATACAGATTTTAATCAGGCTCACAAAACTTTTTATTTTTTTCTCTCTTTCCCAAATAACTTTTCAAACAGGAATGCAGCGGATTTGGGTTTTTTATTGAATCCTTGTGTGTGTGCATCTACACAGGGTGAAGTTTCCCAGCACTCAGACCCAGCTCCATCTCTGCCTCTTTATCCTTTCCAGGTCTGTTCCTGCAGAAGGGAGAAGCCCAAATCTTTGTTTCCTGATGCTCCCAGCAGAGGAAAGTAGGGCAGTGAGAAACCCCGGGCAGAGCAAGGCAACAGCCTCCTGCTGAAAGGGGAGAGTCAGGCATTCAGTTACTGCTGTGGTGTGTGTGGTCCTGGCAGCAACTTCCCTTCTGCCCCTCCTCAGGTGTCACCTCCAAGGACAGCCAGGTGACAAACACTTCAGCCTCCCCCTGCTCCAAAGGAAGTGAGGTGAAAACTCTGCCTGTGTCAGCATTCCCAAAAAGCTGCTCCTGGTGCCTTCCTGGAGGGACTCAGGGCAGAGGGAGACCTGCAGACAATGCCTGCTTTGTCCCCTCCTGCTTTGTCCTCTCCGTGCTTTGTCCCCTCCTGCTTTGTCCCCTCCTGCTTTGTCCCTTCCCTGCTTTGTCCCCTCCATGCTTTGTCCCCTCCGTGCTTTGTCCCCTCCGTGCTTTGTCCCCTCCTGCTTTGTCCCCTCCTGCTTTGTCCCCTCCGTGCTTTGTCCCCTCCTGCTTTGTCCTTTCCCTGCTTTGTCCCCCCCTGCTTTGTCCCCTTCCTTTGTCCTTTCCCTGCTTTGTCCCTTCCCTGCTTTGTCCCCTCCCTGCTTTGTCCCCTCCTGCTTTGTCCCCTCCTGCTTTGTCCCCTCCGTGCTTTGTCCCCTCCTGCTTTGTCCTTTCCCTGCTTTGTCTCCTCCCTGCTTCTCGGGCACCCTGAGATGCTGAGTCCAACCATTTAACCACAAAATGCATTAATTACCCTCCAGCTCCCCGGGGAAAGGAGCAGATGCCAGTAACCAGGGGAAACAAAAAAGGAAGAAGCACGGCAAGGCCAGGGCTTGTTAAATGACTCCGAGTGCAATTACTGCCACCAAAGTTCTTGATGAACATTTCCTAGAAATGTGGAACTCTCCAACATCTGAGTGGGGCTCAGTGGGACTGTGGAGTGACCCAGAAACTGTGGGATGAGGTCACCTCCCCACACAGTGCCAGGGATGTGTCCTGTGCTGGGGGAACTCTTTTTTGCCATGGCTTTGTCCCCGGTGGCAGCTGCGAGCTCCAGGCCCGGCTCCACGCGTGTCCTCAGCTGCTCACTGCAGCTAATCCTAAAGTCTGGCAGCCACCCCGGAGGAAAATGAGCCACCAAGGACAGCTGGTTGGGAATCTGCAAACTGCAAACTGTCTGACACCGGCACAAGTTGGATTTCCCCCGCACTCCTCGCAAATCTGGCGGCTCCCGGCAGCTCCAGCCCAAACTCTGCTCGAGGAAGAAAGAGCCACAACAAATTCATCCCTCCCAGGAGGCAGGGGGTGGATGGAACCCAAAATCTCAGTGCCTGGATGGGAGGGAGGAACGTGGAGCTCCTGGAATTGCTTTGCATCTGTGACAGGAGGGCTGGGCCTGCACTTCTGCTGCTGCATCCAGCCCAGGATCCCAAATTAGCTGTGGAATGGGAATGCTGGTATTTATAACCAGGGTGTGTCAGTCCTGCTTTCCTTTAATGAGTGACCCTGGGCAGGTTCTTGTCCCAGCTGTGTCCAGCAGGGCTTTCAGGAGCTCTAATGAACCCGACAGTCAGGACAGGCTCCTGCTCCCAGCCACTGGGTGCTCTCCTCCCCAAACCTCCTCAGCATCTTCCTTCTCACAGCAGTTCTGTTGTAAGTTTAAAAATGGGATGTTCAGACATGTGTCCCACTGAGTGACAACATGAGCTGTGTGCTGAAAAATTCCCCCTGGAAATAAAAACCCATTTTTGAGCAGCGGGGTCAGCGTGGCAGTGAATTCCACCGGAGGAACACGCACAGCCCGGGCAGGAGAGAGCTTTGATATCTTTAACATCTGATGCCTCCAGTTTCAAAAGCACTTGGAAAGTTGGAGATGGAAAAACTCCTGCAGGAAGGCCAAAAATGCTGGAGAAGTGAAACAATTCCGTGTTGTTTTGCTGCTCTGCCAAATGGGAACAAAGCTCCTGAATGCAGCATAAAATAATATTGAGGGAGTGACCCACTGAGCACACATGGGGGGCCTGAGTTGCTTTGTTCCACTCCGTGGCTCGGTGCAAATTTAGCTTTGAGTAACTCACAGAACTTCCCTGACTCATTCCTCACTGCTGTTAAAGGTGGGTGATGCTCATTTCCCTATGGATTGTTAGGAGCACTGGTGATTTATTATGTAAAGCGTGGACAAATTAATTCCAAGTGTTACACAGAAGAAATAAATAAATCCAGAATGACACAGGCAGCAATTACTGAAGGAGGAAAGAATCGAGAGCTTTCAGAATGAGCATTGCTAGAGGTTTCATTTGAATGGGGAGCATGAGGGGTTGGGCAAGAGGCAGCTGGAAACCAGGAAAATGTCATCTGAAAGTGAAATAATTGAAAAGATATTAAAGCAGAGCCAGGGCTGCTGCAGCTGGGTAGAAATGAAATAAGCTATTAGCTGCTCTGCGAGATAGCAGCAGGGGAGAGCTTTTGTGAGAGCAGAAATGCAGCAGTGGTGAGGGAAAAACAGCCCTGGCAGCTCCTTGGTGGGGCTGGGAAACATGAAAAGGTCCCGAGTGCCTCACAGACCTCAAATTTGTTGCTCTACGCCCACCTTTGTGGGAGAGCTGTTTCTTTGTGCTAAACCACTGCCTGTTCTCCAGCAGGTGGGTCTGAGCTGTGGGGAGCCCTGGAAACTGCTGCAAGTTGGACAAAACTTTGGGATTTTCAAGGTTTTGGTGAAGCAGAGAGGAGGTTCAGTCCTTGGCTGAGGGGAGTACCTGGCCAAGCGTTCCTGCCCTGGAACAAGGACTCAGCTCCTGCCTTTTTGAGCAGACAGAGGATCCAACTTTCCTTTGTCCCTTGTTAAACCAGTCCCTGAATCCACATTTGGCTTCAACCGGTACAAATTTCTCATTCTGCCATGCAAAAACTCAATGCAAAGCCTGAGACAGATGTTTGTGGAGTCTCTGGGACAGCCCCATTTAAGGGAAATTTCTTCCCTCTGTTGGAACCCACGGGGTCGGTGTCCTTGTGGTACAGACTGCAATTAATTAAGGGGTAATTAGCATGGGAGGTTCCTGGCCAGGGCTGGACTGCACAGCCCCACATCACTTTGGTTCCAGTGACACACGGATTTCCAGCCCAGACTGTCCCACCCCGTGAATCAGCGAGATTCCTTGGACTCCAAACCAAACACAGACGGATGTTCCACCGGGGAGCTGGGGCCGTGCAGAAGCGGCAGGAATGGGAATCAAAAGGACTTTGTCACATCGGTGCTCTGCAGAGGGGCTCACAGCAGTTTTTCCTGCTCCCGATGAATCCAAGGGCATTCAAAGCTGACATTTGCGTAAAGACATCCGGTTATGCAGAACTGAGGGCAGCAAGGCCTGGGGAGACAGGAGGATTTGTTATCAGCAGGAGCGCTCCGTTGGCTCCAGCGTGTGCGGAGCCATCCCGGGCTGGATTTGGGTACAAATTACAGGGAGCTCGTCCCAGGTCACAGACGGCATTGAAGTCACTCCGTGCCACCTCGGGCCATGCCACAGCCACGGCCTGCCCTGGGAACGGCTCTGCCGAGACGCTCAGGTGCAGCTGCACTCAGATTTATTAAAAACAGAGTCTGGGTTTGCAAAGGAAGGCAAGGACTGGGAGCAAGGACTGGGAGCAAGGGCGGGAGGTACCGAGCCATGAGAGCCGCGTAGGGAAAATGTGATGGCGGGCTCTGGAAAAAGAGCGCTTTCCTCTCTTTCCGACATCTCTCCCACACATTTTTCTGTCCTGCTCCTTCAGGCCCTGACCTTAATAGTGAGGGGAAAATTAGACGGAGACTCAATTTATTCCAGGGATGGATTTTTTTCCCCTTGCCACGAAAGGAGCTGCTCGTGCTGCTGTGGTCGGTGAGGGGAAGTTTCTAGATTTGAAGTTTTTCACTTGAGGGTGAGGCGGGCTGAGGCGGGTGGGGGGGGACACCCACAGGGCTGCGGCCGCGCCAAGGCCGCTCCCAGACGTTGTCACCGAGCACGCCACCAGCCGCGGGCGGTGCCCCACGGCTGACGCGGGGGTGTCCCCACCGCCATGGGGAGGGACCCGCGGCCCTGAGGGGACTCCGCCACTGCCATGTCCGGCGCTGTCCCCTCAGAACTGTCCCCTCATGAGGGGGGCACGCCCCTCATCATTGTCCCCTCACGGGGGCCACACCCCTCAGAACTGTCCCTTCATGAGGGGGGCACACCCCTCAGAACTGTCCCCTCATGGCGGCCACACCCCTCAAAACTGTCCCCTCATGAAGGGGGCACGCCCCTCATCATTGTCCCCTCACGGCGGCCGCGCCCCTCAGAACTGTCCCCTCACGGGGGCCACACCTCTCATCATTGTCCCCTCACGGCGGTCACGCCCCTCAGAACTGTCCCCTCATGGCGGCCACACCCCTCAGAACTGTCCCCTCATGAGGGTGGCCCCTCATCATTGTCCCCTCATGGCGGCCACGCCCCTCAGAACTGTCCCCCCATGAGGAGGCCACGCCCCTCATCATTGTCCCCTCACGGCGGTCACGCCCCTCGTGCCCGCCCCGCCCACCCGCGCGGCCCCGGCGGGCTCGGAGCTGCGGGGCGGGGCCGCTCAGTCGCGCGCAGGGCGGGTGAGGGGAGCGGAGCGGCGTCGCCGTCCCGGCTGTGGCAGCGGCGGGCGAGGCGGGGCAGTGCAGGGGGCTGCAACAACAACCGGAGCAATGGCGCTGTCCGTGCCGGTCAACGGGCTGAAGGATGGCGACAAGGAGCCCGTCATCGAGCTCTTCGTCAAGGTACGGCCGAGGGGAGGCGAGCTGGGGCGGGGGGAGTCTGGTCCCGTCTGGGCGGCGGGGCGCGCGCGCGCCTCGACCGTTGGGCGCTCCCCCCCCCGCCCCGCGCCGCCCCTTCCTCCCGCCGCTTTCCCGCCCGAGGGGCTCCGAGTCCCTCACGGCTCCGAGCCCCTCATGGCTCCCTCACGGCTCCCTCGGCCCCTCTCCCCGCCTAGCACAGCTCAGGGTCCCCCTGCGAGCCCCCCCGAGCCCCGCTGGGCTCCGCTCCGGGCGGCCACAAAAGCGGAGCCGAGGGCGGCGCCGTGAGCGGAGTGCGGGAGGCGCGGTGAGAGCGCCGGCGGACCGCAAGCAAAGTCACTTTTTATTTTTTTTTTTTTTGATGGAAAAGTGTGTTTTGCTGGAAGATTCTCTGTCCGGAGAGCCGAGGGTGCGGGGCAGTGCTGGCACAAGGGAAGGAGCCAGCGCCACAATGGATCGCCCCGGCCCGGCTTTGTGAGCTCCCCTCGCTCCCCGCCACCAAACTCTGCTTTTTGTGACGGGAAGAGAATATGTAAAGTAACGCCAGGGTTTTTATCCAAACTAGAAGAATGAGCATGTGTTGTGCTGCCCTTATCTGGCAGAGATAGCATATGGTATCTCCACATGTTTTGCATTCATTTATTGCTGTATGATGCAATATTTTGCATCCTCCGGGGCTCTGGGTGATGCAGCATCTTGCTTTTACTGTATATCAAAAGTAACGCCAATTAATCCGTGCAATCTTCTCTTTCTGTGCTTAAACGTCCTTTAATGAAAGCCTCTGTAGAAAAGTATTTAAATTCTTCAGATGAAGTTTCTTCCAATTGCAGTGAGAAAATCAGAGATCTCCTCATCTGGGAACTTGGGAATTGCTTTGTGTGAAAGCAGCGGTGACAAACATGAAAATTTCCAGCTAGAGCTTTGAAAAGAAGTTATTGAATATAGATTTTATTTCTTAAATGATATTCTAAAAGTGTTGAATTTTTCCTCTTTTCATACTTCTTGATAATAGTAACGGGACCCAGGGAGAGCATTGCAGTGGAGAATTCCAGACCTGATTTTGGTCAGAATATTTAGCTTTTAATGTAGAAGTTAGATCTTACAACTGCAGCAATTAAGCTACAGATAACTTTGAATTATTTATAGCAGTGGATCATTAATATAAGATGCCAATTTATCTTCATCTGTCCTGAAGTTCCTCAGCTGATTTTTCTTGTTTTTAAACAAATTCCAGCAGTGATTGATGGCAGAATGATTTGGGGGCAGAGGGAAATCAGCTTTGTGGGTGTGTTTAAAGAGAATATTTCATGCATGAGGAGTGGCATGAAAGAAGCTGTAAAAATAGTTTTGAGAGATATGTGTTCATTCTGAGTAAAACAGAATTGGACCAATAAAACTGTGACATGGTATGAAAGGGGGAAATCAGGGAATTTTTCTGTCTTTTTTTCAGTAGAAATTTCTTTATTGGCATGGGCTTAAGAAGGCTAAATTTGGGGTTATCAAATTTATAATAAAAAATCCTTGAGGATTTTTTCCCTCAAGGAAATATTTTACCATTGTTCTGGATGACTGCTGCAGGCTGAGCACTGTCTGCCCTGAGGATAAAGTCCAGGTTAAAATAAGAAGTTTTCTTTCCTGCCTTCATCATCTTCAGGTAAAGATTATTTCCTGTAAAAAGGACAAACCCCAGTCCCAGGACAACCCAAAATAGTTGTTTCACCTGGGTGTTGCTGCCTGTCCCACACTTTATTGAAGCTGTTGAGGATTATCAGGACAGCGTTTTTGTAAAGCCAATAAAATCTTGTTTTCTGACTCATTTAGAAATTGCTAGCAGAATGTGTTTATCGAAGAGAACCAACAGCGTCTGTCTAGAGAAACACTAAATTTGGATTTTAGTGATTATTTTTTCCTCTGAATGAGACGCTCACTTGCAGTTTTTCCACGTGGTTGTGGATGCAATCTAGAAAAAAAAAATCCGAGCTTGCTGCGAGTTTCTCCACACAGAAAATAATTTTTCAAGCCATGTCTGGGATCTACCTGTGCCCTGCCAGGGAAACTCTTCAGGCAGAGGAGGTGGAAAAAGTTCTGGACCAAACTCGAGCTCTCAGCCCCACGCCCGCAGCCCAGGGGCGGTGACTGCATGACCTGAGCACAAAGGATTGTAGAGCCAGACTCGAGATGAAACAAAGGTGGGGATTAAAGCTTGAGAAACAAACCTGTGAAGCAGGAGAGAGGGTTCTGGCTGCGTGCCCCAGCTGCGGGGTTGGAGCCTTGTTAAATTGTGATCGGTAACAGAATAGGATGGGCACGGTGTGGGGAGGAGCACGCATGGCTGCGTTCAGTTTGCAATTTTTCTCTCAGGGTGTTGTCACCAAATTCATGCGATTTTTATCCCACGAGACAATGTATCGCTGTGCTGTAACTTGTATTTTCTGTGAGAGCTCCCTGCAGGGTCAGGATACCTGGGTGAGAAAATCTGTTACAGTGGTGAATCTGTTTCTCGGTGTCACAATGAAAACTTTCAACACTTTTTATTCCAAGCCGGTGGTCTCTTTTAAACCAAGTGTAAATATTTTCTCTTGAGAGCTGATTAGTACAAAAGCAGCGATGTATCCGATTTCATTTCGTTTCCTCGTGTGTTCCATGTTTTATTAACGAGGGAGGCTCCCATTGTCTGACAGGAATATTTTTCTGTGCCCTAGTGGCATTTCAGAGCAGTGGAGGCTGCGTTGTGGGGAATGTGCTCGGAGAAACTTGAGCTCTGGGATCTGAGAGCAGCTCACTTGGAATAAGAGCTGTGCTTTAGTTGATGGTGTGTGGAATTTTATTGTAAACACAAAAGGTGGTGATGTGACTTGGTGGAAATCACAGAGTTACAAAGCTGCATGTGCAGCTCCTGCTGGGCAGTGAGTGAGGATGGAGCTGCTGGAAGCTCAGCCCTGGTTGTTCTGGGGGCACTCAGGGATTGTTCCATCCTCTGCTGACACCGAGGTGAGAGCACCAGGAACCAACACAACTCCTGAGAGATGCAGAGCTGTGCAGCCCTGCTGCCATGGCAAGGGCTGGGGAGGATGTGGGGAAGCAGCCAGGAAGGTCTCCCCTCTCTGGGGAACGTGTGTGTACTTGCTAATTAATTAATTAATCAGATTTGGATTCCTGGCAGCTCTCAAATATGATGTCATTGCGAAATGGGGCACCTGTGTTGAAAATCAGATAAATTCTACTATCTGTTTACCTCTGAATTGTGTGTCAGTACAAAAGCAACAGCTGTGATTTCACATTTAATAAATACCCCACTCTGAAGGCCTGGCAGGGGTTGTAGCAGAAGCTTGTCTGTGTTTGTGTGTCTGAACCAAGCAGAGATTTGGCAGTGAACCCCCCAGGGCTGGGATCTGGTTTGTGGCAGGAAGGGGCTGTGAGCATCTCCACAGGATGGATTTGTGTGGATTCAGGTCTGCCTTTGTCTCACCCTGTGCTCATTCCCTTATGTAAGCTGTGCTGTGGCACTCTGCAGCCTTGGAGCTCTGCACATTGCTTTATAACAAACCATCCCTGAGCTTCTTTGTCATCAATTTTTATTTATTTATTTTTTTTATACCCACAGAGTAGCTGTACATTTTAAAGGCACATCAGTACAAGGAAATAACAGGACTGGAGACATGCAGTGCTGCCTCTCAGAGATTGTCTTGGCAGGGTTATTGCTTGATAATCTTATTAGATAAGTCTCCTCCTTATGCAGCAGATCATCCCAGGAGGGTTTGATGTAACCTCAGCAGCTGAGAACCTCCTCAGCCTGTCTTTGATATGTGCAGACAGCAAAATGTCATGTGAGGGTTATTTCTTGGGAGTGCTGTCAAGGAGCCCTTTGTAAACTGAGGTGTAACCATTTGGTTATGTCCTGTGCTCAGTGGGTATAAATCAGGCCTTTTCCTCTGGCCAGCAAACTGAAATTCCTTTAAATTCTGCCTGGGAAAGCCCTCACAGCCAGAAACACCCTCAGCTTTTTCACTGAGTCTGGTTGGTGAGACAGGCTCTGGTGCTCGTGGTACAGTGTTGTTTCAAAGTACAGAGATGGTCTCAAGTGTAAATGTTAATTTTTATTTTTTTTTTGCAAGTCATTGGTAAGTAAGTTTAAAACCTCCTGGCAATAATTTCCAGAGGGATTACACAGATGAGTTAGCTTTCCTTCAGTCAGGAATTGCTTCTGAGTAATGGTTGTATTTCCTGGCATCCCTTCTCCCCTTCCAGTGATTGACATCCAGACAGCTCTGATTGTCAGGAGAATTTGTGTTTCACTTTGCAGCTGAAATGTGTTTTAATCCTCAGGCACTTCTCCTTTCCCCTCAGAGGGATCTAAAACCTGTGAATTCCCAAATTTCAGCTGGTGGCCCTTCACAAGCTGAGGGTTGGGCAGTGGTGCTTGTGAGTCACTCCCTCCTTGGGACACATCCCTGCAACAAGGGACAAATCTGTGCTCACTTTTCCCAGCTGGGATTTCTCAGGGTGTGCACTGAGGGCTTGGGGAGGTCTGAGTGTCTGTGGGGCAAAGTTTAGGGCCTGGCAAAGTCAGGGATGGAGGAAAGCTGAGGATCCAAGCCCTGTCCTGGTGTTTTCACTCAGTTGTGGCAGGGTGAGTGTGCAGTGCTGAGTTCACCCAGCAGGGAAGGGCTCAGTGAGCACCACAATTCCTGGGAAAACACAAAGAGAGTGAGAGCCTCTTTAAAGAGTTCTGTGTGGACATAAAGGTGCTTGATTATTGAGAAGCAGCAAGATCCAGAAATCCTTGCACAGTTTAGGGAGTGGGGCAGGATAATCTGGCAGTGGGCAGCACTGGGACAGGATTAGCTGCTGAGAACTTGGTCATCATCCCCCTCCCAGGACTGACTCATGGCACTGTCTGCTCCTTCCCTGGCTGTCCTGACCTCATCCTGGCCATGCAAGGATTCTTTATTCTTTATTCAGGCCTGGGGAGAGCAGACAAGTCTTGGTTCTCTGGACGTGGATTTTTGAAGGCTGAGTTGTCCCTTCCAGAAATCTGTATTTGGAAGAATCTAATTGGGGAATTCCTTGAACTCCAAGCTAAACAGTAAGCTGTGTACTCTGACAAGTGACTGTTGGACTCTAAAGTTTGATTTTTTTTTAAAGTGTTCATTACCTCAAAGAGACAAAAAAAAAAAAAAAAGCCCTGGACTGTTATTTTCTCACCAGTGTGTGCTCAGATTGTGTTTAAATGAAACATTTCTTGTGATGTGACAAACACAAGGCCTGCAAGCTTTTGTAACAGTGCCTGGCCAGGCTGGACATACCCCTTAAAAACCCACAGGAAGGACTTTTAAATCTGCATAACTGTACTTGGCAGTAATTGGGTTTGTTGCCTTGTTTTGGTAGATGTTCTCTTTTCCCAGTGAACTGAGCAGTGCAGTTCTGTAAAGGCTGGGAGAAAACAAGGTGCTTTTTGTCTGCCAGGGGAGGCACTTAGTTTGTCTAAGACAACAAAATTTAATTTAATTAAGGTGGTGGTTGGTTGCAAATTGATGGTTCGTGGAAAAATAGTTGACATCTGTATTTGTTATCCATCTAATTTGATTTTTATCTTCAAAGTTTTTGGTAAATAACCTGTAACAAGCAGCTTATTGTCCTAATCAGGTTTGGGTTTTTTTTTTTTTTTCCCTGCATATTCTTCAGTGTGGAATAACATAGTTTTAGTCTCAAAATAAATGGTAGGTGCTGCCTTGTGGTATTAAGTTTGTGCATATTTTAACAGTAAAAACACCCAAACCCAAAATTATGTTGTCTTCATAGGAGTTTCAATAGAGGTTTCACTTCAGGAGCTTTAAATCCTTTATTTAGAATATTTTTTCCCCTAAAAAAACCCCAAAACAAACAGTTAATTTTTTAAACTCGCTTTGAGTAATTTGGGGTTTTTTAGGATGTGGATTTTCAGGGTGTTTGCTTGTGCTAAAGTGAAAAACATAAACTGTTAATTACAAACATCTTTGTGTGGGAATTCTCAGAGAGCTCAGACTTATTCCTTCTATTGTTGGCCACACAAAGGGCAAGGAACTTACCCGAGGAAAGGAAATGACTGAGTTCTGCACACTGAATCTCCATATTAGGTATAAACTAAATATTGGAGTGGGATCCAGGAGTGAAGTCATATCTGAGTATTTTCCCCAGAAGGACTAATGGGATCAGTCAGTGCTACTGGAGCAGCCTCAGATTTTTTTTTTTGCCTCTCTTGGAACTTTTCTATTTTGGCTGGACTGTGCTGCTCTGTGCTTTGGAGAGCTGCTTGTCTGAAATGAAGGAAATAACTTTTTAAAAAGTAAAAATAAAAGAGATTTCTGTGGTGATTTGTGCATTAGGTGCTGTGGAGCTCAGGGAGATCAGGTCCCAGAGGAGGAGTGGGCTCCCATCTCCCAGGGCAGGGGGGATTCAGCCAGGGAGGTGCCTTTAGTCCTTAGATTTTTTTGAGAGGCTGAGAATTTGGGCACTTTGTGTTCCCTGTGTGGGCACTGCTGCTCACAGCCCAGCCTGAGCTGGGGCTGTGGTTTTAGCTGCACATCCTGTGTTTTAGCAGCCTTTGAAGCTCCCAGCTGGTGCCTTTTGGGCTGGGATTTTGAGTGAAACTCCTTTGGGTTCTGCAGCTCCTGGGAGGGTCCAGCTTGGTCAGCTGGGCTGGGATGACCTGGAGGAGGAGGAGGAGCAGGAGGAGCAGCCCAGGGTGAAGCTGGAGCAGCTCTTGGTCGTTCTCTCTGCTCATCTGCCCAGCCCCTGGCTCATCTCTCTCTAAATGAGGTTATAAAACACCACAAACACTGCTCTGCCTTTTCCTGTCCCACACTGATGCACAGGCTGAGGTTTGTTTGAAGAGCTCTGAAATGTCAAAATCCAGATTTCACTCAGTCCTTCCCAGCCCTGCTGACACAGTTTGCAATTCTTCCCTCTCACTTTGGTGGGGGAGGTTTGGAAATGGGGCTCTTGGGCTCTGGCCAAGGCACACACTGTGCTTCAACAAATTTAATAAGTGCAGGGAGAGAGAATCACTGTCATGAACAATTCCTGCTCTAGTTTGTGTGCCAGACACCCAAAGTGAAGCAAACCCTGGGTGCTGCAGAGTTAATTCTCTGCTTTCCAGAATATTGCAGCATTGTGTCAGGATGTCACCCAGCACCTTTCAGCCAGGGTGGCCCCTCTGACTGTGAGGGGTTTGTTCATCTCCAGCTCTCTGTTTGAGGTATTGCCACAGCAGAGATGCCAGTAATGAGCAATTGTGCCATTAATGAATAATTGGATTTTCCTGTGCCAGACCAGGAAGTGTCCTGAGCCTGTCCACAATAAACTCAGGGTTTCCTGTTCCTATCATTAAACTCTTCACTGGAGAAAATGGTGATTTGTATTTAAAGCAGCTTTGGCTCTCTCCTGATTCTCCCAAAGGATGAGCATGGAATAATTCCTGTTCTCCAAAGGGTTAGAAACATTTAATTAAATTCTGCTGATGCATCATGAGGATCCCACAGCATTTTCCTGAAGTTTTTCACTGAGAATTGGGCAAGGATGAGCAGGAGTTGCAGGAGAATGTGCAGGATGAGTCTGCTAATGATTTTCTTAGGAACAGCATCACAGGGCTAAAAATAACCTCATCCTAAAATGGTCAGTGAGTGTTCCAGCCCAGTGTGTGACACAGTGGGTTATCACAAAGGTACTGACTTCAGAGGCAGCTTGGATGGGCTGACAAACATTCCTTTCCCTCAGCCAGATCTCAAGTAAACACAGGGAGTTAATTATTGTTGAAGTGTATTTTTTTAGTTTTAAAGGAATTTCAGCTGAAGTGGAACTTGGGTTGGTTACAAGTGGTGCCAGGGGTCATGAGAGGCACTGGTAACTCAGGTTGGTTTTCCCTGGGTGTGTCAGTGTCAGCATATAGCAAATACACACTAATTATCCTGGGCTAATTCTCCTAGAGAATTCCAGGTGTGAGCACTGGCCTGATGCTTTTTGCTTTCCATTTCCCTGTGTTTTTCTCAAAGGAATGGCCATTTAAAGTAGCACTGACAGCCTTAGAGCTAAATTAATTTAACCTTAGAGCTAAATTTGGGCAGGGTGTGGTGGCTGGGACTCCAGAGTTTACCTTCACACAGAGTTACCAAATTTTACATTCACTTTCTGTGATATCCTGGACCCTCAGCAGGTGTGCTGTTGGTTTTTCTCCCCAGTTCCCACCTTTCCTGCTTTTGTTGATTGTGGCAGGGAAGTTCTTTGGGCTGTCGGCCCCATTTTTGTGGCACCCCTGTGTTGAAAAGTTTTGTTCTGCGTGCTCAGCCTGGTGGCACAAGGAAAAGCTTTGCCCTGGAGGTGGTGGCCCCAGCTGTGCCCTGTCCTGGACAGGCAGAGGTGACAGGAGGAAGTGTCCCTGTCACTCAGCCCTCAATTCAATCTGGTTGAACCGGATTTAGTCAGGGCCTGACTCTGTTTTGCTCCCTGACCTGTTCCTCCCCTGAAAACACAAAGCACCTCCCTTCTCAAACTGCAGGCCTGGGAGGGTGCCAGCAGTGGAACATCACTGCAGATAAACTTTTCCAGCCCTCACCACCTTGTTTTGCTCTTTGAATAAGAGGGAAACATCAATAATCATCAATATCTGAGCCACTGGGAGCAGTTAAGGTTTGCAGAGCATCCCTGAGGCTGCAGTTGGGATAATGGCTCAGTGGGGAGTGTTTGTTCCATCGATCCTGTCACTCCTTCATGGGTGTGATTCTTTACTCTTAGCTGGAACCACCCTCAATCAGCACCAGCAATTCTGGCTGTTCAGCACGGCAAGATAAAGGTCCAAAGATTTGGGCAGATACAGCCAGACCTGAGCATGTGTGGGACATCAAACCACTCCTTTCTGTGTCCTCTGTTCCTTTATCTCAGCCCTTTGTTAGCTCACCTTCAACCATTTCCTCTGAAAACAGTAATCCTTAAAGGATTAGTATTAATTAGTCAGTTTTGGAATGAGCTTAGTGCTCATTAAACATGCCAGATTGATTGTTATCTGCTGCTGTGGGGCAGTGCCTTTGCCTCATGCTGGGTTGCTCATGCACTTTTCTCAGCAGGTTTGGTTTTCACTGTTACAACTCAAGACATATTTCAAGATGACTGAGTTCAGAATTTGAACATACCCTCTCATTTATTTTCATTTTCCCCCAATCTGTTTATTGGCTGGAACATTATTCTTCTAAACTTTCCTATTTGGGGGAGTGGGGATTTCCTTGGGGCTGCTCTCAGGAGGCTCCAGTGAAAAGGATTCTGTGAGATGCTTCTAAAATGTCTTTATCCCTCTTCATCCAAACTCCTGGCATGTCAGATCTGGGAAAAATTCCCTTGAGAGTTTTGGATAAATTAATAAATGGTCTTCTGGTGTTCTGCCCTTTTGTTTTATTCCTGAGCTGTATTATATTGCTTATCAGATGCACTTTGACTTTATTATTTTGACCCACTTTGAGAAACTTGTAGTGAGCTCTTTTTAACTGGTTGACATTTGAAACAATTTTTCAGAAGTCTTTGGGACCAATGATTTCTAGAATTCTCAGATCTGTGCTGTGTAAGAAGGGTTTTGTGTCCTTTTAATGTTTATTTGCTTGTCCCTTGCTAAGGTAAATCCAGCCAGGTTCTCGTGTCAGGACTCAGGTTAATCTTTATGCAGCTGTAAAGACAAACATTTCACAATTTAAGTGGATTTTTTTTCCTTTCCTTAGCTTTTTCAACCACTTAAACAGCTGTTTGATTACTTGTGCTCTCTGGGGTTTTGTTTTCTTGGAAAAACAGTTTCATTTGAATGAAATCACTGCTCAGGAGAAGGGGAGGAGGTGGCTGGAGCTAAGCTCAGACTTGCAGATCAGTCAGTTTTGGGTTTTTTTTCCTTTGCAAAGAGCTGCTGGGCCCTGCAGGATTTCTCTGTGACCAACCAGAACTTCTCAGTGAGCAGCTGCTGCCTTGCAACTCTCCATTCTTGTTTGAACTTCCTTTCTTATTGAATGTTCCTTTAAAAATAGCTTTATTTGTTTTCACAGAGCAGTGCTCTGGGTGTGTGCTCTGCTCTCCCTGTGCCACGTCTCACAATTACCAAAGTCCTTTTTGCCACCTTTTCAGGAGTTTTTTGGATTCAATTCAGTTGTGGGGGGTAACACACAAGTGAATAATTCAGTGTTTCCTCACTGTGGGAGAGGTGTGGCACTTTTCCTCTGCCTGGTCCTAATCCCTACAATTAAAAACCTGAAATTCAGTGAAATTGGATATATGGTGAGGTTTTTGAATGCATATCCTTCAGTGGGTGATGGAGGAATTGGAAATTAGCCCCAATTGCAGGCAGTTTGGCATTTGTAATATTCCCAATATTACTGGCAATAAAGATTTTTAGACTGGTTTAAAAAGAATTTGAAATAAAACCCCAAAGCTTCTCAGTACAGAATGACTACAACCTTGTTAAATAACAAATAATCTATGCTGATGTTAGTGCAAGGAAGTCAACATTTAATATTTGCTTTACTCTGATGCTGATGAGGATCAGACACCAAAGATATCCTGGAATTTTATGGCCTGATTTAAAAGACAAGGCAGTGACAAAGAACAGTTATTCTGTGATTAACCCCCTACATGACAAATCATGGCAGATTCCAAAATATTCTTGTAATGTGGAAAGTTTGGAGTTCACTGCCAGCACAGCTCTGTTGTGGCAGAGAAAATCAGAGCCAGGAGCATCCACCAGAGTGGTGACACTGGGAAGAGGATCCAGAGCTGGATTGAGGGAGGATCCATGGATTGAGAAAAAATCTCTATGGATTGAGAGAGGATCCATGGACTGAGGGAGGATCCAGAGCTAGATTGAAGGAAAATCCAGAGCTGGATTGAGGGAGGAACCAGAGCTGGATTGAGAGAGAATCCATGGATTGAGAGAAAATCTCTATGGATTGAAGGAGGATCCAGAGCTGGATTGAGAGAGGATCCATGGACTGAGGGAGGATCCAGAGCTGGATTGAAGGAAAATCCAGAGCAGGACTGAGGGAGGATCCATGGATTGAAGGAGAATCCAGAGCTGGATTGAAGGAAGATCCATGGATTGAGGGAGAATCCAGAGCTGGATTGAGGGAGAATCCAGAGCTGGATTGAGGGAGGACCCATGGATTGAAGGAGAATCCAGAGCTGGATTGAGGGAGGATCCATGGATTGAGGGAGAATCCAGAGCTGGATTGAGGGAAGATCCAGAGCAGGATTAAGGGAGGATTTGTGTATTGAAGGAGAATCCAGAGCAGGATTGAGGGAGGATCCATGGATTGAGGGAGGATCCAGAGCAGGATTGAGGGAGAATCCAGAGCTGGGTTGAGGGAGGATCCATGGATTGAGGGAGGACCCATGGATTGAGGGAGGATCCATGGATTGAGAGAGAATCCAGAGCAGGATTGAGGGAGGATCCATGGATTGGAGGAAGATCCATGGATTGAAGGAGAATCCAGAGCTAAATTGAAGGAGGATCCAGAGCAGGATTGAGGGAGGATCCAGAGCAGGATTGAGGGAGGATCCATGGATTGGAGGAGGATCCATGGATTGGAGGAGGATCCATGGATTGAAGGAGGATCCAGAGTTGGATTGAAGGAGGATCCATGGATTGAGGGAGGATCCACGGATTGGAGGAGGATCCATGGATTGAAACAGAATCCAGAGCTGGATTGAGGGAGGATCCATGGATTGAAGGAGAATCCAGAGCAGGATTCTGCTGCTGGGGAGGGGCTGGGCCATCAAACACAGACACAGAATGGGCCTCTGGGCAAACAGTTACAGAGCAGAATTCCTTGGCTCCAGAGCACTGGAGCTGAAGTTTCTTGGCATTCTGAGTGCATTCCTTTTCCAGTATGTGCTCAGAATAACTCGGGGCTTTTTGGAGCAGAAGTGGGACAAACTGCAGACAGAAAAGTCTGGGCTCTGTTCAGGCTGTTGGGCTCTGGGAGTGCAGCAGGGTTTGTTCTTAGCACTGAGTGTTATTGGGCTCTAATCCCCTCTTCTGACTCAAATAATCCAAAAAGCCTGGCTTAAACTGAAACAGATGCTGTTGGTTGGTTGTTCACTTTGAGTGTTGTGTTGGGAGAGAAGGAAAGTTTTGGGATCAGTAAATGCATTTGACCTTTTTTGGTCACTTGGATTTTAGCTGAGGAGGATGGACCTTGATGAAAGCCACAGGGCAGTGCCATACCTGACATTTTAAACAACTTTTTGTGCAGTTTTGTGATTCTGAAGTAGCTTTGGTAAAGTTTAATGGGATGGGGGTTTCAGCCTGTGCTGTTACTGCAGTGTAACTTTGAACACTCAGATCAGTTCTGAGTCAAGGAATTATTTCTGCTTCAAAGCATGGATTACCCTGGGCAGTACAAAAATGTATTTTCCTTAGATGGGATGCAGTGTTACATTTTGCAATCCTTATTTTCCAGAGGTAGATCAGATCTGACACGTGGCAGCAGAAAAAGCAGATGCATATAAACCTATAGGAAATGTCAGTGTAAACACAGGGATGGAACTGGTGGGAATTGCTGAAATGCAGCCTGCTGTGTGCAGGGACAGTGATGGGTTAAATATTAACATCCAGAAAAGCCCAGCTGCTGGTGGGAGTGAGCCTGGAGCTGGGATCTCACACAGGGATAGAGTGCAGGATTGGGATTGGGATCTCACACAGGGACAGAGTGCAGGATTGGGATTGGGATCTCACACAGGGATTGGGATCTCACACAGGGACAGAGTGCAGGATTGGGATTGGGATCTCACACAGGGATTGGGATCTCACACAGGGACAGAGTGCAGGATTGGGATTGGGATCTCACACAGGGACTGGGATCCTCACACAGGGACAGAGTGCAGGATTGGCATTGGGATCTCACACAGGGACAGTGCAGGATTGGGATCCTCACAGAGGGACAGAGTGCAGGGATTGGGATTGGGATCTCACACAGGGATTGGGATCTCACACAGGGACAGAGTGCAGGATTGGCATTGGGATCTCACACAGGGACAGTGCAGGATTGGGATCCTCACAGAGGGACAGAGTGCAGGGATTGGGATCCTCACAGAGGGACAGAGTGCAGGGATTGGGATCCTCACAGAGGGACAGAGTGCAGGATTGGGATTGGGATCCTCACACAGGGATTGGGGTTGGGATCCTCACACAGGGACAGAGTGCAGGATTGGGATTGGGATTGGGATCCTCACACAGGGACAGAGGGCAGGATTGGGATTGGGATCCTCACACAGGGACAGTGCAGGGATTGGGATTGGGATCTCACACAGGGACAGAGTGCAGTGATTGGGATCTCACACAGGGATGGGGATTGGGATTGGGATCCTCACACAGGGACAGAGTGCAGGGATTGGGATCCTCACACAGGGACAGTGCAGGATTGGGATTGGGATCCTCACACAAGGACAGTGCAGGATTGGGATTGGGATCCTCACACAAGGACAGTGCAGGATTGGGATTGGGATCCTCACACGGGGATTGGGATTGGGATCTCACACAGGGACAGTGCAGGATTGGGATTGGGATCCTGTGCAGGGCACACTGCCCACCCTGGCTCTGTTTTTCCTTTTCTGGATGTTTCCAGAATTCAGACCCCTGAGCAGACACATGGCAGATTTTATTCCTGTAACAATAATCTGCTGCAAGTTTGCTATCCAAAGATAAAGCAGGCAATTTGTAATTTATGGCAGCAGAACAACTTCCTTTCTCTTTCAAGTCTTCATTAATGACACTAATAAAGATTTGAAGAAAACTCTGTAATTACAGCCAGGTGTTTGGAAACTCTGACAGGAGGGACACTTGCAGAAATGAGTCCTTTAGCTGTAGGAACATTAATTAATTTATAAATCCTTAACAACCCTTAGAGAGACTCAGCTTTATCTGCAAAGGCCCCAGGACTTTACAAAACCCAGAACAACTTTCTGAATTTAAGACAATTTCACTGAAAAACTTTCTCTTTTCCTGGCCTTTGAAAATCCTGCTGTTACTCCTCTTAACTTGCAAAGTCTTTCTGAATTCTGCTCAGTGTGATGATGAAAGAGTTGGCCAGACTTTGAGAATCACTCTTGGAAGGACTTTAATAATAATAATAATAATAATAAGCAAAATCCATTGAAACTCCTCTGATACAAAATACAGGTCAGGATAATCTGACATATTTGGCTGCTTTAAGTACTGAACCACTTCTCAAAGGATTGAATTTTATAACAGAGGTTTCCAGTGCCTCATTCTAGCCCAGTAAAAAGTGACATTTTCCAGCTCACTGTGCATCCTTCATTGTCAGAGGGGTGATGAGATGTGTGCTATCACTGGGGAGCTCACTGCTGCTTTCTGAGGGGCCTTTGTTGTTCTAGGACAAAGAATGATTGATAAATTGCCTATAAAAAGTGGCTTTGGGATATAATTTAATTGTCAGTGAAGTCTCTATGTACTCACAGTTATGTCTTTCCTCACAACACCTGCAGCACAATCAATTCTCAGTTCCTGGCTGCTCTTGGCTCCCTGGAGCACTGCACAGGCAGAGATAGAAGCACTGAACTGGGAGATGACTCCAATTAATTAGCTATGCCTTGGAGAAGAAAGAAAAAAGAATAACAAAGAGCAAAGAACAGCATTGACATTGGAAAAGAGCCGCTGGAAGGTGTGGCTGCTCACAGGAGGATGTTCCAAAGATAACTCAAATATTGCTCCAGACATTTTTTTTTTTTTGAGCAGCTGGAGGACATGAAAACAAAAACCTGACAAATGTGGCAGCTTCAGTTGTGCAGAGTGCTCAGAACTGGAGGTGAGTGAGGGCTCAGCCTGCCCACATTAATGCTCTGCTCTGTTCTTTCTGTCCTTCCTCAGGCTGGCAGTGATGGGGAGAGCATAGGAAACTGCCCCTTCTCCCAGAGGCTCTTCATGATCCTGTGGCTCAAGGGAGTGGTGTTCAGTGTCACAACAGTGGACCTGAAGAGGTAAGAAACACTTGGTTTATTGAACCAGCCTGAGTTTTCAGCACCTTTGGTGGAGCAGAGCTTTTATGGCTTCCAGGCTGCTTTTCTGGAATGAAAATGTGTCCTGATAAATGCAGACAACTGATGGTTTAACCAAAAATAAAGGGCCTGGTAAGTTCTCTTGGGTTTGTTTAGTGGTGCTCTCCTGTAAAACTCACACAAAGTCTTTTATAACCAAATATTGACTCTTCCTGTGCTGACCTCACACCCTGAGTGGGGACAGATGGATATTTTTAATCAAATCTCCAGTGATGGATAATTGTCACAAACAATGGGCAGCCTCCTCCTTTTCTTAATGTTTTTAAGATCAATTTGGTTATTGTGCAATAATAAAATACTTGCCCATGAGGTAAATCCATGAGATGGGTAGGAAGAAAATGTAGAATATTCTGCCTCTGTTCAGTGTCAGCCCCATAAATCATGGTGCTGTCACCTAAATTGCAGCTGCTCCTCTATGAAATGAGCACCTTGGTGGCTAAAACCAGTGAGAAGTGAATCCAGGAGTCTTCATTTCCTCAGGCTGGGCATTCTTTTTTTTTTTTCTGAAAGTGCTAAATTCAGCAGGGGCCTTGTGTTTTCTTTGGGTGTGAAGTCATGTTTTCCCAGCACTGATGGAAAACTCTGCCCATGCCTCCAAACCTGAATGTCAGGAATAAAGCCAACAGAAACAGAGTTCTGCACTGAACCCAGTGTGGAGGGGAGAAATCACCCTGCTGCACTCAACCTCTTGGGATTTCTTTGGAGGGAGGTGATTTGTTTGGGTTTTAAAAATCACTGAAATTGCTGCTGCAGTGCTGAGAAAGATTTCCATGTGTGGTGAGGGGCAGAAAGCAGCTTTTGTCAGCTCTGGGTGCATTTGGAGCTGCTCAAAGAGCTTTTCTGGCCAGGGTGGGATTTCCCTGCAAATATTGGAGCTGCCAGCTCCATAAACCACATGTGTCACATCTTCCAGCAAGCCCTGCCTGTGGTTTGTGCAAACCCAGGAGCACAACTTGTGCCTGTTGTACTTTGGGATTTCCTTTTCCTTTAATGCTGGGGCTGTTTAACCTGTTGCAGTTCCTGGGGTGGGCAGGAGGAGGAGGTGCTTCAGTTTAGGTATCATTAAAATGCCAAATATTGCTGATGAATTGGATTTATTTTGTGTCCCCTTGGCAACTTGGAGTTAATTGCATGGGGGAATGGGATGTTAAACTTAACTTTTAGCTTATAAATTGCTTGCAGATGTTTAAAGTTGACCTTCCTTACACAAGGAAAGCTTTCTTTCAGAGGTTTTTTTTTTTTTTTTCCTGTTGAGGAGGGGGCAACACAAAATAAGTGCAGAATTAAAGATCTGTAGGGGAACAGGTCAAATAAATCACCTTTGTGTTGTGCACTGAAGGGCTGCTCTGGGAAAGGAAACAAAGGAGCCCTGAAGCTGATTCAGGCTGGAACAGATTTTGATACAAACTTAATTCCTTTTAGACTTTATTTAGGTGTCCATAAATACAATTTGAGCAGTGTGGATTGATCAATACTCAGTGGCAGAGCAGTGCAGCTTGCAGAGCATCACATCCAGGAAATGTTTGATATCCCATGGGGCTGTTTCCCTTTGTTATCACCCCCAGAATGATAATAGATGTTAGGTGGGGCCTCAATATTGCCACAAGAAACTGCATTTATGAGCACAGTATTCCAGCCAGTCATCTCCTCTGCTCTTTGTTCCTGTTAGACACAAACTCAAAGAGCAGAGCAGGAATTGTTTCAAACAACTGAGTTTATTTTGTTGGCCAAAAGCAAAAAAAAAGGTTTTGCTTGCCTCATGAGGTCAGTGCTGCACAGGAGCAAGGCCAGCTCTGTCTGTTGGTGAGGCTGGAAAGGTCATGGCTGGGTACAAAAGTTCACAAGTGAGGGGCTTGGAAAATGTGAGGAAATCAGGAAAATGTGAGGCTGCTTTGCCTGGCTGTGCTGTGAGTTGTGCCCTCCAGAGCTGCACTAACAAAGGCACATTCTGCCCTGCTCACTCTGCTCTCCACACACAAAATGTGCACAGAGGCAAGGGAGGAGGGCAGTCCCACCCTCTGCAAGGACT
This sequence comes from Catharus ustulatus, assembly GCF_009819885.2. Classification (NCBI taxonomy): domain Eukaryota; kingdom Metazoa; phylum Chordata; class Aves; order Passeriformes; family Turdidae; genus Catharus; species Catharus ustulatus. The sequence continues at coordinate 6,595,479 of NC_046246.1, forward strand.
CAGGCATTTCTTCCTTCTCTTTGGGCACACAGAGGCTTCATTCTTCCCTTCTGGGCAGCAGCATTTCAGTGCTCAGAGCTCTGGCTTGTTCTGGAGGCCAGAGCAGAGCTGCAGTGCACAAAAAGGGCTTGGAACAGCACTCAGGGCCAGCTTGCCTTCAGCTGAGCGCTGCAATCCTGTTTGGAGCATCTTCATTTGGAGTTTTTGCAGTTCCTTTGACAGGCAGAACTGAAATAATGGTATGAAATATTAAAATGAAATACTAAAGACCACCCAGAGGTGACTCAAACTTCAGCAGTGTTTCACACTGCCGAGGAAATGGATTTTTAGTGCTCACTTTTCCCCATTTCAGATCCTCACTGCAGCATTTGTGTGATTTATAAATGTATTACATTTGGGGGCTGGCTTTTGTCTGCTCCACAAGAAATAATTTGCATGCTAATTACTGGTTTGTGGCAAAGCCAGGAGGTGTTTACACCCTGACTCTGGGGGTAGTGATGGCCAGATAATTCATGTGGCTTTGCCTCCAAAACCCCTGGTAAACTCTGGGGTAGGCACAAACCATGCTGGAATTATTTGGAGTGGTTACAGAAGGGTTTTTGTTTGGGTTTGGTTTGGTTTTTGAAGCTTTATCTCTGAAGTAAAACTTCACTGTGAGGTTAATTGCCTCCTTGTGTGACTGTTGAGGGAATTTGTACTCTGAGCCTTTTAAGGCTGTTCCTGTGTGTGCTCCAAGGCTGCTTCAGAATCTTCTGGCAGCTGCAGCAAACTGGAAGTCAAACCCTGAGTTTTGTTTGGGCCTGGGCTGGGGGATCTCAATCTCTGCTTGCTTCCTCCTGAAGGATCCAGGTCTGAATAAAGTGCTCTGAGATGGACTCTGGTTCTTTGGAGAACTTTGTTAGTTCTTTGGAATAATGTATTTCTGAATTAAAGCTTGCCTTTGATAGTATTCCTGCAGATCCGGTGGTCTGGCCCTGTTTGTTTTTAAAGTAACATTCCTTTTGAGGAATTTTATCTGGCCAGCATGGGGAACTGGAAGGGAGCCACGATGACTTCCTGTAATTGTTGGGAGTTACAAAGCTGTGTTTAAATGAAGTGTTAAGCTACTTAAAGCATTACCCCATGGCAGACTTGAAATCCTAAAAGTGAGAGAGTGGTGGCAACTCTTAGTGAGAAATAACTCCAAAATTGAAGAGAGTTAAATTCTTGTATTAATAATGTTTCCATGCCCTGGCTTAAAGCTGGGTGTGGAATATTCTGAAGTATGAAAATCACTTTTCTCATTCAGTCTCACAAGTAAGCACTGTGAAAGGGACAGTATTAAATTCTGGCAGGGGTTGTTAATTTTGTAAGAAATGGAAAACAAGCCAGAGCTGTGAGCTGGGCTCAGGGCAGAGTCCAGCTGCTCTCAGGCTGCCCTGCAGGGCTGGCACCAGCTGAGTTTCCCACTCTGCTGTCAGGAGCATTTCTGAGCTGCAGTTGCAATTTCCAGTAAATCCAGTTCCTGCAGCTGCCTCAGGAGCAGTGGCCAAGGCTCAGCCCCACTCCTGGGCTCTGGATTTGTTCACACAGGAGCCCAGGGGCAGCTTTGCCTTGGCCAGGGTTTGCTCTTTGGTGGTGGCCAGGCTGCTCTGCTGTGCCTCAGGGAAATGTCAGAAATAGAGTTAGAAATGGTTCAGTATTTCAGATTTTTACTGTTTCTCTCATGTCTGATCCTAGCATGGGGGTTCCTGCTCTTGTTTGTAAAAACTTGATTTTAACCACAATGTCCAAGCATCTGTCAGCCTGCCTGGAGCCAAACTCTGGGCAGGTAATAAATGCTTTATACACTGGGCTGGATCAGAGCTGCTTCTGTGCAGAGCAGCTCTGTGTGAGGGGGGCAGGATTAGCACAGATTATTCTATATATAAACTGTTCTGTAGGGCTGGGGAAAGAGGGAGAGTGGCTGTGTGGTGTAGGTATAGATCCCCCTCTTGTAGTCAGCATTGATTTGAGAATAAACACAGCCAGAGGTGGGAGGAGATTGGTTTTAACTGTTTTAAATTAATTGCTAGCAGGTCTTTTCAAAATGTTTAGTTGTTAACTCACTTTTTAGAAAGCAAACTGGTGGTGTCTATTTAAAACTGAGGATGTGAAAACCTCAGCAGGGCTTTTGTGGTTGCAGCAATGAAATTTTGTGCCCTGCTTACACTTGATGGGTTTGCATCTCACCCCAGGAAACCAGCAGACCTTCAGAATCTGGCTCCAGGCACTCACCCACCCTTCATCACCTTCAACGGAGAAGTGAGAACAGATGTCAACAAGATTGAAGAGTTCCTGGAAGATGTTCTGGCCCCACCCAAGTGAGTGTTAAACTGAGTATTTGTCACCTCACATGGCACAGTCCTCACAGGGGTTTCTGCCCTCATTAAGATGTTCTTCAGCATCAATAAACTTGCTTGTCATACCTTCCTCCATTCAACTCCCTCATCTTCATCATCACTGTTTTCTCCTTAAGATTATTTTTAAGTTATTCTTTGTATACCCCAGTCATCCTTTCTGCACTTTCAAACTCTTCATTTTGGTGACAGGCACATTTGTGTCCAAATAATGCAACTGCAGATGAGTCTGCTGTACAAAACCCAGCCCTGAACTACAGTGAGGATGTGTTTGAATGTGTTTAAACTTTCCCCAGACTCTTGGCTTTTCTCTTCAGCTGGCAGGCAGATCCAGACCCTGCCTTTAACAGACTGAACTGTTTTGTCTTTTCAGCATGGCAAAACTTCAGGCTTTTGTTAAAAGATGCACAGTCCATAATTCTGTGGTGTTCCTTGCCATGGCAAACCCCGTGTTCTGCTCACAGATGTGTGGATTGAGGGAGCTGTGGTGCCCCTGGGCTGCCTCAGACACTCTGCTTTTACCAAATGTCTGATTCAGAGAGCAGGAATGAGCTTTCCTCTGGGAAATGCTGGGTTTAAAAACCCAAGTGTGTGGCACTAAACTTCAGAAGCAAGTCTGGAAAAGGATAAATTAGTAACAAAGTGCCATTTTGTGCTGATTAATAAATAATGAGCATCATTCTGCTCATTACCTGCTCCTTGCTGCTTTTCAGGTACCTGAAACTCTCACCAAAGCATCCAGAATCCAACACTGCTGGAATGGATATATTTGCCAAATTTTCTGCATTTATCAAGAACTCCAGACCAGAAGCTAATGAAGGTGGGTCACTCCTGCTCTCACTGTCTCGTTTGGCAGAGCAGCTCTGTGGGAAGTGCCTCCCTGACTGATTTAGCTGCATGAATTAAGATCTTATTTAAATTTAATGTCAAAGATCTCAACGTTTGAAAGAACTTCAATTCAGTCAGAATTTCAGTGGGGTGTGAGTGGTTTGTGAATATCCCTGGCACTGGATCCTCTCTGTCCAAACTTTGAGTGAAGGATAAATATTTCAACATCCAGAAGCAAATTTCAGGCAGAGTTTTGGTTGAATTTCTGTGCATCTTCTGCTCTCATTTCACCTCTCTAGGACTGAGGGCTCCCATCAGAGTTCTGAGCTGAGCTTGGTTTGTGTCACTTCCTCTAAGGGATTAAAACCTTTCTGTGTGGAGGGAGAACAGGAGATTTCACATGAGGGATCAATAACTGGTGAAGAACTCACAGCTGGGCCTTGAAGTATTTCAGTACAAATAAATTTTGTCCTCAAAACCAAACTCAGGGAATCAGAATTCCTTTGTGCTGCATTTCAAAGATAGAGATGCAAAATATTTGTAAACAGTTGGGAAATAAAGGGAGATTTTCTGGGGTGTGCTGCCCTCTGCTGCTGCATTCCATAAATCTGCTGCTGCATTCCACATCCTGCACCAGCCTGGCTTTGGTCAGGGCTGTTTGCTGAGCATGTGACATTAAACAGATTATGTTTAAATGTATATAAACCCCAGCATAGCTTAATTCTAATCACTTTAAGCCAGTTAGGCACAGTCTTAAGAAACTCACATAAGCCACTTTTTAAACCAAAAATAAACCCTTGTGGGCAGCCTTACAGTATTTCAATTAGTGCAAACTCCTGTATTAGGCAGCTTTTAAATAACCTGCATGTGTGGGATGTTTAAAGAGCTCCTGGTCCAGTTTCAGTGCTCTGCTGAGCACAGGGGCAGCCCCAGCAGCGCTGTGGGCCAAGGGTCACAAATCCTGCGCTGTTTGTGGGTGGCACAGCAATTTCAGATCTCAGTTTAATATCTGTTTTGGAATCACCCCTTGCTGTGCAGCCTTAGAACGTGGCCTCTTGAAAACTCTGCAGAAGCTGGATGAGTACCTGAACTCCCCCCTCCCTGATGAGATCGATGAGAACAGCCTGGACGACGTCACCGTCTCCACGCGCAAGTTCCTGGATGGCAACGAGATGACCTTGGCAGACTGCAACCTGCTGCCCAAGCTGCACATTGTCAAGGTAGGACTGGGGGGTGCAAGGGAAAATGCAGGAGGGAGTGTTGATGGCTTGGGACATTCCTGATTTCAGCTGTCTGTAAGCTGTTAACACCTGCAGTTGTGCAGGGTTTGGGTCTCAGGGCTCTGAGTGCAGCTCAGTGCAGGTGTGAGCTGGCTGGAGCCAAACCCCAATTCCCTGCACTGCCCCTGTGGTGTCAGGGAGCTGCAGAGCCCACAGGGAGGAGGAGGAGGAAGGTGAGGATCAGGTGAGCAGTGATGGCTGAAGGGGGTGTCTGCTCTCTTCTGTAGAGGAAACTGCTCCAGAATAACACAGTGGGAAATAAAGGGATTGTGTAAAAAAAAACCAAGTTGGAATCTTGGGAGAGGCAACCTGGGATAACCACAGGAGTGCAGATGTGCCCACATCAGTGTGGTTTGATTCCTCTCCCTGCCTGCAGAGATCTGTGTCTGTTCTGTACTGCAGATGGAGCCACAGGCTCAGTTTCTGCTGCCTGCAGAGTTCCCTGTGTGAGGACAACTCAAAGGGAGCAGCCAGGGCCAGGAGCATCCCTCTGGAAACTTCAGGAGTCATTTCAAGTATCCAAGTTGGAAGGATGACTTCACAAGAGAAAACCTTTTTAAATTAAGGATATAAATTCATAAAGTAATTCTTTCATTCCAGGTGGTGGCCAAAAAATACCGCAACTTTGAGATCCCCAAGGAGATGACAGGGATCTGGAGATACCTGACAAATGCTTACAGCAGGGATGAGTTCACCAACACCTGTCCTGGAGACAAGGAGATTGAAATAGCTTACAGTGATGTAGCCAAGAGACTCACCAAGTAATCAGCAGCTGCAGAGGACGGCGTGCTGCATATCCCATAACAATGCTTCTAACAGACTGCTCTTCTCATATCCAATAGCAATTGTTCTGTGCATGAACTTGCAGTTACTCCAAGCCACGTGGATAGACCAGGTACAGTCATTCCCTAAAGTTTCAGACTTTATTCCAGCCTTGATTTGCTGAGCTCCTCCCACACCTCCGAGATGGATGTTCCTGCTGCACTGGGGTCACTCTGGATTCTTCAGTCTCAAGGGTTGCCTTGCCCCTGCTGCTTTTCTCTGTCAACATTTGGTCCATGATTTGTCCAGGAATTGGTTTAGGATCCTGTCTCACTCTATGGTACAAGGAATATTTATGTATTTTGGAATTTATTGCTTTTCCAGAAGATCTGTGACACGTTGGACTGTACCTGCTTGTCTATCCTATTTACATAGAGAAGGGAACTTAGTATCCAAAAGAGCCATTTGCAAAATATTTGGCAATGTTTTCTTGGTTTGTTTTGTTGTATTTTTATTTTTAATTCCTTGGATTTGAAGTCACTGTAGTGGTTGAGAATGGACTCAATGTGAACCTTGGATTTGAATGACCTCAGCATCAGGGAAGTTTGAATCCAGGCTTGAGAGCTGGGACAGGAAGCTCAAAGCTCAGAGCTGATGTTTGTTGTGTCTCCAAGAGCTCGAGGAGATTTAAACACCTGCATTGTCTGAATTTTGAGTTGCAGCAAACAAATAATTGTTAGGATTTCCCATCAGGAAACAGCAGAGTTGGAAGCTGCCCTCTGCTCACCTTAAGAATTGCAAGTGGCTTTCTTTTTGGTAGTTAAGAGCCTTTGTTTTGTATAGGTCTTTTTGGTGATTTTTACTTTCAAATCTGTTCTGTCACAGCCCAAATCCATGGAAGCTGTAGTGTCCTAACTCTGGGTGGGGAATAGCAGTGCAATGATGAGTGATGCAAAATGGACTGAGAGCCATGAAGTGGGAACCTTTTCATGCCCTTTCTTCCCTGAAGAAAGCTAAAGTGACCTTTAAAGAGAACATTTGCCTTAAATGAGAGTAGGTTTTTGTTTTTTTTCCTGAATGGAAATCTGGGAATTTTGTGAAGAAAATGGTGGAATCCAATCCTTCCCCTTGAATTGATCCCAGTTGTTTCTGTGCACCTGGACTGCAGTTTTGCATACTCATAATCATTGCACTACTATACTGAAATCTTTTTACAGCAACACTGAGGAATAGCACTACAATTTTTTAAAAAGCAATTTTCAAATGTTTCTAAACCAGGGAATAGTTTTGTTTAAAATTAATGGTTTTGATGCATGAAATAAACTGCTAGGTTATTTTTAAAAGACCATCATAAACAACTCCAAAGAATGCTAGACTTATATGCCTATTTTTTTGTAAAGATACTTTTATATTTAACTGATTTTAGAAGCTGGAAAGTGCTATTCCTGTAGGTTGTTCTTGGAATATTTAACGTTCTGCAATAACGTGGAAATGCTCACATAAACACTTTTATACACTAATTTTTTTTTTAATTTTTTTTTTTTTTTTTTTTGGTAAGCACTGGCTTTCTGAAAACCAGCCTGACTTTTCTAAGCATCCTGCTTTTGCTACTTTATGTACCCATGGAGTTAGTTCCACATAGAGGAGGAAGAGAAGCAGATCCATGGTGGTGTACCTGGCTTTGTGGTGCCTTGCCTTCCTAGAGCTAGAATTGCACCAGAAAGGCACTCAGCAATCCTGTCACATCTCCTTCAGAGGCACCTCTCCTCCATCCACTGAATCCCTGCTCTGATTTGTTGCAGGAATGTTTGGGCACAGAGGGAAAATCCTGGTTAGCAGAACCTTAGCTGTAGCCCTTCAATAATTCCTGTATTCCAATGTCACCTTCCCCTCCTGAATAAAGTTCCTCAGCCATAAGAATCCTCTGTAGGGCTTCAGTCTCTGCTAATGTGACATCTAGAAAAAGGATTTTTAATGACACACAGGGTGAAAAAACCCCCAGTCCTCCTTGGTTTGGTGCTCTTGGCCATGGCAGAGTTCACAGAGCTGTAGCAATTGTGGGCACATCTTTGTTCAGTTTTTAGCTCTCCTTTCACAACCAGATGAGGATGGGCCTTGCAGGTTGTGCTGATGGGCTTGGAGGATCTGAGCTCCTTTCCCAGGGAATTACCCTGGAGTGCAGAGTGCAGGAGTTCCACCTCCTGAAACACCAGCTCAGGCTGCTGCTGAGATAATCCAGGCAGCAAAAACCATTCTCCTTCTCCCTCAGTGTTTTAATTGTGTCTGAGAGCTTGTAAACAGAGCTCAGGCTGTCTGTGACCGTGGTTCCTTATCTCAGCCCAGAGGAGCCTTTCCCTGGGAGCTGGGAGTGCAGCTTGGCACAGGGAGCTGGCCTGGCTGTCTCTCAGCCTTCCTGCTGCAGTTTTGTTGTGGCAGGAGCTGCCCAGCCCCTCGTGGCTCAGGGAGGGAGCAGCTCCCAGCTCTGGAGGTGATCCCTGCACAGCAGCAGGGAAAGGCAGCGTCTGGTGTGGGCAGAGCACTTTCATCTGGCCCCAATCACCAGCTCCACGCTAATTAAAAAAAGCCCTTTCATAACTATGTAAATTCTTGACTTCTGTCAACTTGTTTACAATCTGATCTTTAAATGCATTTTTAATTTCATCAAACAGCAATTAATCTACCCCCTGTTTAAATTTAAAATGCTGCTTCTAGCCCCTTCTCCAATTTAAAAACAGCAGTTACCCTTTCAAGTAGGCATTCCAGTTTGCAAGTTGGTTGCATGTATTAGCATGCTGAATAACTTACTTTATTCTCAAGCTGAAATATGCTTAAATTCACATTAAAACAGGTGACTTGTGTATTTCCTGAACACAAAGGGAAAATCCATCACCTGCACCCTGTTTTTGTGTGGGAGAACAATTATCCTAGGTGCATTATTATTTTGGTTTTTTTCCCCTTAACAAAGCTTTCCTTCTTGAAGGGATCCCTGCTGTGGAAGGCTGGGCTGTTGAACAGGAGGTGTGTGGGACTTGTGGAACAATTCCATCCCTGGATGTCCCACACAGGCAGTCCCAGCTTTTACCTTTGCCTTTTCCCACCTAATCTGGGTTTTCTGCACACTGGGCATGTCCAAACCGTGCAGCTCCGTGATAAGCACGGAGATGTAATCAAATTTTTATGCTAAAGCAGCAAATTAGCATTTGGTATCAAAGGAGCACAGACAGGAATAAATGGGAGCTGCTGGAGCCAAAGGCAGAGATGCCTATCTGGGTGCAGAACAAAAAGTGCTGAAGTGCAGCCAGCCCTGCTGCTCTCCCTTTGCCACTCTGAACCCTCCAGTGAAGATTTTTTTTTTTCAGGAGAAGGCTGAAAAAATCACTGACCCAAGTGAGAAATGCTCCATCTGCCTCAAAGCCTGTGCCACCTGTGGTTTATTTCTGGAGGGGGTGGGAGCAGGATGAGGGGATGGAGACTCCCAAGACAGGACAAGGATTGGAGTGTGGTTTGCAGAAATACTTGAAGAGTTGATATCATTTGTTGTAGTTTGCTTTTGTCTTTCACTTTCTGGAACATCTTTTACAGATATACCAGTATACTGCTGGCAGCTATTGTTAAATAAAATTATATTTTCACTACCAAGCAGATCTTTCTCTTATTTCTGAAGATTTCAGGTGCTGGGCTGAACTGCACAACACAAGTTATTAGTAATTATATTCTCCATTTCTTACCTTCAGGTTTAGGGTATTTTCAGTGATTTAAGGCAGAATAAATGTTACTTCTAACATTATAACCACCTGTGGTGCCCCTGAAAATTCAGAACTTCCTTAAAATTAAGAACAAGTTGAGAAATAATGACTTTCTATAATTTCTTTTGAAGTGAGGGGGTTTTTTTAGATTTTCAATGCAAAGTTAAGAACAGATCTTGGTAGCTTGATTTTCTATGAAATAAAGATTTTCAAAGATGTGTGAGACTTGATTACAAAGACATCAAAATAACACCTCAAGTTTGGTTCAACTTCATCCCTGAGTGGCCATTTCTTGATCCCATTCCAGAATTCCTGGATTTCAGAGCTCTTGTTTTGAGTTTCACATGAGTTTCTTTGCTGTCTTTTCCTTCCAAATAAAATGCAGCAGCTCTGGCAGTACCAAAATGTTTTAATCTGGGTTAGTGTTTATCCAGGACTGCCAAAAGCTGAGCCTGAGCAAGCTAGGGTGGTGATGGCAACGTTTAAAATCATCACAATTATAGAGGTGAATTAGCCATGAGGTAATTAATGAAAAATCTTAATTCCAGGGGACAACCAGAGCCTGGCCTGGAGCTGGGAGAGGGGAGCAACTCCCCACAGAGCTCCTGCTTTAGGCTTGGCTCAGTTTGGGGAAGCTTCTCCCCACAGAGCTCCTGTTCTAGGCCTGGCTTAGTTTGGGAGCAGCTTCTCTCCCTCCAGAGCTCCTGCTTTAGGCCTGGCTCAGCTTTTCCCCCCAGAGCTCCTGCTTTAGGCTTGGTTTAGTTTGGGAGCAGCTTCTCCCCACAGAGCTCCTGCTTTAGGCCTGGCTTAGTTTGGGAGCAGATTCTCCCCACAGAGCTCCTGCTTTAGGCCTGGCTCAGCTTTTCCCCACAGAGCTCCTGCTCTAGGCCTGGCTCAGTCTGGGCTGAGCTCTCCAGGCTGATGCTGGATGCTTTCCAGAGCTGGGAAAAGAGAACTCATGATTCTTTGAGTCAAGAGAAAACTGCTGTGTTCTTACCACTGGCCAGGGAGATGAAAACAGTTGCTAAACAAAGATCAAACATGTGAACTTTATAAATAAACAAACAGAATTGATGCTAAGGGACGTCTCAGCTCCTCTGCCTGAGGCAAAGGGCTTGGCAGGACCCAGGGAATGGCTTTGTCAGTTTGCACACGGAATTCTTATTTTAAAGAGGCTGATTAAAGTGATACTGCTCCTCTTAATGAGCCTGGAGGCAGCACTGCTGAAAACATCCCTGTCCACACACAGGGGGAATGTGGGGGAGAGGAGAAATCATTTCTGGGGCTGAGCTCTGGCTGCACAGCACAGCCAGGCTCTAAATCCATTTCTGGGGCTGAGCTCTGGCTGCACAGCACAGCCAGGCTCTAAATCCATTTCTGGGGCTGAGCTCTGGCTGCTCAGCACAGCCAGCCTCTAAATCCTGATGCAGATTGGGGCAGCAGCTCTGAGGCTGCCAGGAGGGAGCTGGGGCTGCTTTGAGCTGCTGAGCAGTGCCAGCCCTGGGCCTGGACATGGCTCAGGGTCCTGCAGAAGGTTGGTGCTTGCAGAGGGAGCAGGAGCAGGAGCAGACAGATGTTATTTGCAGTTTTCTTCCTTCTGGAAGTGGCTCAGAGTCCTGCCCAGCATGGGCACTCCTGGCTCCCCATTCCAGCACCCCCATTCCTCCATCCTCTCCTGTTTTTCTCCCTTGCTTCCATGGCTTTGCTGCTGCCTCTTTCCAGATGTTTCCAAAGCAGAGCAGCCCCAGCAGCTTCTCCCAGCTCTCCACAGCTCCTGGGTGCTCCTGCCACTGTGGGATGCCAGGAAAAAGATGAAGAGCCCCCAGTTGTGTTCCTGAACCATTTCCTGCCTGAGGCTCTGAGCTGCATCTGAGGCTTTGCTGCCTTCAAACCCAGAGCAGAAGAGCTGGACCCTGTGCTCAGGCACCTGGAGCTCCTGCACAGCTGCTGGGGTTGTTTTTGGGGTGAAGTTCTTGTTGGGATGAGCCTAATGAGGAATGGGGTGATCTGGATCCCTGGGGTTGACTTTAGAGTTCATCCCTTGTCTGCATCAGGCTGGCTGTTCCCATTTGTTGTGAAAATATAATTAAAATGTAGGGTGAGCTATTCCCCTTTCCTTGACTGGGTGTTTTTTCCATTTCAATTAATTTAATTCCAAAAATTCCAAGTCATCATTTCCTTTGGAAGATTTTGGTGGCATTTCCCACCTGTAGCTGCACTCCTCTCCCTCTGAGAGCTGAGTGGGGAACCTGCCCTGGCCCAAACTCTCAGCTGTGGCTCCAGCCCAGCCCCAGCACTGTCAGGAGCTCCTGGGGTGAGGAGAGGAGCTGAGCTCGCTGCCCTGGAGGCTGCTTGAGGACAAGGACACGTGCCCTGAGGAAATTGGCTTTTATTAGCAGTGCTGGTCACAGTGACTCCAGTTTATCAGCTCCCCTGGCTGCTGGGAGCCAGGATCCAGCAGGGTCACACAGCTCTGCCTTGGAGCTGAGATTTTCCATCCAGCCTGGCTTGGTCTGGCTCTGTGGGCTCCTGTTCTGGCTGAGTTTGTAGCACAGCTGGACAGTGGAGCCTGTGCTGGTTTTGCTGTCACTCAGGGCACTTTCTGCACTCAGGACAACTTCAACTGCTCCCTGGCTGCCAGGTGGCGTCAGAGGGACAGAGAGCAACAAAGTGCTGGGAGCTTTTACAGCTCCTGCTTTGGGGGATTTGAAATGTGGGCAGACTTGTGCTGCTTCAGCTACTTCTGAGTTTTAATTTCCTCAGGCAATAGCTCTTGTAGGGACTGGGAGTTCCTGCAGTCTGTGTTTGGTTGTTTTTGAAGGCAGTGGTTGGCTGCACCCACTCACCCAGGAATCAGAGCCACAACAGCACAGGAACATTCACTGCAGGCTCTGTGCATGGGCTTGGTGAGTTTGAAGTGTTCAGGGTGAGATTTCTTCATGGGGTTTCTTCTTTTTGTGGCCTTGGAGCCAGTCAGCACCAAGGAGGAGTGTGAAATAATGCTGCTCTGACCTTTGGGTCAGTTCTGTGAGAGGTTCCTTGAGGAGGGGAATTTTACACATTTTCAGGCAGCTCACAGGCTGGGGATTGTCCCTGGGTCCCTCCAGGCGCCGGAGTGTGACAGCCCAGCTCAGGCTCTGAGATCCTTTTGTCCCAGCAGCAGTGACAGATGCACATGAGCAAAGCTGCTGCAGCATGACTTGCCCGAGGGGGCTGTGATCCAGAGGCACCAGTGGCCAAAATCCCTTCTCAGGCTCCTTCTGGCCACACTTCCCTTGTGAGCAGAACTTGCTCATTTTTCCCGTGGAACCTCTGGTTTGTGGTGGCTGCTGCCCTGCCTGAGCCAGCTGGGATTTCACTGTCTGGGGTGCAGGAATTGGGGGTGAGAACCCTGCTGAGGGCTCCTGAGGGCAGCCCCTGCTCCAGAGCTGAGCTGCAGGTGCTTGACTCTGGCTCCAGATGGTTTTAGGGCTGTGCAGGAGGAGGGAGAGGCTGCTGGAAGCTCGGGGTGGCTGCGAGAGAAGGATCCTGAGCATCCCAACGCGACTCCTTTGAAGTGCTCTCCTGCCATCCCTCCCCGAGCTGCACCTTTCATCCCTCGCCAGCATTTCCCAGCTGGAGCCATGAAAGGGAAACTACAGAAGCCATAAATCCTGGCTGGTAACATCTCCAGTGGGGAGATTTCACAACGAGCCCGAGCTGCTGCAGAAGATAAGAGAGGCCTTGAATCCCAGGCAAGTCAGGGCTGGTTCCTGGGAAGAGCTGAGCTCCACGGCGTCGTTGGGGGTCCCTCAGCTTTCCTGGGTGCAGGAGCTGCCCCTGGGTGCCCTGGGGTGAGTCCCCAGCCCTGACCCCCGGGCAAAGCTGAGTTTTGGGTGGAACAGCCCCTGTGCATGGTCCTGCTGTGGTTTCACTGCTCCCAAGGGTTGATTTATCATCCTGCAGGAGCTGGGCTGACAAACCCCTGTTTGAGCAGAACCCCCTGTGCAGAAAGGCCAGGAGGGAATCCAGGAATCCCCAGGGATCTGGGCACTGTGGTTGGCTGGAGCAGGAGATGAAAGGCCAGGGATCTTTGGATCTTTGGATCTTTGGATCCCCACACTCAGAGAGCAGCCAGAAGGCTCCCGGCTTTATCAGCAGTGTTGGCTCCAGAGAGGAGCAAAACAACCTGAACTGCCAGACAGCAAATGGAAGAATTCCTGGGAATGTTTCCTGAAATTAATGGGAATGTTGTTATGGGCAAGCTGGAATCAGAGCTGGACTCCTGATTTAATTTACAGCCTGGCTGTGCTGCTGATCCCTGCCCAGCCCAGGGCTCTGCACAGAGCTCAGAGCAAACCCTAGGCTCTGCAGCTATGCCACATCCAGCTGTGCCAGGGCCCTCCTCAGCTTCCCTGGCAGCCTTTCCTCAGCCCAGCAAATCTCTTCAGGCAGGAAGGATGGGTCAGTGGGCTGCAAGTCCAGTGGCACACACGAGAGAATCGGTGGCACAACAGCCCCAGGAGGTCTCAAGGCTCTGTTGGGGGCTCAGTTTCCCCACTGGCATCGCCGGTTCCCACAGCAGGAGGGGGAAAGCCAGGCCCTGGAGTTCTGGAGTGCTGGGACAGCTTGGGCTGGGCAGCTCTGAGAGAAGCTGGGACTGCCCCAGAGCTGGGAAAATTGGGCTCAGTGAGACCCCAAGGCCTGGGAGAGGCTGCGGGTGAGGGACACGGAGCAGCTCCTGTCACATCTGGCCAGTGACAAACACAAAATCTGCAAACCCTCCTGTGTCCTTGGCTTGCTCTGCTCACTCTGTGGCTGATCCTGCTGTGATCCCCCTGCTCTGAGCCCCCCAGCTCCAGCATTTCCAGCTTTCCCTTCCCAGCACAGGCGAGGGCAGAGCGGATCCGCTCTGGACCTGGCGCTGACACCCAGACAAACCCCAGGCTCTGGGGAGGCTCAGGCTGTGTCTAGGAATTCACAGCAGCAGCTGCTGCTGCAAACCTCAGCCAGGCAGGAGCTGCCCTTGCCCTGCAGGGATGACTTGGCTCTGGCAGGGCTGTGCTCACTCAGACTTTCTTGGAACAGGAGCCTCGGTATCAGCTCCACTCGTGGGATATTCCCCTCTTTTGGAGCTGAAAACCAAACCCTCAAATTGCTGCTTTATTGATTATTGGGGTGCAGGATGAGCCTTTCCAGTGATGCAAGGTGTGAGCAGCCCTGGCCTGATGTCACCTGTAGGAGCAGGTGATGTGGATTTGGGGCAGATTTCTGGGTCTGCTCCTGGCCTGGGGCTGCATCCTTGGGGAGCTGAGGATCCACAACTCTGTGCTGCATTCCCAACTCTTACACCCTCTGCATTTCCAGAACAGTGGGGGAGATCCCCAGGAAAAATCCTGGATGCCCCAGCAGGATGGAGAGCACAAAGCACCCAGGATCTGCTGTGCCCTGAGCTGGGACCCGGCAGGAATTCCCGGTCCCCACAGGTGTCCCCAGCTCTGGTGACACTGGGACAGTCCGGTGTTGGAGAGGCAGAAATCCGGGGCTGTTTGCAGCCTGTGATGAAGCTGCCGGCCTGTGGAGGTCAGCCTTGGCTCGGGGAATCTCCTCTGAGGCTGCAGCTTCCCCCAGCCCAGCTCTGCTGCTCTCCTGCAGCATCCTCGTCTCTCTGATCCTGGGGGGAGGCACAGGGATGGTGGGAGGAATGTTTGTCCCCCCATCTCTGCACTCTGAGGATGCAGAGGTGACCACAGGACACGGGGATTCCTTTTGGTGCTTTTTTTAGGGTGATTTTTTTTTGGGAGTTCTCAAATCTGAACCCTTTGGGTGTTACCAGAGCAATAACTCTCCCCATTTCCCAGCCAGGCAAGGCAGGAGAGCTCACCCAGCCTTGGAGGATCCTTGGGTGGCTGCTGCTCCTGGGGGACTGTCCCCACTGCAGCTGCCATGCCAGGAGCGTGTGGGGAAGGTGGATCCCTGTTTTGGACGAGCTCGTGCTCTCTGCCATTCCCAGGTTTCTCTGGATGCCACAGAGAGCGTTATTAAGCAGATGAAAGGCCAAGGAACGAGTTTGCTGTGCTTGTGCTTGCCCAGGGCTGAGCTTTCTGCCCCTCCCCGGGTTTTTAGAGCATCCATCCTGCATCAAAGTCACTGCAGGCAGCTCCAGGGAGGGTCTGTGATGCTGCTGATGGAGCAAAACCAGCGAGTGGTGGGGCTGAGCTGAGTGACAATTCCATCTTCTGCTTGCTGCTGCCTGTTATGCCCCCAAAAAAAAGGGAAAAAAAGGGAAAAAAGGGCAGCCCCTCCTTCCAGAGCCTCCTTCCCCTGCCCTGCTCCTCGCTGACTTGTGCATTCCTCCATCCACATGTTCCAAGGAGGAACAGCCCCAGCTGGAGCGTGGGCAAGGTGTGACATTCCCTGCTCAGGACCCGGGGTTGGGGCTCACCCTGGCCAAAATGTGGGGACAAACTCCTGGAGCTGGGCTGCTCCTTGTCGGGCACAGAGGGAAAGGGGAATTGCTCCTGCCAGCACCCACAGCTGCCTCTTGTGCTGCAGATCCTGAGGATTCACTCCTGAGAGCAGAGGATTTCAAGGAGCAGATAAATCCCTGTAGGGCCTTGGTGGCACCGTGCTCAGGGGTCTCTGCTCTGTGCTGGTTCTCCTGCTGCTTTCCCTGGGCTCTGGAATCGCTGCCAGAGCTCCTGGGCTGCTCAGATCCTGCAGAGCTCCAGGTTCTGCAGCCCCAAGGCAGCCCCAGAACCACCAGGATCCTGCTCCAGCTCCATCCCTGGGGATGTGCAGCCCCAGATCCACCAGGGATCCTCATCCAGCTCCATCCCAGGGGATGTGCAGCCCCAGATCCACCAGAATCCTGCTCCAGCTCCATCCCAGGGGATGTGCAGCCCCAGATCCACCAGGATCCTCATCCAGCTCCATCCCTGGGGATGTGCAGCCCCAGATCCACAGTGATCCTGCTCCAGCCCCATCCCTGGGGATGTGCAGCCCCAGCACCACCAGGGATCCTCATCCAGCTCCATCCCTGGGGATGTGCAGCCCCAGATCCACAGTGATCCTGCTCCAGCTCCATCCCAGGGGATGTGCAGCCCCAGCACCACCAGGGATCCTCATCCAGCCCCATCCCTGGGGATGTGCAGCCCCAGAGGCAGGGAAGGACACCCTGAGCACGGGCAGAGGCTGGGACAGAGCTGCTGGAACCTTCCCCGAGGCTTTTCCTGCCCTGAGCGAGGAACTCGGGGCTGGAGGCTGCCAGGTCAAACCTGAGAGGTTAAAGTGGCTTTTCCTGGAATTCCATGGAAGAGAGGAGGGACTGGGAGCCTGGTGTGGGGTAAATGAAGGGAGAGGGAGAAACAAGGGCTGGGCAGAGGCACCAACCCCATGGAGGGCCCTGCTGAGCGAGGGAGAGGAAGCCAAGGGCACAGACTGAGGTTGGATCTGGGGCTGTGCCCCTTTGGGGTGCAGGCTGTGCTGGGGCACCCAGGCTCGCTGCTGTGGGTGAGCACGGGGTGCCTGGGGGCAGGGAACAGGTTTGGTGACTCCAGCCCTGCCTGCCCGGGGTTTGTGGGCTCGTCCTTCCCTGCCCCGCCGTAAACACGGGCTGGGTCTGGGACAGGAGCTCATATCCATGTGTTCACATTTTCACATCCAGGATTTCACATTTTCACATCCAGGATTTCACATCCATGATTTCACATTTTCACACCCATGTGTTCACATCCATGTGTTAACATCCATGTGTTCACATCCATGATTTCACATTTTCACATCCATGATTTCACACCCATGTGTTCACATTTTCACATCCATGTGCTCACATCCATGTGTTCACACCCATGATTTCACATCCATGATTTCACATCCATGTGTTCACATCCATGATTTCACATTTTCACATCCATGATTTCACATCCATAATTTCACATCCATGTGTTCACACCCATGTGTTCACATCCCTGATTTCTCATCCATGATTTCACATCCATGTGTTCACATCCATGATTTCACATTTTCACATCCATGATTTCCCATCCATGATTTCCCATCCATGATTTCACACCCATGTGTTCACATTTTCACATCCATGTGCTCACATCCATGTGTTCACATCCATGATTTCTCATCCATGATTTCATATCCCTGATTTCACATTTTCACATCCATGTGTTCACATCCATGATTTCATATTTTTACATCCAGGATTTCACATCCATGTGTTCACATCCATATTTTCACATCAATGATTTCACTTCCATGATTTCATCCATGATTTCCCATCCAAGATTTCACATCCATATTTTCACATCCATGATTTCCCACCCATGTTTTCCCATCCATGATTTCACATCTATATTTTCACACCCATGATTTCCCATCCATGATTTCTCATCCACGATTTCACATTTTCACATCCATGTGTTCACATCCATGATTTCACATCTATATTTTCACATCCATGATTTCCCATCCATGATTTCACATCCATGATTTCACATTTTCCCATCCAAGATTTCACACCCATGATTTCCCATCCATGATTTCACACCCATGATTTCCCACCCACGTTTTCCCATCCATGTTCTGTGTTTCCCTCCTGCCAGCTGCTGCTGCCCCTGCTGAGAGCTCAGAGCAGCCCCCAGCCCTGAGAGGGATTATACAAATGAAGCTGTTGTAGGACTGTAATTTCAGAGAATTTTTTCCCCCCTTCTTTTCTTTCTCCTTGACTAAAAAAACCTTTTGTGCACTCTGGAGCAAGGCTGTCGTATTTCTTGGAGTCTCCAGTGACTCCTCCATCCTACAGACTTTCTGGAGTCCTCCTTTTTAGGCCGAGGACTGCATGATTCATTGTGTGCTGGAGATTTAATACTGCACGGAAAACAGGCCCAGTTCAAATTTGTTTTCTTTCTTTCCCCCTCCTCTCTTTTTTTTTCCCCCTTTCTTGGCTTCTCACTTACATCCTGGAATTTCTTTTTTTTTTTTTTTTTTCACAAGATATAAAATAAATACGTTCCCAAATATGTCCAGGAGGAAATGATCCCGTTGGATTTTATTTTTTGAGGCTGTTAAAAACGATTTGGAGCTGTTCAGCTTTCTCAAGGGCTGTGTGTTGGGAAAACCCTCTCCCACCTCTCCTGGATCTCCATGAGCAGCTCAGCCCCTGCTGCACCTGGAGATCCCCAACCAGAGGCTTTGGGGTTGCTTTTCCAAGGGTGAGATGTGGATTTTTAATGCCAAAAGGGATTTTTGGTTGTTGTCCCAGCAGGTGATTCTCTGGGTCTGGGATTGGGATTTGGGATTGGGATTTTCCCAGGATAAAATGCTCTGAGGGGCAGTGGAATGGTGACCTGACCTGGCAGAATTAATGGAACCCTTTTTTAATTAGAGTTTGCCTGCAGTGAAATTCCTCTGTCCTGCCCGAGCTCCTTCATCTGCATTTCCCAAATCCATGGAAATGAATTCCCGTCCCTCTGGGCCACCACCTGACAATCCATGGATTGGAGGAGCCCCAGGCTGGGATTGCTGGGATTTGGTTCTGGAGAGGAGCTCCAAGGGCAGCTCCTGACCCTCCCTGCAGCGCTGCAGGAGCTTCATTCCCACCAGGGCTGGGCACTGCCCCAGCAGGGACAGACTGGAACCAGTCCTGGGATACTGGGATAGACTGGAACCAGTCCTGGGATACTGGGATAGACTGGAAACAGTCCTGGGATACTGGGATAGACTGGAACCCAGTCCTGGGATAGTGGGATAGCCTGGAGCCTGTTACTGGGAAACTGGGACAGACTGGAGCCAGTCCTGGGATACTGGGATAGACTGGAACCAGTCCTGGGATACTGGGATAGACTGGAGCCTGTTCCTGGGATACTGGGATAGACTGGAGCCAGTCCTGGGATACTGGGATAGACTGGAACCCATTACTGGGATACTGGGATAGACTGGAAACAGTCCTGGGATACTGGGATAGACTGGAGCCAGTCCTGGGATACTGGGATAGACTGGAACCCATTACTGGGATACTGGGATAGACTGGAACCAGTCCTGGGATACTGGGATAGACTGGAACCAGTCCTGGGATACTGGGACAGACTGGAACCAGTCCTGGGATACTGGGATAGACTGGAACCAGTCCTGGGATACTGGGATAGACTGGAACCAGTCCTGGGATACTGGGATAGACTGGAGCCTGTTACTGGGATACTGGGATAGACTGGAACCCATTACTGGGATACTGGGACAGACTGGAAACAGTGCTGGGATATTGGGATAGACTGGAGCCTGTTCCTGGGATACTGGGATAGACTGGAGCCCAGTCCTGGGATACTGGGATAGACTGGAACTAGTCCTGGGATACTGGGATAGACTGGAGCCTGTTCCTGGGATACTGGGATAGACTGGAACTAGTCCTGGGATTCAGGGACAGCCTGGAGCCCAATCCCAGGATTTAGGATCAGCCTGGAGCCCAATCCCAGGATTTAGGATCAGCCTGGAGCCCATTCCCCATTCAGGATCAGCCTGGAGCCCATTCCCAGGATTTAGGATCAGCCTGGAGCCCAATCCCAGGATTTAGGATCAGCCTGTAACCCATTCCTAGGATTCAGGGTCCCTGCAGGAGGGTGAGGAGCTGCCTGAGCCCATCGCCGGGTGCTGGGGATGCTCTGCCTCCCGCCGGGGTGGGGCTGCAATTGCTGCAATTGCCGCAGCCTCCGAGCTTTAACCGAGCTTTAATCCCGGCCCGAGGTGACTCAGTGCCCCCGGGGGCCCGAGCTGAGCTCGCTCTCGCCACACTACACATTATATTTATATTTATTTATTTATTTCTGGGCAGTGGCCCTCCCCAGGCACCACAGGCAGGCAGAGATACCCGAGTTAAGCCAACCTGTCTGACCCAAAGCCGGGCCCAGACAAGGAGAGGTCCTGGGGCAGCTCAGGGAGCTCCTCAGAGCCGGGCTCAGACAAGGAGAGATCTCTGGGGCAGCTCAGGGAGCTCCTCAGAGCCGGGCTCAGACAAGGAGAGATCCTGGGACAGCTCAGGGAGCTCCTCAGAGCTGGGCTCAGACAAGGAGAAATCCTGGGGCAGCTCAGGGAGCTCCTCAGAGCCGGGCTCAGACAAGGAGCAGTCACTGGGGCAGCTCAGGGAGCTCCTCAGAGCTGGGCTCAGACAACGAGAGATCCTGGGACAGCTCAGGGAGCTCCTCAGAGCCGGGCTCAGACAAGGAGAGATCTCTGGGGCAGCTCAGGGAGCTCCTCAGAGCCGGGCTCAGACAAGGAGAGGTGCTGGGACAGCTCAGGGGGCTCCTCAGAGCCAGGCCCAGACAAGGAGAGGTCCTGGGGCAGCTCAGGGAGCTCCTCAGAGCTGGGCTCAGACAAGGAGAGATCCTGGGACAGCTCAGGGAGCTCCTCAGAGCTGGGCTCAGACAAGGAGAGGTCCTGGGGCAGCTCAGGGAGCTCCTCAGAGCCGGGCTCAGACAAGGAGAGATCCTGGGACAGCTCAGGGAGCTCCTCAGAGCCGGGCCCAGACAAGGAGAGATCACTGGGACAGCTCAGGAAGCTCTCAGGGCTCTGGGAGCCTCTCCAGCTCCTGCACACCCTGCCCTGCTCCAGACCCTGCTGTCCCCATCACCCCTCGGTGTCCTCATCCCCCACAGCATCTCCCACCTGCTTGTCCCCTCTGGGCTGCTGTGGTGTCCCCTGCAGAGCCACCAGCTCAGGTACCCCCAGGGTTGGGGATCTGGGATGTCCCAAAGGTTTGGATTTGGGCTCAGGCTGAGCACACTCGGCTGCTGGTGGGGATGGAGCAGCTCCCAGCACACATGTTGGTGGTTTTGAGGGCTGAATTGGACCTTGGGAATTAGCAGCCTTGTAAGTCAATAACAACATGTCCTAATGAATGCAAGATGTCCCCAGGAAATGAAAGCTCCTCTGCTGGGCTGGGATGCTGCGTCTGGGGGAGAGGAGCAGTAAACAAGCAGGAATGCTCGGGCTGGAGATGAGCAGGAGATACAAACTGCACATCTCGGCCTTGCAAACACACCCCGAGTGTGGGTGGGGGTGGGGGGGGAGCCCGAGTTGTGAAACGTGGCCGTGTGTGACCCCCGAGTGTCCCCTGCGTGTCCCCGGGGCTGGGATGTCCCTGCAGCCCCTCAGCAGCACGGCTGGGGGGACTCCAGCAGCCCCAGAGCCTCCAGAGCCTGTCCTGGGGAACCCCTGTCCTGTCCCTGTCCCCTGTCCCTGTCCCCTGTCCCTGTCCCTGTCCCTGTCCTGTCCCTGTCCTTGTCCCTGTCCCTGTCCCTGTCCCTGTCCTTGTGCTGTCCCTGTTCCTGTCCCTGTCCCTGTCCCTTTCCCTGTCCCTGTCCTGTCCCTGTCCCATCCCTGTCCCATCCCTGTCCCTGCCCCTGTCCCTGCCCCTGTCCCTGTCCCTGTCCCTGTCCCTGTCCCATCCCTGTCCCTGTCCCATCCCTGTCCCTGTCCCTGTCCCTGTCCTTGTGCTGTCCCTGTCCCTGTCCTTGTCCTTGTCCTTTTCCCTTTCCCTGTCCCTGTCCCATCCCTGTCCTGTCCCATCCCTGTCCCATCCCTGTCCCTGTCCCATTGGGGAGGGTCGGGAGCAGCTGCAGAGGGGATTTTGGGGCTGGGATTGGTTTTGGGGGTCTGGCAGTGCTGGGAGGAGGGAGAAGGGCTGGATGACACAGGCTGTGGTGTCCCCTGGGGGTCACGGTGGCAGGAGGGGGCTGTGGGTGAACTGAGGGGGATCTGAGCAATCCCTGGTCCTGCTCACGGGACAGGGGACTTTGTCCTCACAGGACAGGACAGCGAGTGGCCTCATGGACCCCTCTGGGAGCTGGCACCTTGTGGGGCTTGTCCTCACACCAAAACCTTGTCCCCAAAGCCACAGGGACCCAGCACCTTGTGGGGCTTGTCCTCACACCAAAACCTTGTCCCCAAAGCCACAGGGACCCAGCACCTTGTGGGGCTTGTCCCCACACCAAAACCTTGTCCCTAAATCTGCAGGGACCCAGCACCTGGAGACCTCAGCGGCTCCACCGAGGCTGGAAAGGCGCTGAACTGGTCCCAGTGTTGACTCCCAGAGATCTGGGGTGGCACCGGGAGCCCCCGGGCTGCTGGAGCGGGATGTCCCCGGCAGGAGCAGGGCAGGGAGCCGGGATTGCCCAATCCACACGCACGGAGATGAATTCGCTTTGTGCGCAGAAAAAGCCTCGCTGGGTGTGTGCGCGTGTGGGAGTTCAGACTCCGCAGCGGCAACCTTGGATGCCTGGAAAAATCTCCTTTGTGCATTTAATTAGCGGTAAACGGCATTTGCATGCGAGATGCCTGTCGGTCTGAAGCTGCCGGCTGATCAGGGATTGCTCCCGTTTGTGTTGGGAGCTTTGTTCGCCTCTGACCGCACGGCGCTGCCGGAGCAGCCCGGGCTTTGCATTTCAAAGCCGGGCAGGTACCGGGGATGATTTCACAACCGGGACTCCCCTCCCACCTTCCCTGCGAGCTGGGGGTGCAGGGGAGGGGTCTCTGCTCGGACAGGGTGGGATCCGGCTGATGTCCCCAGCGGAGACCCCGAACAGCCCAGCCGGGTTTGCTGCGAGTGGGAAGGGCTGGTCCAAGGGGGAAAAGTCCTGGTGGGGCTCGGAGAGTTCAGAGGGGATGGACGGGGATGCAGGTGGGGGCTGATGGAGCTGGGGTCAGCACATCCCTCCTGCCACGTCCCCAGGCCGGGCTGGGACCCCCCCGGTGCTGCCCTGAGCGTGTGTTTGTCCTGTGGTCACTGCAAACCCTTCCCGAAACCAGCACAGCGTGGGGATGGGTTCAGGTTCCCTTTTTCCTGCTCTGTCCCCTGCAGTGCCCGTGCCAATGACGGGGGTCACCCCCGGGCTGTGCTTTCCTCTGTCCTGGCAAAGCCCGGCGGGCTCAGCGACAGCCCCGGCTCCGGCCCGGGGGATGGGAAAGGGCAAAGCAGGGCTGGAACAGAGCGGGGGGAGAATCCCGGGGGTCTGGGGCACACAGGGAGCTGCTCGTGCTGCTGTCCCTGCCCCTGTCCCTGTCCCTGTCCCTAATTCCTGCTCCTGTCCCTGCTCCTGCTCCTGTCCCCTCTCCTGCCTCTGTTCCTGTCCCTAACCCCTGCTCCTGTCCCTAACTCATGTCCCCGTTCCCGGCTCCTGTCCCCTCTCCTGGCTCCTGTTCCTGCTCCTGCTCCTGTCCCTGTCCCTGCTCCTGTCCCTAACCCCTGCTCCTGTCCCTAATTCCTACTCCTGTCCCTAACTCCTGTCCCCGCTCCCGGCTTCTGTCCCTGCTCCTGCTCCTGTTCCTGCTCCTGTCCCTAACTCCTGTCCCCGCTCCTGGCTCCTGTTCTGCTCCTGCTCCTGTCCCTGTCCCTGCTCCTGTCCCTAACTCCTGCCCCAGCCCAGCCCCGTGATTCTCTTTTGGCTTTTCCATCCCCTCCAAATCCCCCAGGTTGAGGAGGTGCCCGCGGTCCGTTTGCTGAGCTGGGGAGGGACGGGGGGCTCTGGCCCCGGTGCTTCAGCGAACCAAGCTGGCCCCAGAGAGGAAAAACTCCGTCCCTGCTGGGAGGGGAGGATGGGGAACATCCTTTCCTCCCCCGGGAGCCGCAATCCCGGTGCAGATGAGTGATCCCCTCCCTCGCAGCTGTCCCTGCGGGCTGGCAAAGGATTCTGTGCACGCTGGTGGCCCTGGAGCCACCGGGACCAGCAGGGTCCAGACGGGATCCCTGCTCCGAGCCTGCATCCCTGGCAGCTCCCCCACGCTCCCCTGGGAGCTCCAGGACTCATCACTCAATCCAGAGCCCCATCCCTGCGCTGGGATCTGGGATTTGGGGGGGATCCAGCCCCTCCACCCCGCTGTGGATGTGCCCTCCCCGCTCAGCCCAGCCCTGCACTCCCTCCCTCACTTTCTGGGCACCTCCAGCTCCTTCCTGCGGTGGCAGCTGGCAAGGAGGGGCTGGAATTTCCTCCTCCTGCTCGGTCCAGGCCCAAGAGACCTGGTTGACATTTTTAATTTGTTATTTTATTTAATTATTATTATTTTATTTGCATTTATTTGGCTTTCCAGCCAGGCTGTGGCCAGCAGGGCCGCTGGCATTTGAAGGGAATTAAACTGGACTCGCTGTGCTCGGGTTTTCCTCGATGAACCTCAGCCTGTCCAGACCTCCCTGAGCCTCACCTGAGGCTTGGGACTGTGGTTCCTCACACAAAAATTATCATTATTACCCTGCTTGTTGCTTTTGAAACCCAGAATAAAAATCCCTTTGCAGCTGTGAAGCCTCTCAGGGGCCGTTCCATGGATGTGGAAATGGAAATCCTCTCGTGCCCAGGTTTTCCCCAGCACAGGCAGAGGGAAATGGAAATCCTCTCGTGCCCAGGTTTTCCCCAGCACAGGCAGAGGGAAGCTGGGTTGCAGCCTCGTTTCCAGCCTTTCCCTTCAGTCCTAAATTCTGGTTTTTTTCCCCCTGAGCCCATCCTGAGCTGCTGAGGCAGGGATTTGTTCCCCACCCGAGCACGTTGGACCCTCCTGGAGCAGCCCCGACTCGGGGGGTGGAGCTGGGAAGTAAAGAGTTAAATTTGCTCCCTCCACCTGTATATTTTCCCAAGCGTCCCGATAGCAATCGGGAATGCAGGAAACGGCACCGAAGGGCTCTGGAATTGCCAGAACTGTGCCACGAGTCAAACGTGGAAAGCAAAGTTTATTTGTGAAGTTCCAGCAGGCTGAAGCATCTCCTGTGAAGGGCTGAGCTCGTTAAACCTATCCCAGTTTTGGGTTTTTTTAATTTTTTATTTCCATCTCTGCCTTTTAAAGTCACCAGGCTTGGGAAGAGGGAGAGGATTCATGCAGAGGGGCTTGGTTTTAATCTAATAAGGGTTTATTCCCCCACTGTAGGAAAATGCTGGAGCTCTCAGATCAGTCCCGGGCTGGGTCACAGAGGGGGCTTTGATTGGGATCATTTCAGCTCGTTTGGGGCCTTGGGAGGGACCTGGGGGCTCAGCCACGGCCCAGCTGGGGCTGGGCAGCTCCAGAGGGGCTCAGCAGCTCCAGATCTGTGGGATGCTGGTTTGGGATGCTGGTTTGGGATGTTCTGATGGGATCCTGGTTGGGATGCTGGTTTGGGATGCTGGTTGGGATGCTGGTTTGGGATGCTGGTTTGGGATGCAGGTTTGGGATGCTGGTTTGGGATGCTCTGATGGGATGCAGGTTTGGGATGCAGGTTTGGGATGCTATTTTGGATGCTGGTTTGGGATGCTGGTTTGGGATGCTGGTTTGGGGTGCTCTGATGGGATGCTGGTTTGGGATGCTGGTTTGGATGCTGGTTTGGGATGCTGGTTTGGGATGTTCTGATGGGATGCTGGTTTGGGATGCTCTGATGGGATCCTGGTTGGGATGCTGGTTTGGGATGCTGGTTTGGGATGCTGCGCTGGTCCATGGACCACGAGGTCCTTGGCCATTAACCCAGCCCGACTCCACGTGCTAATAAACAATTAACAAAGATCCCCAAATCCACAGAGGCTCCGTGGGGGTGCTTTATAACCTCTCTGGTCTAGCAGCAGCCCCTCGCGCTGGGGGAGCACATTAAAACCTCTTAATTAGCTGTTAAAAAACGAACGATGTTTGGGTTTCTTGTGGCATTGGGGAGCCGGGTGCTGCGTTTGGCTCCTTGCTCGGGGCTCTGGCACTCCCGGCTGGGAACCAGCCCCGGCTCGGAACAGCCCCGGCTCGGAACCAGTCCCGGCTCGGAACCAGAACCAGCCCCGGTTCCTGCTGCTGGAGCCTGCCCCGAGTGCGAGGGGAGCGTGTCCCGTCCTTATCCCGAACTTATCCCGAACTTATCCCGCCCCTCCCCTGCCTACGTGAGCTCTGGCACACTGCGGCTCTCCGGAGATCCCGGAGCCCCGGGGCAGAGCCGGGATGGGCAGAGCCGGGCTGGGCAGAGCTCGGATGGGCAGAGCCGGGACGGGCAGAGCTGAGATGGGCAGAGCCGGGATGGGCAGAGCCGGGATGGGCAGAGCCGGGACGGGCAGAGCCGGGCTGGGCAGAGCCGTCACCCCCTGCCCTGGCAGCCCAGGAGCTCTGCAGGGATGAGGAGAAGCCGCGACCCCGCCTTGGATGGGCTCGTCCCTGCCTGGGGAAGGGCAGGCCCATGGAATCAATTATATCCCACAGAATCACATCCATGGGATCACATCCGTGGAATCAATCATGTCCCATGGAATCACATCTCATGGAACATCCCAGCCCCTCCAGATCGCTGCTGCTTGGACCCAACACCCACAGGGACCCTGACTCGGGGAACAGCTCCAGACCCAGCTCCAAACCCAGTTCCAAGCCCAAACTCCAAGCCCAGCTCCAAACCCAGCTCCAAACCCAACTCCAAGCCCAGCTCCAAGCCCAGCTCCAAGCACAAATTCCAAGCCCAGCTCCAAACCCAACTCCAAACCCAACTCCAAGCACAAACTCCAAGCCCAGCTTCAAACCCAGTTCCAAGCCTAGCTCAAAGCCCAAACTCCAAGCCCAGCTCCAAGCCCAGCTCCAAACCCAGCTCCAAACCCAGCTCCAAGCCCAAACTCCAAGCCCAAACTCCAAGCCCAGCTCCAAACCCAGCTCCAAGCCCAACTCCAAACCCAGCTCTAAGCCCATCTCCAAACCCAGTTCCAAGCCCAGCTCCAAGCCCAAACTCCAAGCCCAGCTCCCAGCCCATCTCCAAACCCAGTTCCAAGCCCAGCTCCCAGCCCAAACTCCAAACCCAACTCAAAACCCAGCTCCAAACCCAGTTCCAAGCCCAGCTCCAACCCCAACTCCAAGCCCAGCTCTTCCCAAGCTGCTGGGTCAGCACGGCGGGGCTGGAGCCGGGTTTGGCTGAGCCGTGCTC
Source organism: Catharus ustulatus (assembly GCF_009819885.2). Taxonomy (NCBI): domain Eukaryota; kingdom Metazoa; phylum Chordata; class Aves; order Passeriformes; family Turdidae; genus Catharus; species Catharus ustulatus. The sequence continues at coordinate 6,622,348 of NC_046246.1, forward strand.
AGCTCTCTCGGGTTTATTCAAATCCCTGTAATCCCCGGGGATGAGCTGGGTCTAAGCCAGGCTGGGAGCGCTGCAGGTGCTCGCCGGGCGCGGGGCAGCAGGGCCGGGCACTCGCGGTGGCACCGGGCCACCACAGCCTGGGTGGCCCTTGTGGGGCGGTGATTAATGAGCGCTAATTGAGCTGGGGCTGCGCTGCCACCCGGGGAGGGGCAGGGAGGGCGATAGGGGCGAGCTCGGCGTGTCTGGGTGCCAGGGCACGGCCCAGCCGGCCCGACCGGTCCGACCTGCCCGGCCCGGCTTTGGTTTGGGGTGTCCTGCAGGGAAAAGCACAAAGCCACCCCAAAATGCCAAAGCTGGGGTGGGGTTTGTGTTTGGAGAGGTGTGGGGGTGGAACTGGGGGGTGATACGGACACAGCAGCACAAAAAAAGCTGGGATAAAGGTTTTTAAAATGAATAAATGAAGCTGTGCAGGGGTGGCCGGGCCCTGGGGACGTTCCCTGGGCTCTGGAGGGGACACGGGGCTGTCCCAGGGATGGGAAGGGGCACCCAGCTCTCTCCAGCCCTTTAAACCTCACCCTAGAAAACGGCAAGGCCTGCTCCACACTCACAAAAAAAATGGAATTAAATCACATTGAGGCTGATCTCCTATAAAAGGGGATTTAGAAAAGCCGTCATCAGGAGCAGGGATGGATCACGGCAATAAAATCATCTCACAAAACTGGAGATGATTTAGAGGGTTGGAAATGCATCTCAGCTTCCCCCAAAAAAGGGCTCAGAGAGGTACGTGGGTGCCTGCATGTGCTGAGTGACCCCGCTTCCTCTCCACGGAAAAAAAAAAAAAATTAATAATTAAAATCCCCCTTGAAAAAAATTCCTGCAGAGTTTTCCACCCATTTCTTTTTCCCCCACGTGGATTATCTTCTCTGGTTCCAAAGCCACAAGAAAATATCATCACATTTTTAAAGAGAAACCTCAAGGTAAATAAAGGAAAGGGTTTGGATCTGCCCCCAGCCCTCGCCACTTCTATCAGGCAGAAAAACAGCGGCGCAGTTCCCCGCCGATAGAAGATAGAAAGGTGGAGAACATTTTTGAAATGTTCTGAAAACATTCCATCATCTATAGGAATCAAAGCCCCATTGAAAGCTACAGAACCCCTCACATTCGAGGGTTTTAATGAAAACCAAATTTTTTTTTTTTTTTTTTCAGGCCCTGTGTTTTTCCTTGCGAGGATTTCCAGGGGAATACAACTGGAGCAGGGGCGGACGTGGGGAACTTGGCTGCAGTTCCTGCTGCCCCAAAAGGGCCTTCCCTGTGGGGCTTTTAAAAAATGGTTTAAAGATAATATGGGCTCGTATTTTTGGAGTTGTCAAAGCGCTCCGGATCAGCTCTGGGTTATTTTCCATGGAAAATGAACGGTGGAGCAGGGGCAGGAGGGGAGCTGGGGGTCTTGGGCGCTTGCCATGAGAGGAGGGTCCTGAGGTCGGGCTGCCAGCAAAGCAAAGAACAAATTCTGGCTTAATCTTTAATGGTGTGGAGCTGGGCAAACCTCCTGCCTCCTGTGCCAGGGAAAAAAATCCCTGAGCTGTGAAACTGCCCGGCCCCAGGAGCAGAAACCTGGGAAAGCAGCAGGGGTCGTGTCCCCGTGAAAAAATGGGCAGAAAATCCCCAGGTTAGGGCAGCTGAAAGGCTGCTGGTGACAAAGATCACTTTGGTTTGGGGTGGTTTCTCCCTTTCCTTTCAGTCCATCCCCATGTGGAAGCGTCAGCATGGGGAAAAGATGGGATGAGGATGAGGATGAGGAGGAGGATGAGGAGGAGGAGGAGGAGGAGGAGGAGGAGGATGAAGATGAGGGGATGAGGATGAGGATAAAGAGATGAGGATGAAGATGAGGAGAGGGCGATGAGGATGAGGATGAGGATGAGGATGAGGATGAGATGAGGATGAGGATGAGGAGATGAGAATGAGTATGAGGATAAGGATGAGGATGAGGATGAGGACATGATGATGAGATTATGAGGATGGGGAGATGAGGATGAGGATGAGGATGAGGATGAGGATGAGGATGAGATGATGAGATGATGAGGATGAGGATGAGATGATGAGGATGAAGATGAGGATGAGGATGAGAATAAGGATGAGAATGAGGATGAGGATGAGATTATAAGGATGAGGATGAGAATGAGGAGGATGAGGATGAGGATGAGGATGAGGATGAGGAGATGAGGGGCTGGCAGAGCTCTCCACCAGCCCCATCCCCCAGCAAGGGCTCCCCCTGGACTTTCCCTGACCCCCAAACCCTCTGGGTATCCCCAGGCCCGGAGGGGTCCCGCTGGGGCTCGGGTGAAGTTTTGTTGCCCACCCAGGGTGCTGGACCACACAGATCCGAGGCAGCACAAGGGAGGGGTGCAAGGAGCCCCAAAAACCTCCAGTGACAGTGGGGGCAGCCCGGGGACCCCCAGGAACATTTAATCCCCTCATTAACCTCCCTCATTAGAACAATTCATTCTTTCACTCCGGCTTAAACACCCAACTTTGCTTTACAGCTCATTTCATTTATGACTGAGAAATGAAATTACTGTATCGATTTCATGGCAGACAGCAAAAAAAAAAAAAAAACCAAAAAAACAAAACAAAAAACCCCCTGGATGTTCCCGGCCGTAATAAACCACGGGCTGCAAAAAGTGCCAAAGAGGGGTCTGGGACCAGCACCGGGAGCGACACCGGGACCGTCCTTCCCAAACCCAACTCTGCCGTGGTTCTTTTCCTGCCCGAATTCAAACCCTCCCTGTGTATGTTCGCAGCGACCCGGGGGCTTTGCAAATCTCAGGGATGGAAAGGAAATACTGCTCCTGGTAGCGCTGGTGTGAAATATCCCGGCTGGAGCGCGGCCAGAGCCCGGCCCGGGCTGGGGAAGGGGCTCCGGCAGCTCCGCAGGGGAATCGGGGATGGAGACCTTGGCCACCCATCCCATCGGGTGTGGGTGCTCACAGTGCCAGGATTTGGGTGCTCACAGGGTCAGGACTTGGGTGCTCATAGTGCCAGGATTTGGGTGCTCACATCTCCTGAATTTGGGTGCTCACAGCTCCAGGATTTAGGTGCTCACAGCTCCAGATTTGGGGGCTCACAGGGTCAGGATTTGGGGGCTCACAGGGCCGGGATTTGGGTGCTCACAGCTCCAAGATTTGGGTGCTCACAGGGTCAGGATTTGGGTGCACACAGGTACAGGATTTGGGTGCTCACAGAGCCGGGATTGGGTGCACACAGAGCCAGGATTTGGGTGCACACAGCTCCAGGATTTGGGTGCTCACAGAGCCGGGATTTGGGTGCACACAGCTCCAGGATTTGGGTGCTCACAGTGCCAGGATTCGGGTGTTCACAGAGCCAGGATTTGGGTGCACACAGCTCCAGATTTGGGTGTTCACAGCTCCTGAATTTGGGTGCTCACAGAGCCTGAATTTGGGTGCTCACAGAGCCAGGATTCGGGTACTCACAGCTCCAGGATTTGGGTGCACACAGCTCCAGGATTTGGGTGCTCACAGAGCCTGAATTTGGGTCATCCATCCCCAAATGTGCCTCGGTTCTCCTTTCTCTCCTGCGCAGCTTTGGGCAGGAGCTCGGGCCAGCACCCGGCTCTCTCCCGATGCCCCGGTGCCATCCCAGCCATGATTTATTTGCCCAGCCAAGACACCCGTGGCTTTTCCAGCCCCGTCGGGCTCCAGACACACGGTTCTGCCTGCCAGGAACCCAGAGAACATCACCAACACCCCCGGCAGCCCTGCGAGCGCCCTGCCCGACCCTCGGGGGCTGCAGCAGCGGGGAGGGGAGCGCCGCGCATCCCGGGGGGAGCCGGGGGTGCCGGGGTGGGGCTGAAGGGACGCGGGGGGAGCTCCGGGTGCCGCCGGTGCCTCCGGGAGCCTCCGGGAGCCGCCGGGCTCGCGTCCCCCGCCACTCGGACCTGCCCCGTCACGCGTGAGCCCGGCCCACGCAGCAGGTGCCCAGCCCGGGGCGCTCACCTGGGGGATGCTCCGGGACGGCCCCGCGCACCCAACACACACGGGACGCGGCCCCGGCTCCCCCGGCCGCCCCTCCTGCCCTAATTAAACCCGCTATCGGCGCATCTAACGCAATCCCGGGTTAATGAGGCCTCGCTCTGCACCGTGCCCTGCCCCGGCGCTTTGAAGTGGGGCTGCGCTCAGGGCCGGCTGTCTGACAGCGGCGGGATCCCGGCGCTGCGTCGCTTAGCAGAGCTCTCAGCCTCTGTGGGCTAAGCCAAGAATAAAGACTCACATGAGCCTATTTTAATTTAAACTCTTCTGATCTCCCGGCCCAGCCCTGCCTCTGCACAAGAAAACAGCTTCGCTGCATCCCAGGCTGCTGCTGGCAGGAATTAACAGTTACACGGGGGCCTTGCTTTGCATGGACTAAATAAAAATAAAGTGTGTGATTAAATCACGGAACAGCACACGAGGTGCTTGCTGAGGCTTTCAAGATGTGGTTTTTGGGGCTGCCGGCAGCGGGATGCAGGTTCAGGTGGCATCAGGAGGTGACACGGCCCTGCTTGGTGGCATCTCTGATGTGGTTCAGGGCTGGAAGGTGGTGTCGGGACAGGCTGGAGGTGGGGAGAGGGAGCTCCGTGAAAAACGAACAAAACAGCTCCTATGACCTCGGGACAATGTTTTCGTTGGGTCGGTTTGGTATTGCAGCAAACGGGAGGAATTCTGAGTTATCAGGAATGAAGGATTGGGTTTTTTGGGGGGTTTTATAGTTTGGGAACTGGAGCAGCCCTCCACCCCCTGCTCCTCTCCCAGCTCTCATCCCTCACTGAAGGAACAGCCAGAAGGGGATCCCAGATCCCAGCCAGGAGAGGATCCCAGCCAGGAGGGGATCCCAGCCAGGAGGGGATCCCAGGTAGGAGGAGATCCCAACGAAGAGGAGATCCCAGGCAGGTGAGGATCCCAAGCAGGAGGGGATCCCAAGCAGGAGGGGATCCCAGGCAGGAGGGGATCCCAGGCAGGAGGGGATCCCAACCAGGAGAGGATCCCAGGCAGGAGGAGATCCCAGCCAGAAGGGGATCCCAGGCAGGAGGGGATCCCAGGCAGGAGGGGATCCCAGGCAGGAGAGGATCCCAGGCAGGTGAGGATCCCAGATCCCAGCCAGGTGAGGATCCCAGCCCGCAGGTCCTGCCCTGGCCATGATTTGCCCTCACGGATCCCGGACTGGCAGCTCCTGCCTTTTCCAAGCTATTCCAATGTCACTGGGCACTCCCCGGGCTGGGAAGGGGACAGAGCCCAGCGAGCCCAGGCCGAGGGACAGCGAGTTTTGGAGAGAGGCAAAAAGTCTCATTTTAGTGCCAGTCTGGAAATTAAATGGAAGAGTTAAAAAAAGCCCCAAAACCAACCCAAGCACTCCTGCCTATAAAATCCATGGATATAAATGTATATAAATACATCTCTCCCCCAAGGCGCGAGGTCCCGCTGAGTAAGTGGATGTGAATGACGTGTAACCCAACACTCGCCCAGACACCCTAATGAATTTTCCATGTTTTCCATCATTCAGCTTCTAAATAGGCAGCATTCACAAAAACACCCACCCCAGCCCCACAAACGCCCAGCAGGAAGGTCCTGCTGAGGATTAACCCCCCGTGGGTGCCCACGGAGACGGTGCCAGAGTGGGAACCTCGCTCTGCTCCAGTTGGGTGCCCACACCGATGATTTTTTGCATCTTCAGGGGGTCCCTGGATGGGTGCTCTGCATCCAGAGGGACAGGATTTCATTCCTGATTTCAGAGGAATGATGCTGATTGCTCGTTTGGGCACGGCTCGTTAAGGGTTTGATGTGGGCAAGGCAAGAGCCAGGATCCTTCCCCGACATCCTGTGCAGTCTCAGGATTTGTGCAAGTTAAAAGATTATTTACCAAGGCTGTTCGGACACAACAGAGTCATTAAAACAGAGGCTGGGCTTTAGAGCTGGGGCTGGAATGAGAATAAAACAAGCTTTTTGCTGAGACTTTTGTCAGCTCTGATCTCAAAGGAAATAGTCTTCATTTTTCCTAGGAGACTTTTCAGTCCAAACTCCAGGCAATTTAATATCTGAATGCTCAAAAAATAGCTTTCCAAACTCCAGCTATTTTTTCTCCCTTTCAGTTTTCTGTTGCAAAAGAAAACCCAAACATTCCTGCTCTGGCTGCCTCACGCTGTTGCTTCCAGCCCCGTTTTTCAGCTTCCCCTGGATCAGAGGGAGCCCTCGGGTATTTGGGAGCCTTTGGGAGAGGTTGATGCACCCCACAACCCCACACTGCCGTGCTGGGGCCCAGATTTCCCATTTAAATTCATTAAATTAGGGCAAAACGTTGGATGCTGTGCAGGGTAGGTGGCCCGGGTAAAAATATCCCCGATATAAAAACATTATAAAAATATCGCCCATAGAACAACACAAATAATAATAATAAAATAACGCCCATATAAAAATCGCTCTCCTTGGGTGCTGGGCACATTTCACACCATCAACTTTTTGGGATTCCATCAGGATTTGAGGTGCTGGCACTAAAACCAGTCCCCCTGGCGCTGGTTTGGTGCGACACCTCCAGCACCAGCACCGAACCCCATGGATTTCATTTCAGTACAAAAAAAACCTTTTTTATTTGTTCTCTTCTTTCCCCCCTTTCCTTCTCCTCCTCTCTCCCCACAGCTCTGAGCGAGGCTGCGAGAAAATCCGCTTGGAACAGAGAGTTCCTGTAAATAACAGCTACACCTCGGGGTGTTTCCTCTCCCAGTAGCTGTGAAGAAAAGGCAGCAAAGTCTCGGGTTTTCCTTGGAACCAATTCCGGCTGGCCAGGGCTGTGGAGCCGGGCGCGAGCATTTATTGTGGTTTGGTTTGGGCTTTTCCTATTTTTTTTTTTTATTATTTTTATTTTTCCCCCTGTCTTTCCACGCAAACGCTGCAGAGGGGAGGCAGAGCTTTGGGAATGGTCCCGACGCTCCTGCCCCGGGCTCATGAATAATTCCGAGCTCCCCGGCTCGTCGGGAGCGCCGGCCCGCAGCGCCTTGGCACCGGATCCCATTGCGGGCTGGGATCTTTTTTTGGTTTTGCCTTTCAGCTGTCATTTGGGTTCTGGAGGCGAGCGCTGAGTGCTGAGCGGTCTGGGCTGGCACCGCTCGGGTCCTGCGGGATTTGTGTGGAGTTTTGGGGCTCGGGACGGCGCTGACAGGAGCGGGGCAGGGAGGGGATGCAGGGAGGGGATGCAGGGCTGGGATGCAGGGAGGGGATGCAGGGAGGGGATGCAGGGCTGGGATGCAGGGAGGGGATGCAGGGAGGGGATGCAGGGAGGGGATGCAGGGAGGGGATGCAGGGAAGGGATGCAGGGTGGGGATGCAGGGAAGGGATGCAGGGAGGGGATGCAGGGAGGGGATGCAGGGAGGGGATGCAGGGCTGGGATGCAGGGAGGGGATGCAGAGAGGGGATGCAGGGCTGGGATGCAGGGCTGGGATGCAGGGAGGGGATGCAGGGAGGGGATGCAGGGCTGGGATGCAGGGAGAGGATGCGACAATCACCCCGCCAGGGCTGCCTTGGGAGGGGAACCCTCCAGATCCCTTCGGAAAGGTTTAAACACCACTGGAGAGGTTTAAATGGAATTTCGGGGAGGGTTCTACACCTCTGGAGAGGTTTAAATGAGATTTCTGGGAGTTCTATGCCTCTGGAGAAGTTTAAATGGGATTTCGGGGAGTTCTACACCTCTGGAGAGGTTTAAATGGGATTTCTGGGATTTCTACACCTCTGGAAAGGTTTAAATGGGTTTTCAGGGAGCTCAGGTCCTCCCACCCCCTCCCATCCCTGCCTGCCCTCCCCTGGACCCCTTTGTGGTGCCAAAAGCAGCCCCCAAACACCGGATCTGGCACCGGGGTGCTCTGAATGAGCCGAAAATCAGAGCCTGGAGAAGGAGCAGTGAGAGGAACCTTCCCCTGGCCCGGGCACGGTCCCCGGCGAGAAGTGACAGGCGGGAGGCAGCGGGGCCATTGTAACCATTCCTTTATTGTTCCACATGGCATTGACAGGATTATGACACGGCCACGGCCGGCGGAGCAGAAATGAGCCCATCCCAGAAAGCAGAGCTGTCCCCTGAGCCCCGGCTCTGTCCCCTGAGCCCCGGCTCTGTCCCCTGAGCCCTGGCTCTGTCCCCTGAGCCCTGGCTCTGTCCCCAGGCTCTGTCCCCAGGCTCAGGGCAGTCGCAGCTCCCCCGAAGGCTTCTCCAGGAGCTCACCCTCCTCTTCCTCTTCCTCTCCCCCTCCCCACCTCCCCCCTCCCCAGTGACAAGTGCTACAGGTTCAAAATTGGGCTACATATTAAATATACCTTCAAGTAGGGCTGGGCTGTTACACAAATAACCACATTTTTGGTATCACTAGCATTTTTTTTTTTAATGTCCATCATCAGACACCATTAAAAAACCCAACAGCTTTAAGCCTTCTTTATCTACAAAGATCTCTGATCTCATCTCCTTAGTCTGGTGTTATTTTACCCTGCACATAACAAGTATTAGAAGCATTATCAAGAATCGTATCCTTCAACACATTTAAGAATTATATTATTATAACAAATAAGACCAAAAATTAGATTTTATAGTTAAATATTCTGTGAGCCAGACAAAGGGGCTTTACTGTACAAGCGATTGTGCATTTTTTTTAAAAAAAAAAGCAAATTATAGTGCAAAGCAAAAAACATTGGCCTGTCTCATGACCATTTGCATACAACAGAGGTGCATCTATTTCCACCTTCACATGACAATATGTCATAAAAACAACATCGTTGCCATTCTTTTTATTATTTTCTCTTTTAAAACTCGCTACAAACAGTCTTAAATTAACCTACAACTACGAATGCCTTGTTTCCTTTGTGCTTTCAACCAGTGGGATGGGATGACAAATGCAAAAAGGCATCAGAGCACAGGACAGGCTGCCCTGTCCAGCTCCAGCTCTAAGGCAAGTGGAGGTTGCAGTTTTGCTGGGGTAAGGCATTTTTTTTTAAAAAAACCAAAATATTATTATCATTATTATTAATATTATTACTGAAAAGACTTGTTCTTGTGGAAGTCTGAGTGGTCATGGCAGCTGTCCAGGGCAGCCAGGAGCCGTGGTAGTGCAATTGCAGCTCTGTGCTGAGGGTGACTGGCTGCCAGCTGGGAGCTGGGGACAGGTGACAAGGTTGGGACGCTGTGACAGGCACAGGGGCCAGCAGGGCAGCTCCATTTTCTCATGTTTATGGGAGAAATGGGAAAAGAAAGCCGTGGTTACTGGTGGCACTGGGGCTGTGCTCTGGGCTCTGCAGCTGTGGAATCTGCTGTGTCCCCCCAGCCCTGCCAGCCCCAATTCCCGAGCCAGCAGAGGGCACAGCTGGCCTGCAGGAGGTGACAAACCCTGTGCTGTGCATCACAGCCACCCTGAGCTGGCCTGGAGGAGCCCACAGCCCCCACCGTGGCCCTGTGTGGTTGTAACCTCTTTGGTGTCAGCTGGGAGGGTGTGTGGTGCTTGTTCCTGCAATTCCTGCAAATGCCACCCGATGCCACCGCCCCCAGTGGCACCTGCAGCGTCCCCTCTTCAGTTTGTTCCTCTGCAGGAGATCCCCGTGCTCACCTGGGGTCACCTGGGGGAAGGACAGGAGGGTGAGGGATGGAAAAGGCTGCACAGCATCAACTGACAGCATTCCCACCAGCAGGAGTGGGAACTGCTCCTTCCCCCAGGTCTCAGAGCTTTCAGGATGAGCTGACACGTGTGAGCCAAAACGAGAAATTGTGTAAATCCTGGCTGAGAACATGGGAAAGGACCAGAGCAGAATTGTGATGCTTTGCCACCAGCTGTGAGTGTTGCCACTCGGAGGGGACAGAAGGAACAGCTGGAGAATGATGGCAAGGCCGTGCCAAAGGCTCCTGAACCCCTGGAAGTGCATCTCAAACGTCTCAGAACGTCCTGAACGCCGCCTTCGCTTCAGCCACCATCACTGAGGTTTGCTAAGGGGAGCAAAGAGCTGAATGGTGAGGTCAGGACATGAGAGCAGACAAACAAAACAAAACATGTCTGTGAAAAGTACATCTCGTGTGTAAACATGGAGGGGAGGGGTCAGCCAGGCCCTGGCTCAGCCACGTTACTGATTGACAGACGACGACAGTGACAGCAAAATGAACAATACAACTTCTGTCGCCAACAAATAATAACAATAATCACATCACAGCTCTTGTTCACGTGGCTGCCTGAGCCCAGAGCCCCTGGCTGTGCTGCAAACCCCACTGCTCTTTGGTGCTCAGGGACCCTTCACCAGCAGGGAGGGAAGGACAGCAAGCAATGGGATTTTTTTTCTTTTTTTTCTCCTTTTTTGTTTTTTGAGTTCAGTCCTCCTGCACTGAGCATGGCTCGGATGACTCCCTGGTGTTTGCTCCTCTCTGAACCGTTTTGCAGAGGAAAGGTGAGATTCCCCTGGCTTCTCAATGCTTTGTGTGGGGAAGAGGTGCGAGTGAGATGAACGAGGAGCGTTCTGCAAGTACCAAACATCTGATTCCACACGTCCTTGGGTTTTTTTTTTTTTTTCCCTATGTACAATCCACACACCTAAAACACACGGGAGGAACCACATCAAGCGACACATTCAAGCCTCGTGGGCGTTCACCTTGAAATGCAACAAAGGTCCCGGTCCCTCTCCGCTTGATGCTTGCATGCACAGGATCCTTTGGGTTTGGAAGACTTTGGTTCACCTTTTCCCTTGGCAAAAGGAGCTAAAGCCCTGTGTGCCTCAGTAGGGTCTCCAGACAGACTCATCCATCCTGCCCGTGGTGCTCATGGCCGTGGGGGAGTTGCTGTGGCTGCCGTCGGCGTCCACGCCGTCGCTCTGCGCGCCCAGGCCGGCGCCCATCAGGTTGTTCCCCGCCGAGGCGCTGGTGCACGACGACAGCATGCGGGTGGGCGAGCGCTCGCCCCCGGCCACCATGGAGAACTGGTAGGAGCCCGAGGATGTCCCGTAGTACAAGTGGTAGGGAGAAGGGTTGGCCTGGAAGGGCCCGCTCTGGTTCTGCGTGGAGCTGGGGTAGGGCGGCGGCAGGTAGGTGTGGTGGAAGCGGGTGGTGGTGGGCATGGTGCCCATGCTGATGCCCCCGATGCCCGTGGCCGAGGGGGTGGCCGTGTAGGGGAAGGCGGCGGACATGGCGCCGGGGTAATGCATCCGAGGGTCGGAGAAGCGCGTCTCGGTCAGCGCCGGCAGCGCCGGGAAGGAGCGCTCGAACTGCCGCGGGTCCGAGAAGGGGCTCAGCTCCGACGTGCCTGCGGGACAGGGGCTGGTTAGAGCTCTCCAGAGGAGTTAGCAGGGAAAGCACCTCTTGAAAAGAGCTGAGGGACTTCAATAAAAACCCTGAACCCGTTTTGTTTAAGTTGCTCCCATTTCCTGTCCTAAAATTTGTTGTTTCCTATCCAAGAAGGGACACAGCTAAGCTGACTTCTCTTAGGGGTCTATTCATCTCGGGCAGATTAAAGCAGCACACCCCATAAACACAGAAAAAAGATGTTTAGCCATGACATCAGCTGTGTAGTAAATAAATGGAGGCAGGCCCCAGACGGATCATCCATCCCTGCTGTATACACACACACACACACACGGAGACAGGCAGGAAAAGCTGGAGCCCAGACCAGCCTGCTAAGCCTTCTTGTGGGTGGCCTGTTCGTGCTGATACCATCAGGGGATGGAGCTGATAAACACACAGCTGAAAACTCCCAAGCCAGGAGCCACAGTATCCCTCTGCTCGAGTTCTCTGTGTATTTTTCTCCTTCCAAGAGGATAAGGAGAGTGAGAAATTCAGGCTCTGTGCTGGGGGAAGGGAGGCTCAGGCAGTGTGGTGGGGATGGTCCCCAGCTTTTCCTGCAAGATCCAAACCCAAAGTGGTCGCAGCCAGCTTGGAACTGGAAAGGGACCTTGGCTTTGGATCCCCTCCTCCTGCAGGAAGCCCAGGTGAGAGGTGGGAATCCACAGCAGAAGGAGAGGAGGAGCTGGAGGCATTCCCGTGGCTCTTTTGGCTGTCCCAAGGCTGAGACAGAGCCCAGGAACCTCTGGCCTTGGTGCATCAAAGCAGGGAAATGAGGTTTGCTCTCCAAGGAGAGAACTGAAACCTCTGTCCTTCAGACCTGCTCTATTTTCCTCTCGTTAAAAGCAGGGCCTTTCTCCTTTGCTGGAGCCTCAAAAGTGACTTTTTTTTGGTGACATCACCTGGATTTTGTATCCCCCAGAGCAAGACACTGTGAGGTGAGAATGCTAAACACGCCTGCTGGTTTTGGAGATGCAAACACGCATCCAGAGGATTGTGTGCCTGCTCTGCATGCACAGGGCCGTGTGTTTCAGCTCTGTTTATTCCAATGAAGCGTTTTTAACTTCTCAGGGCTGGCGTTCCAGGCCCTGCAGCGTTTCCCCAGGAGAAAACACTTTATTCAATCCCTTGCAGCTACCCAGTGACACGGGCACGCTCTGGAGGAGCAGGTATGCAGGGGATCTGATGTGAAGCTGCCTCTTCTGATCCCAGGTGAGTCTGTGAGCCGTGGAAGGAGCAGGGGAGGATCCTCCCTCCTTTCCTCCCTCCCCTGCAGCCTTTTTGCGGGCGCCCAGCAGCGCCTGCCTTCCCACGCAGGCTCCACGGAGGGGAAAGGCGGGGGAGCACCTGGTTTGTGAACGTGGCTGTGGCTTTGGGGCCGAGATAAGAGAGGAGCAGCTCAAAGCTGTCCCGAACCACACTGCTCTGCACACACAGCGCCCGTGGAAGCGGCTGCTCCGTGCTGGGCTGGCTGGAAAAGGCACAAAATAGGGGAAATAATCCCAAGCTGATTTCCAGCAGGACACACAGGGGTCCATCCCTGCACTGGGAGCTGAGGTTTGGAGACCAGCTCTGTGAGAAGCAGCCTGACCACAGCCCCACAGTGGTGGTAGAAATCACAGTTTGAGATTAGGACAATTGTTCAAACCTGCTCTAAACTAAAAACCCAAAAAAGCACCGGGATCTCGCACCCGTGACCCACTGGGGCCTGGCCTGGGCTGCAGCATTTCCCAGCCCTAAAAGAACTAATAACAAACTGAACAAACCAGACTGCAACCCACCAAAAAACCTTTTCTAAAGTTGTCATCTCTTCAGAACAGCAAAGCGTTTTGTTACTTAGAATTTTTGTGCTAAAAAGTGCTTTGCCTGTTAAATAAACTGGGTTTTTCTTCCCCACTTCTCTCTGAGAAAATATATCCCTGAATCGGTTAAGGAAAGAACTGCTTAAATCTGTTTCCTAAAGAAACTGCATTCAAAAATTTTCTCCCAAATTTACCCTAAGCCAGAACAGCCCTGCACTGAGAAAAAGCAGCCTCCAAACCCCCCAAAAACGCAGCTTGCTGCTCGCTGCCTTCCCCATGGCAATCCCACACCGCGCTCCTTCATTACTTTTCACAGCTCCATAAATAATATTCCATAAAATGCAAATCGAAATCCAACCTGAGCGCTCAGGGCACATTTCCCTTTTCCTCTATAACGCACTCAAAGAGGTTTTTTTTTTTAAGAGATTTTTTTTTTTAGAGGCTCCGTTTTGTTGGCCTGAACTTGCACCGTTTGGCAGTGGGTCCCTGCTATTAATTTCGAGCATGTAAGAGTGTTAATTACTGTGTGTGTGTGACAGGCAAGGCACAGCGAGGCTGTGGGGTCTGGAGACGCTCGGGTGGGCACAGAGGGAGCCCTGCAGGGCTTCAGGATCTGAATTTGGATCCTTTAAAAAGCAAAACCATCAAATGGACGCCACGAGGCGTCTGTGTGGCCACAACCAGCTCGCTTTCACCCCCGCCGGCCTTGAGCTCTAAGTCTGGCCCAGAATAAAGCTCCAGCTTTCCCTGACCAGTCTGAGGCTACAAATAAACCCCAAAACCACTCGAAAAAACAAAACCGCGGTGGGCCCGGCCCGAGCGGGGCCCGCAGGCAGCAGAGGGCGCCCGGCGGGCCGGGAAGGAGGAGGAAGGAGGAGGGAGGAGGGAAGGAAGGCGGCGGCCGCCTGAGGGGGCCGGGGCCTCGCCATGGCCTCAGGGCCGGCCCTCAGGGCTGTCTGTGTGCTCCGTCCCTGAGCTCGCAGCTCCCCTCGGTCCTGTGGCCTTCAGCTCAGGGTTTCCCCTCCATCTTGGTCCTCCTGGCCTCAGGGATTGCACTGTCCTGTGTCCTTCACCTTAGGGCAACCCTTCCATCTTGGTGCTCGCCTCAGGGCTGCCTCTCTGTCCCATGTCCTTCATCTCAGGTCAACTCCTCCGTCTTGGTCCTCGTCTCAGGGCTCCCCTCTGTCCTGTGTTCTTCACCTGAGGGCTGCCCCTCCATCCCATCTCCTTCGCTTCACAACCATCTCTCCAGCTCATCGCCCTCATCTCAGCACCCCCTCCATGCTGTCTCCTACACCTCAGGGTTTCCCCTCCATCCTGGCTCCATCACCCCAGGGTTTCCCCTCCATCTTGGCTCCATCACCTCAGGATTTCTGCTCCATCCTGGCTCCATCATCTCAGGGTTTCCCCTCCATCCCATCTCCTACACCTCAGGGTTTCCCCTCCATCTTGGTCCTCGCCCCAAGGTTTTCTCTCCGTCCCGTCTCCTTCACCTCAGGGTTTCCCCTCCGTCCCATCTCCTTCACCTCAGGGTTTCCCCTCCATCCTAGCTCCATCACTTCAGGGTTTCCCCTCCATCTTGGTCCTCACCCCAAGATTTTCTCTCCGTCCCATCTCCTTCACCTCAGGGTTTCCCCTCCATCCCATCTCCTTCACCTCAGGGCTGCCCCTCCATCCTGGCTGCCTCAAATCGGAGCCACACAGCCCCAGCTCCTGCCCTGCATCCGAGGAAATCTCCACTGAAACAGCCCCAGCGAGATCCAAACAAAACACGGCCATTAACGCTCTCCATAACCACCTAACTCAGCAGCGAGGAGCCCCTGTCACAGCCGGGATCAAACAGAACCTGGAGCGAGCAGCTGCTGAGCACAGCCAGGGAACAAGGAGAGGGTGAAACTTCACCCTCGGACCCCACATTCCCTTTGGAATCACAGCTGAAAATGGGCTTTAAAATCCCCGTCTTGCTGTCCCCTTCCCCGGCACATCTCACACACATCTGCTCCATAGTGCTGCCTCCGAGGATTTACTACGGTTTTCCCTCGCTTACTCGCCGTCCAGCCCCCATTTGCTTTTTTGGACCCTGGCAATCCGAGCTTGAGTACTTCAGTTGTCCAGTTGCCAATCAAAATATTTGAAGGAAATGTTTATTTTCTTCTCGAAATCACACCAGCTGCTGCACTAACTGAATAAGCCCATTTAGCTGTAAGAATTTAACCATTGTAAGAGTGAATTGAGTCCCCCAACTACTCCAAAATCTGACCCAATCTATCAGCGGAAATGTCAATGTTTTGGATGGGAGTTTGGGGAAGTGTGGAATGTGTATTAAATAAAAGCCATGTAAAGGTCAAAGCCCTGATTAGTAATGCCACTGTCTCCTCCTTAGGGCTGAGCTGCCCTGGGACCGCCGAGGTTGGGACACACCCCATGATTTAATTGTGCAGCTGCAATTTGCACCTTCTGAGGACCCCCAAGTCCCCCCACAACACGTGGGGCTGGATAGAAAAATGCTTTGAAAGCTGCTCAGCCCCTTTCCAGATAAAACAACAGTGACACAGCAGCTCTCTCTCCACCTCAGAGACAATCCAGGCCTTTCCTTGGGTGGGTGGCCAGGAGGTAAATGCAAAGAGATGGGAACAGGATGGGTCATGGTGGCAAGGGCTGGCCATGAGGTGGGGAGGGCTGGGTCGTGAGGCTGCCAACCACAGAGGTTTCTCTGGGTGTGTTCAGCACCTCCCTTCAGACCACGTTGGGTTTGGGAGCTGCCTTGGATGGAGTGGAACTGGTCCCTGCAGCCTGGCAGGGTCAGGGCTGGTGGATCTGCTCTGAGGGCCCTGGAAATCCTCAAGGAGGTGAGGCCATGGACGCTGCAGATGATTTTAGGGATTGATGTGCATCCATCCCAGAGGAGCAGTGGGTGCTGCCACTGCCTCCTTACCCAGGAACACATCTGCTCTGCCTGGAGGGAAGAAAGGGCAGCAAAAGCCTCGTCAGGACCTCTTCAGAACTGCAGTGCACCCAGCTCAGCCCAGGCACAGCACTGGAGCCTGGTGCACAGCAGGATCATCATTATCAGATTGTCTGGGGCCAGGCAGCGACGTGTGGAACCTGAGCAGCTCCCCAGCACCCCCGACACCGCCTGGTCCCCACCTCAGAGATGTGGGGAGCACGCTGTGGCTGATGAACCATCAGCAATAAACCTGAGCTTGTGTGGATGTTACACAATAAATAACTCTCAGTGTGGGAGACACGCAGATAATAAAGGGAATTTAAAGGGAACTTGATAGCGTGGCACTCTCCAAGTGTAGAGAATATAAAATAGCTTCAGCCTGGCCATAGATCACTGTTCTAATTCTACACCTGTGTGCCTTACAAAATTGTCATGAAAAATCCACCTCAGGGGAAAAAGCCCTCCTTTCCTGTCTTACTGCACAACGATTGACGACAGTGTAAACACTAATGACACTTTGTGCTTCTGTCTATAACACGTGGGGACAGACCTTCCTGCTCTGCATGTACCTCTGGCTGATTTTTCTCTGCTCATTTCTGTCACTCTTGAACCTCCAAGCCATCTCTGAGCATTTTTCAGATCTTTGTCCCTCTCCGCTTCCTTCCCCCAATGGCAATAACTCCACGTGGGAGCACCAAGAGGGCCAGGAGAGGGAGAGAATCTCCATGGGAAGGTGCATGAGGTGCCTGAGATCTGTGAAGGCCCAGCTCATCTCTGGAGGAGGCGCCGCTCTCCTCCCACCCACGCGTGCAGGCACGCTCTCACGCCTCTGTCACGTATGTTAACAAGTTCATTTGTTTCCAAGTCAGAGCCAACTAAAAAAGAAAACGGCCCCTTCCTCCCAGCCCACGTAAAATAGAGCAAAATATATTTTGGGGGAGGAGGGGAGGTGTTGAAAAAAAAAAAAAAGGAGGGTGTGAACAGCATCCGTTGTTACACGCCCATGGAGCACTGCTCTGTATCTGATAGAACCAGCTCACAAACTGGGTGCACGGACTTCCTCTGCACAGTCTGACAAAAAATGCAAACCCCAAACCAAAACACAACACCACACAGGTCCTTATCACAGCATCGCCAGGCACCACCTTGACACTGCCAAGCACGTTTGCTGCTCAGTTTTGTGATTCTCCCCGAGCAGCGTGTGCTGCCGTGCACACACACACGCGGCCCCAAACCCACCCCAAATAACTGAGCAGCTCAACCCCGGCTCCTGGGGCCTCTCCCACCCCAAATACACCGGGCAGCAGCAGGGCAGGGAAATCCCCAGCTATTCCCAGCTCGGGGAATCATGCACCACATCTCAACCTCCTCTGCAAACCCTTCCAGGAACTTTGGGCTGCTCCAATTCTCTGCGCCCACCCTTAGGGCAGGACCCTGCTGCTAATTCCAGTGTGGATTTGTGCAGAACCGGTGTGGATTTGTGCAGAACCAGTGTGGATTTGTGCAGAACCAGTGTGGATTTCTGCAGTACCAGTGTGGATTTGTGCAGTACCGGTGTGGATTTGTGCAGAACCAGTGTGGATTTGTGCAGAACCAGTGTGGATTTGTGCAGTACCGGTGTGGATTTGTGCAGTACCAGTGTGGATTTGTGCAGTACCAGTGTGGATTTGTGCAGAACCAGTGTGGATTTGTGCAGAACCAGTGTGGATTTGTGCAGAACCACTCCAGCCCCATGTCCAGCGTCCTGCAGAGCTGACATCAGCTCCTCTGCCTCGCCGTGCTTACCCCGATGTATTTACACAGAGCGATCGGCTCCGCTCCCCCCTGCCCTTTGCTAGACTAAACAAGCGCAGCTCTCGCAGCTTCCTGCCCAGCCCGGCTCATCCCGGAGCGCTCTGCCCGCATCCCCCTGCCCGCCGCATCCCGCAGTCCCCGCTAATGAATAACGGTGCTAATTGGGTGGGCTGAGCGGGGATGGAGGCGCTCCCCTCCGCCCTGCTCTTTACCTGCTATTCAAAGGGTATTAAAACAAATTAACAAGCCCTGACTACATGAAAGGAAGCTGCTGGATTTACAACCCAGCCTGCAGCTAGACCACCTTGCCTGCCGAGCAGGTTTGGGCCAGGCCTCGTGTGCCACGGGAGTCCCACTGAGAGGGGAGATGGCACGGGGGGCTCCCCAGGCTGTGGTGCTCACCCTGAACTGCAAAATCCCTTTTCAAGGCAGGATGGCACCCTTGGGAATCCTTGCTGTGCTGTAGGGATGCTGTGGTTGGGGGACAGCCACACAAACACAGCAGTGACAGTGCCTGGACCCTGTGGTTCACCTGTGACTGTTCCGTGCCAAATTCACTGCAGGGACATCACAAATGTAAAGGAGAGGAGCAGAAAAGCAGTTTAAAGATAGACACAGAAGCCTGAGAGCAGGCAGGAAACCCATCTCGAGCGTGTTCCTTCCTTTGAGGCTGAAGCTGGATCCCACAATATGTTTTCTTCCCACTAATGCTTGCCTAGCTTCCTTTGGAAACAATTTAGTCTCTGCCCGTGGTAGAATGTTTTTATCCATTAAGAAACGGATATTTTAAAGAAACCATAAGTCAATCTGGACAGGGATTAGGAAGCAGCAATTCAGTGTATTTGCTGGGCCCATAATTCAGGACTTAACCTCAGAGCAGCCACGTTGCATTTCGGAAACAATAGGGGCACTTGCTGCCTATGCCAAGAGGTTTCTTAAAAGTAATGTAATACTTTAAAAATGTATATTTAAAAAGAAAAAGAGAGAGAAAGACTTTATTTTAAAGGCATACCATGAAGCGTTCTGCTAATGATAAAAATGTTCTCTGACCTGAAGTAATGGACTGGGAATGAAGCTGAGCAAATTCCAGACCAGGAGATCTGAGGCTCTTCACCAGTGAACACAGAGTCTCCCAAAAAATATTCAGGAGGTTCTAGGGCTATCAGAGGCTTGTAAAAGGATCTGACATTTGCTGTCTTGCCTGTGAAATCCCCGTCCTTGCCTGTGAGATCCCTGTCCTCCCTGTGAAATCTCTGTCCTCGCTGTGAAAGGGAGTTTGGCTTCTCTGGAGTGAAAACAAGAGTGTGCAGGGGGGTGTGAAGTGCATTAATCCAAACAGCTCGCTCTGGTACTGAGGAGATCCGATCTGAAATCCCTTTGCAATAGTCCTGGTGAGAACAAGGCCCCTCACGCTGCTGGACAAGGCACACAATTGCTTTAGAGTGGTTGAAGATGTTTCCACCACAGACCTCGAGCGTGGGCGGTCCTGCTCTGCTGTGCTGGGAACAAAACTCAGCCTGAGCCACCGCTGAGATGTGGGCAAGGGAGCACCCAGAGATTTGGGGGCTGCTGTGTCTATCACCAGCACAGCTCCCCTGAGCCAGGGGGCCCTGAGAAAAAGCTGAAGGCAGACAGCAGAAGTCCCTTTAACATCTTGCTTCACTTCTGAGAGCTACTTGATTTTTTTTTTGAAGCTGAAAGGCAAAACTCGACCGAGGCAGGCACGCAAGGCTCTGGCTCGGCGTGCCCTGTAATAAGGAACCATTTCGAGCCATCCTAATGACAGCTCGGTGTCTCGCTGCGGGGATGGCAGAGCTGTGACTGCAAACACTCAGATTTTCCAGACCTCTCTGGAGAAGCACTGGGCCAAATCCTCAGCAGAGGCTCCGCTCGGTGGAAGCCAGGGAAGCAGAGCTGGATGGTGATGGGGCCTGGGCCAGATTCTCATCACAGCCCAGAGTTACCCTGTTCACCCCCAGAGCAGCACGGTGAAACGAGATCTGCTGAGAGCTGGGTTGTTGTGTCCATCCCATCTGGGGACAGGCGTGGGAAGGGATCCAGTCTGTGCCCACCTGAGTGGGGCAAGGCGAGGGCAGAGCCACTGAGACACCCTGAACAGAGGGAGCAGGAGCTGTGCTCTGTCCTGCCGTGTTTCCTGGCATGCCCTTCAGAAACCATCGCCTTTCTCTTACCGGGAGCCTTCTGGTTTGAGACCATTTAACCTCAGCATGATCATTTTACATGGGGGCTATTTATAACCTCCAGGGGCTGCTTTACTGAAAGCCTCTGCGAGTGGCTGAGGGCCAGAGCCTTCTCCCACTCCCAGCGCTGTCCTTGCCGTGATCTCCACCTCAGCCACGGCTTTCCCTGCTCAGGAGGAGAGGTTGGACTGAGCAAACACCTCTCCCAAGAACCCCAGTTCTCCCAAAGACAAACACTGGCTCCTGCCTGCCTAAAAACCCAAACTCTGTGTGCCGTGTCCGGGGATTTGAGGTTTGGGATCCCCCTGCAGTGGCTGAGGCTGCTCCTGAGCATCCCAGCCCTGCTTTTGCCAGGAGCAGATTAGGAAATCTGTGCAAACTGCTTTGTCAGCAGAACAGGGAGGCTGAGCACCCCGAGCACACGAGAGAGCCGGGCACTGGTGGAGGGAAAAACCTCCCTGTCCCCTTCTTAAAAAAACATTAACTTGGGGAACACCCCGTGGAAGATAACGGGGTGGATGAACCCCGGGCTGCCCCATCGCCCCTCCCTGCTGCTATCTCAATCTGCCTCCCACTCCTGCCTGCTACCCAAGAACGTGCCAAGCTGTGAGAATTACAGGCCTGTTAACTCCTGTGTTGTTCTTGGCACAGGCCAGGCTCCACTTGCTCGGGTAAAAATTACGATCTTTGTGAATAAGCCGTGTGTGTGCGAGAGAAAGAGGGGGTTTAAAATGATGATTGCGATTGGGCATAGCCAGAGCTGTGTCAAAAGGACAGGGCTGAGATGAAAATTACTGAGCTGGTGCTGCTCTCAGTTACTCTGGTGGGAACCCACAGTGATTTTAAGACGGTTCCTCCGGCTGGGGAACGAGGAGCCAAGAGCAGAGCGTGCACAAACCGCCTTTTGCAGCATTCCTGCGACTTCGGATTCACTCCACAGGAATGATTTCAGAGGCTAATTTTGTGTGTCTCCACTCCTGCTGTCACTTGACATTTGGGAATTTGGCAGGGGCGGGAGCTTGTGGCCAGCTCCATTTTTTTTCTCGTTGAATTTGTGTCATCACCTGATTCTTTGCTCCAAACGACGCTCTTTGGGTTTCTGGCACTGCAGGGGGCTGTGCTAATTTAAAATACAAATCTTTTTTTCTTCCCCTAAGAATCTCTTTCTTTATGATGCGGCCAGTGGGACAAGCCTAGAAAACTCTTTCTCTCTCTCTTGCTTTTTTGAAAAAAACCCCGAGTGATAATCCTGCACAAAACGCCCGTGTTCTTCTCATAAACCCTGCTAATATCAACGAAAATTCCAAGCGTGGAGATTTGCATTTCAATGAGAAATAAATTAAATTTTCTCTGTAATTTTGGGTTGGGAGGAGCGGTGCAGCTTTTACAGTTCAGGTAACATTTTCAAACACGTTTTTACACCCAAAACCCCTCTTTGCCAATGACACCGAGGCTTTCCAACGACCATATCCCTTCTGGAGACACAGCACGAGGGCTTGGGGAGTTTTTCCTGGGAAACTTTCCTAGGAGGGCCAATTCTCTACCAAAATCCCAAATCCAGACAGCTTAAATGCTGTTCCTTGAAGGCCTGTGAGTGTCTCAGTTGATTTTTGAAGGACAAGGAGCAGTGAGACTAAAAGAGCAAGGAAAAGCAGCACAGAAAAGGACAGAACAGAACAGAGCAAACTCTTAATTCATCCTGGCAGCTTCTGCCTGTGCAGAAGGACGGGAGCAGCACAGCAGCTGAGATATTTTTATACATTTGGCTTCGTTTGGGACTGCAATCCCGGGATTAGCAGCCTGATCTGTCTCAGGTAGCCCCAGTGGCAATCCCTGCCCTGTCCTGGCAGCCAGCTGCGGATTCCTGGGGAACGCCCAGGGACTCAGGCGCTCTTTGCCGCAGGCAGATGTGGGAAGAGCAAAGCTGTGTGTGTGTGCTGGGTGCCCGTGCAGGTGTGCATCCGTGTGGGGAACGGGGAGGAATCACCACGCTTGGCAGCCGCACAATGATAAGGAGCCGTTGGGATTAGCATGGAAAGCACAGAACCCTGCCTGGCTGCCTTCAAAGGTGCTGCTCTCACCTCCCTCACGTTCCTGCTGCTCAGCTGTCCCTCAAAACCCAGATCCAATGGTGCCAAAAGCAACTTCATGGGTGCAAAAAAGGTCAAGAAATCCACACAAACCTCTCCCTGGCTCCTCAACCAGGGGAGAGCTGGGCTCCAGCTCTAAAATCCCACCCAGAGGGTTGTCCCCGCTCACACTGGGGTTTGGGGGTGACCCTGGGACACCCAGGAATTACCTTGGATCGGAGTTTGAGCCTGGGAGCCGAAGTGGCTCGGGGTGCTGAGGGATCCGCGCGGGTTGGGAGTTGTGGGGGTGACTCTCATGGACTGGCGCAGCCGCTCCAGCTCTCCGTAGCGGTCCGTGAAGGGCTTGGCTTGGTCTTCCAGCTTTTGTCTGTGCCCTGGAACAGGATAAAAGAGGCTGGTACCTGCTCAGCTCCTCTCTGGCTGCAGCAGCTCGCTGTGGTTACACAGGGAGCCAGCACAGCTCTGTCTCTGTTTGTTGTTACTCGGATTGGGGGTGCCAGCCCTGCACAGAGCAGCTCCCAGGGCAGATGGACACAGAGTGACCCCCCAGACCATCCAGAAAGTCTCTGGATCAGGATGGCCCTGACTGACCAGCCCCCACCAGCCCTCACTGACTCTAAACACGGAGGGGAGATTGGTACAAGGCAGGAGAAGCCACGTCCTGGCAGAGTGGGGACCGGGGAACCAGCAAACACTGGATTTTATGTATTTTCTACAGTTTTCACTCACTGCACGAAGAACAATCTCTCGTCTTGCTCCAGCCCCCTCCCAGCTGTGCCCACCCAGCTCGGTCAGAGCCCGGTGGGTCTGGAGGAGGCTCAGGAGGGACAGGATCAACCCTCGCTGGTGCCACACCTCGGCCACCTCACTCTGCTTCTCTCTGTTCCTCTTTCCTCCCATAAAACGGGCAGAGTGATCACCCACGTCCCCAGGCAGGGCCGCAGCTAATGAGCCTGCAGAAAGCACTCCCAGCTCCTTAGGCAGCAGCTGCTGGCACAGGGCAATAATTATTAAATGTATGCTAATTGTCCCGAGGCGAGAGGCGCATGAAACGCACTGGATACACAACTTTCACATTTTACTGCGTTAATCACCGCCCAACGGGCTCGCTCTCTCGGGATTCCAGTCCCGGTTACACCCGCACGGAGCTCCAGAGGAGCCTCGGTTTTATCTCAGTGCGAGGTTCCCACCTCGGCTTCCCCCTGTGCCCCGCACAGAACCGCAGCTCTCTGCACCTGCCCGGGGGCAATGCCCGGTCCTGGTGGCACTGCCCGATCCCGGTGACACTGCCAGATCCCAGTGGCACCTCCAGGTCCTGGTGGCACTGCCCGGTCCTGGTGGCACTGCCCGGTCCTGGTGGCACTGCCAGATTCTGGTGGCACTGCCCAGTCCTGGTGGCACCGCCAGGTCCTGGTGGCACTGCCAGGTCCCAGTGCCACTGCCTGGTCCCGGTGGCACTGCCCGGTCCTGGTGGCACGGCCCAGATCCTGGTGGCACTGCCCGGTCCCGGTGACACCCTCTGGTCCCGGTGGCACTGCCCAGTCCCGGTGGCACTGCTCGGTCCCGGTGCCACTGCCTGGTCCCGGTGGCACTGCCAGGTCCTGGTGACACTGCCCGGTCCCAGTGGCACTGCCAGGTCCCGGTGCCACTGCCTGGTCCCGGTGGCACTGCCCGGTCCTGGTGGCACTGCCCGGTCCCGGTGGCACCACCAGATCCCGGTGGCACAGCCCGGTCCCGGTGGTACAGCCCAGTCCCAGTGGCACTGCCCGGTCCTGGTGTCACCGCCAGGTCCCAGTGTCACCGCCCAGTCCCGGTGGCACAGCCAGGTCCCGGTGTCACCGCAGCACTCCGGGGCTCGGCGGATGTGCGGGCACACAGCCTGGCCAGAAACCCTCGTGCAGCCCTTCAGAGAGCCGGGCCTGGCCAGGTCCTGCAGCCCGACATCCTCCGAGCCCAGCTCAGCCCTTGGTGCCTTTTAAAGAGGGGAAGGAAAGCGAAGCCGGGGTTTGAAAGGCGATAAACGCAGGCAGCTCTCGGCAGCGCTCCCCCTGCCCTCCCCCTCGCCTCTGCAGAGCTCTGAGAGCTTAGAGCAAAGTCACACAAAGTCCCCACACTTCCCCCTCTTTCAGTCCAACCTCTGCTGTGCCCTGATGTCCCCCGTGCTCGGGGATGGGAGGGAAGCAGCTCCAGAGGGGAATTTGTGCTCCCAGCTGAGCTCCAGGGGTGTCCCACCAGCAAACCCCTCCCAGCCCCAGGTTCTGAGGGGCTTTGAGCCCTCTCTGCTCCCTCCACATCCCCTCCATGCTCTGCAATCCCCAAATTCCCAGGGATGTGAGAGTCCCAAAACGTGCTGGCACCAGAGATGAAGACTTGGGGAGGACGAACCCAGCAGAAATCAAAACCCCGGCGGTATTTTGAAAATGTGTTTTCCCTGCTGTGTGAAGCAAACCGAGGAAACCTCAAAGCCAGACCATAAAGGATCTCTCCTCATCCCTGTGTGTCCCCAGAGCTCAGCACCTCGGCATTATCCAGGGCCTTTGGAGCTGTGAGCAGCATCTGTCACATGCTGCTTTCTCCAGGAGAAAAGTTTGTGCACTGGGTGCCTTGCTTTAGCCCACATTTTATTATTTCACCATACAAGTAAGCCCAGAAGAAGAAAAATAGGCTTATATTTCACCTTTACCCAGTTTTTTTTTTTTTTTTTTTGGGCAGAGCTTCGCAGGAAAGCCAAGAGAACTTCAAAGACCAAGCTCCCCGAAATCTAATGAAAATTAAATTCCCTTCCTCTATCTCAGCACAAACCCTATCCTGTGGTGGTATCTGGCATGTGACGGGGAAAATCCTGAAAAAATATATCAAGTGATCTGTATGCTGATAATGTTTTTAGAGCTTATTCAGCCGTGCAGCCCCACCAAGGGCTTCATGTGGCCGTGTCATGCTGCACTGTGGTTGCTCCGGTGTCTGAACGTGGGCACAGCCCCGTGGGCTTTGCCAGCCTGGGGCAAACGCCCTCCTCAAGGGCCTGGTTTGTGGGGACAGCCAGCAATTCCCAGCAAAACCCCCTCCAAAACCCTGGGAAGAAAATGGAAAACTTGATGCAAATGGAAGAAGCCAAGGCAAACACGGGGTGGTGGGGTCAGGGATCTCCCCAGCTCTGCCAAACCCTCTCCAGTCTGGGTCCCATGTGTGGGACCTGGCAGCCCCAAACTCTGTGGGACAAGGCAGAGAATGAGTTAAAAACCACCAGCCTGGCCTGGCAGCCCTCTTTAGCTCAGGCTGTCTCCCCAGGACTTCCTGCCGCTTGTCACTTCGGGCTGGGGACGTCAGCCTTTGTCACGCAAGAGAGAATCGCTGTTAATGGGTTTCTTTCATCAGAACAACCTGAGCTTTTTAATTTCTGCAGCGGTTGGCTTCATTAAAAGCCCTTCCCCATCTGCCCACAGCTGTCACGGAGAGGAAACCAGTGAACAATAGCTCATACCTTAGAGAACAGGAAGGTGGTTTCTGCCTTCACCCAAGCCCTGACTCAAAGCCTCCCGAACCTGTGGGCGGAATTTTCACTCGACTTCAAACAGCCCCAAGCCCTCGTCCCAAGAAATGTGTCTGAGCAGCCTTAATCACCCCAGCCTGTGGATTTTGGGGCACAAAAGGAGATTCTGCACTGCATTTCCAGCTGGGCCAGCACTGGTTTGCAGGTCAGTGTTTATGAGACAGCAGAGCCCAGCACGATCAAACGGTGGCACTGCTGACCTGGGGCAGGGTTTGAGCTCTGGGTCGGGTTTCGGGATCGGTAACCCCGGTATTGAACACAACACGATGTAAACATTGACAGATCACCTGCAATCCTGATGTAAGAACAAGATCTGTATCAGCATATCAAACAAACCATCCCATTGAACGCTTCCCAGCTGGAAGAGCCCGACGTGAATTTGACACTTTAGGTCAGTAATAAGAAGCATGCTGGAAGTTTTGGGTGTTTCCTTGGAATGCAGACAGCGAAACAGTGTGTGCCACACGAGCTCAGGCCCTCAGAGCCGTGATTTAAAGCCATGCTTTCTGCATTAAAATATTTCAAAGAGCAAACAGAGCTCTGCTCTTCCTTCTAGGAGTGTGCAACCTGATGTGGCTTCCCAGGCCGGGAGCGGGATGGGATTTCCAGGCTGTGGAGGGGGAGTTCCAAAAAGCAGCTGATCCCCTCAGATTACTGACATGCACAATCATCATCAAAGGCAGAAAGGGGCTCCAGGAACTTCATGGCTGGAGTGACACTGAAATCTCAGAGCTGAGAGATTTGATTCAAAGCAACGCTCTGAGCAGGAGCCCCAGTTCCCCGATTTCTCTGCAGATGGAGTCAGATGAGAGCTGAGGAGCTGCACAGGGCTGGGCTCAGGGCTCAGAGCTCAGAGCTGGGTGTCAGCTCACCCCCAGCCCCGGCTCAGCAGCACAGCAGATGTTGGGAAGTGGCTGGGCCCTCCCTGGGAGCCTGGCTGCAGAATGCTGGCGGCAAGCTGGAGCGGAGGAAACGCCGAGGGACGCTCAGGAACGCACACACACACACACTGAGATCAGCCTCAGCTCCACACACCAGGAGATGAGAGCCAGGAGAGGGTGGCACGGGCTGGCACAACAGTCAGAGCCACACTCAGCCCCCTGGCTCACCCTGCTCCCACCAAGGCTCTGCCTGAATATTCCCAGCCTAACTGCCCGAATATTCCCAGCCTAACTGCACAAATATTCCCAGCCTAACTGCCCAAATATTCCCAGCCTAACTGCCCGAATATTCCCAGCCTAACTGCCCAAATATTCCCAGCCTAACTGCACAAATATTCCCAGTCTAACTGCCCAAATATTCCCAGTCTAACTGCCCAAATATTCCCAGCCTAACTGCCCAAATATTCCCAGCCTAACTGCCCAAATATTCCCAGCCTAACTGCACGAATATTCCCAGTCTAACTGCCCAAATATTCCCAGCCTAACTGCCCAAATATTCCCAGCCTGACTGCCCAAATATTCCCAGCCTAACTGCCCAAATATTCCCAGCCTAACTGCACGAATATTCCCAGCCTAACTCCAGAGCTGAGCCCAGCTCAGAGCAGTCCCTGCACACAAAGCCCTGGCTCAGTCTCTACACGTCAGGGAGAAGGGACCACAAGAAAGGAATCAGCAGTGGATAAAACTCAATGTGCAAAACACCTTTCAAATCCCTCCCTTAGCCCTGGAAATAGGTACTTCAGAGAGACAGCCAGTCCTCTGCACAGGCTGCAGCTTTTTTTCCCAGTCTCAGTCTGGGCTGGACCATCAAGTCCCAGCATGTGCTCCAGAGAGAAGCCACATGTGAAAGTGCCGTGGATGGGAACAGCAGGGCTGTCCCCTGCAGCAGATGCTGGGCTGGTTTCATCTCTGCACACCTCTAACAGCAGGCAGGAACATCACTCAGAACATCCCCTGGGTCACCTCCAGCTCAGGAAGAATCATCAGAGCCCCTCTGGCAGAGAGGGGAGGGAGGGGAGGCCAGAGCAGAGCTGGAAGGGACTCAAACGTGACGCAGGATGACGGAGGTGCCCTCAAAATCAGAGCCCAGGAGTTCACAGGAGGGAGCAGGAGGGAAATGCTGCTCCTGAACAAAGTCAGGCACAGATAACTCATTATTCACATGTTTGAAGTTGGCCTGCTTACGCCATTTGGAAGGAGAATCAGTCACGGCCGGGCTCTGCTTTGGTTTCCTCTGGCTTTCGTGAGACACTGCTGCTACTGTCTTTCTGCAGCTCGGGGAGAAAGGGGAGTGTGGCGCAATGCTCGCATGTCCTGGCACAGCCTTCACACCAACAACCAGAGGAAAATAATATTTAAAGGGGTGGGGGAGAGAATTAGGAAGGAGAAAAAAAAAAAAAAAAAAAAAAGAGAGAGAGAAAAAAAAAAGGCTGCTAATTTATAAAGCTTTTTTAGCTGGTGGTGGTCTGAGATGAATTGGCTGCCTCTAAAAGGATGAAAATAAATATCCCTCTTTTTGAAGGAAATAGGCTGGCCCCAGGCCAGCTGGCAGGAAGCACAGAGATATGTTGCATTTACAGTAGGTTTTTTAGTGTCTGAAGCTCCAGCAGCAGCAGGGATGTTCGTTCTAGGCAGGCTGGGATTGATTAGGAGGCTTTGGGAGCCCCTGATCTCCTCTCACTCCTGGCTTAGCGCTGAGACCTCGCTCCTCTCCCTGCCCACCCTGTGCCCACAAGTCTCTGATAAACCCTGTCAGGGCCTGGAGACCCCAGAACTGAGCCCTCTGGAAGGGAAACAAAGCAGGGCATTAATCTGAACAGAAATCCAGAGCAGCTTCCAAGAGCTCCAGGGATTCAGGAGCTGTGGCCCATTCCCAAATCAAAGGGAACATCACGCCCGAATTTCCACACAACTGCGGCTCAGATGCCTGAAGGACACAAAATCCCTTTTCCCAGGGTTTCAAGAGCCTTTCTGGATTTGCAGAAGTATTTGAAGTCCTTCATACCACAGGGAAAGCTGAGGATGTTCTCAGCAGTGGGTAAAATTCATCAGGTTCGAGCACTCAGCCCACTCGTGCCTTGCTGAAAATCCCCAGCAGCGCTTTCCTGCCTTTTTCCATCCGTAAGAACTCTGAGAAATCTGCCCCTGAGCCTGCAGAGCGAGCAGGGTGGGGGTTAAAAGTTGTGATTTACAGATGTGAAAGCTGCAGGCCGGGTGTCACAGCACAGCAGGTGGGCGCACATCTGCGGGAAATCGGGCGGCTTTCAGAACAGGGTGCAAAAACCACCGAGCCTGACGGCCTCTCTGCAGCCACCCCCCGCTCCAGGAAGGCAAAACTCACTTGTGGGCTGTGATCTGGTTCTCATGGAGCCAGGCAAACTCCCTGATTCCAAGATTTCTGGGTGCTGGGAGGAAGCAGACAGACCTCAGGGACACCCAGCTGGTGTTGCCTCAGCCTGGCTGAGATGAGATTTTCAGATTCCCTGGATCCATGGACACGTGCCAGTCCCACTGAGCTCCTGCTGCTATCTAACAACCTGCACTGGGACCTACCAGTAGAGCTGGTTTCTCCCAGTTCACAACCTGTTCCATTAGGGCAAGCACATCACATTCCTCGGGGTGACACTGCTTGAGGACACCGTGCCCAGGACGAGCTGCTGGGCTCAGCCCCGTGCAGGGAATTCAGTGGTTCAGCTGATGGAGCTGAGATGTCCCTGCTGCTGTAGGGAGGGAGCAGCAATTTGCCAGCCTGGTCTGTGCCCTTGGGAAGAAACCCAAATTTTCCCAAGGTTTGAGGATGCTGAGCTGGAATTTGAATGTTGATCCCGTCCGTGCCAGGACTGGGCTGCAAACTCCATCCCCAGAGCCTGGCTGGTGTTTCCTGCTGGATAATCTCAGCTCCTGCAGAGCTTTGGACTGAAAGGAGGAGCCCCAGAGTGATGGCACCCTCATCCTCATCCTCATCTCATCATCATCGTCATCATCATTGTCATTGTCATCCTCATCTCATCCTCACCCTCATCCTCATCTCCTCATCCTCATCCTCATTGTCATCGTCATCCTCATTGTCATCCTCATCTCATCCTCACCCTCATCCTCATCTCCTCATCCTCATCCTCATCCTCACCTCATTCTCACCCTCATCCTCATCTCATCCTCATCGTCATCCTCATCCCCATCTCACCCTCATCCTCATCTCCTCATCTTCATCCTCATCTCATCCTATCTTTATCCTCATCCTCACTCACCCTCATCCTCACTCACCCTCATCCTCATCTCATCCTCATCCTCATCCTCATCTCCTCATCTTCACCCTCATCCTCATCTCATCTTCATCCTCATCTCCTCATCCTCATCTCATCCTCACCCTCATCTCATCTTCATCCTCATCTCCTCATCCTCACCCTCACCCTCATCCTCATCCTCCTCCTCACCCTCATCTCACCCTCATCCTCATCTCATCCTATCTTCATCCTCATCCTTACTCACTCTCATCCTCATCCTCCTCACCCTCATCCTCTCATCTTCATCCCCATCTCATCCTCCCCCTCCTGTCGCTCCCAGCCCCTCCCCAGGCCCTAGGGAGCAGAGTTTCCTTCAGGAAGGGTTCACTGCTCTGGGAAGGGGAAGCTCCGGGTAAGGATGAGGGGGCGCTCCCTGCTCGCTCTGCTCCTCCTCCTCCTCCTGCTGCCGTCCCTCCCCGCTCCCGCACAGACAGCGGGCAGAGAGAATAATGCAAAGTCACGTCTGAGCTCCTTCCGCTGCGGGAGTGATTGATCTGTGCTGCAGGACAGGTGACTGCGGAACTCGGGGCTCTCAGGAGCTGAATTTCATTTCACTCTGAGTCAAACGCTCTTCCTCCCCCCGCCACATCATTACAGCGATTGGTTGCACTGATAAAGAGGGAGAAGCAAGATGTGTCCTGCCTGACGTCTGATGAGATCTTGTGGTTTTGGTTGGTAGTTCTGGTCCTTTAGCTGTTGTCTTCCCTGAAACGAAACTTGTCTTCTAGCCCTGGCTGCTTTATTTTTCACCTCTTTCCTTTTCAGTCTGTGACCCTTCGCTCTGTCCTCCCCAGCTCCTGAATCCTGAATCCTAAATCCTAAATCCTGAATCCTGAATCCTAAATCCTGAATCCTGAATCCTAAATCCTGAATCCTAAATTCTGAATCCTAAATCCTGAATCCTGAATCCTAAATCCTGAATCCTGAATCCTGAATCATGAATCATGAATCCTGAATCCTGAATCCTAAATCCTGAATCCTGAATCCTGAATTCTGAATCCTAAATCCTGAATCCTGAATTCTGCATCCTGAATCTTGAATCCTGAATCCTAAATTCTGAATCCTGAATCCTAAATCTTGAATCCTAAATCCTGAATCCTGAATCATGAATCATGAATCCTAAATTCTGAATCCTGAATCCTGAACCCTGAATCCTAAATCCTGAATCCTAAATCCTGAATCTTAAATCCTGAATCCTGAATCCTGAATCCTGAATCCTGAATCCTAAATCCGAAATCCTGAATCCTGAATCCTGAATCCTGATTAGTGGATTAATGCTGCATTAATTAATCCATGCTGCATTAAGAACCCTGCAAATCCCCCCTGCCAGCCTCCTCCCCATCCCCAGGAGTTACAGACAGGGAAACTGAGGCACAGGACAAAACGCTGCTGCTTTGGGAAGGAGAGAAGCTCCCCCACAGCCTCCCAGAAATCCCCTTTTGGTGCCACCTCCCAGCCCCCTCACCCTCCTGCACGGCTCCCTCTGGATCCCACCGCTGGATCCAGCAGGAATTTCTTTTGTTGTGTGTTTGAATTGTGTTTGAATTTCCTTTGCTGTGTCTTTGAACAGCCCCTGACACACAGCACCACCAACATCCTCCTGGAAAAAACCTTCAGCACAACTCAACACCCCCCAGCATCCCTAAACCACCACCAGATCCCCCCAAAAACCCTTGGGATCGGTTTCATCTGTCCCAAATACAGAATCAATGCCCATTTCTCCTGAGTTATTTCCAAAGCCACCCCAGGGCCAGGTTTGCCTCTTCCACCCCAGCAAAAGCCGTGCCCTGGGGTTTTCCCAGAGCTTTCAAAAGCAGGAGGTGTTGCAACCAATCCCAACAAAGATTCCTTTGTGGGATGCAAGCAAAAATAATTTCCCTGCTCTGACTCCCAATATTGCTGCACTGAGGAAATATTGGCTGCTCTCAAGTGAAACGATCCTGAAGTTGTTGTGCAGCAGGAGATTGGAAAAGAGAGGTGGGATTTACTGCATGAGGCAAGGAGAATGGTGAGAGGGGCGCATTTACTGGAGCCCAGAGCGTTTCTGCTGCTCTGTTATTCCCTCTGAGGATTGCAGCCTCGAGCAGCAGCGCCTGAGGCCCTTGGAGCAGCTCTCACCCCTGGGAATGCTCCACGAGGTTCCCCCAAAAGTTCCTGCAGGAACTGGGGAGCTCCAGGGTTCCCCCAAGGGTTCCTGCAGGAATTGAGGGGCACAGAGACATTGGGGGAGGATCCTGCAAGAATTGAGGAGCCCCAAGTCTCCCCCAAAGGCTCCTGCAGGAATTGAGGAGCCCAGAGCCATTGGGGGAGGTTCCTGCAGGAATTGAGGAGCCCAGAGCCACTGGGGGAGAATCCTGCAGGAATTGAGGGGCTCCAAGGATCCTGCAGGAACTGAGGAGCCCCAAGTCTCCCCCAAAAGTTCCTGCAGGAACTGGGGAGCTCCAGGGTTCCCCCAAAGCCTCCTGCAGGAATTGAGGGGCTCCAAGACTCCCCCAAGGAACCCCAAGGCTCCTGCAGAAACTGGGGATCCCCAAGGCTCTTCCAAATATTCCCAAAGGAATTGAGGAGCTCCAGGGTTCCCCCAAAGGCTCCTGCAGGAACTGGGGAGTCCTGAGCCTTTGGGGGAGAATCCTGCAGGAATTGAGGGGCTCTGAGGCTCCTCCAAAGGCTCCTGCAGGAATTGAGGAGCACAGAGACATTGGGGGAGAATCCTGCAGAAACTGGGGAGTTCCAGGGTTCCTCCAAAGGCTCCTGCAGGAATTGAAGATCCCCAAGGCTCTCCCAAAAGTTCCTGCAGGAACTGGGGGGCTCCAGGGTTCCCCCAAGGTCTTCTGCAA
Source organism: Catharus ustulatus (assembly GCF_009819885.2). Classification (NCBI taxonomy): domain Eukaryota; kingdom Metazoa; phylum Chordata; class Aves; order Passeriformes; family Turdidae; genus Catharus; species Catharus ustulatus. The sequence goes on from NC_046246.1 coordinate 6,655,128, forward strand.
GAAATGAGGAGCCCAGAGCCTTTGGGAGAGGCTCCTGCAGGAATTGAGGAGCCCCAAGGCTCCCCCAAGGGCTCCTGCAGGATCTGAGGAGCCCCAAGGCTCCCCCAAGGGCTCCTGAACGAACCAAATCCCTTCCACTGCCCCAGGCAGGGCTGGATCAGCAGCTGGAGCTGCACAGGCTCCATCCCACCAAAGCAGGGGCTGAGCGGGGCTGGGATGAGCTGTGAGCAGCCAAGGACACCCCAGGACACCCCAGGACACCCCAGGAGACCCCAGGACACCCAAGAACACCCCAGGGAAGTCCCAGCAGCTCCTCAGCAGCAGCTCTGGGATGGGCTCGTGGAGTTCCCTCTGACTCCCTCCCGGAGCAGCCTCAGAGCTCAGGCAATAGGGAAACCATAAAGGCCACTCAGGATTTCCTCCTCTTCCTCCCCAGGGCAGGGACAGGGCTGCCAGAGTGGGAAATCAGCTTGAGTGTTAAATTAGAACAGATTACAGCAATTGGACGTGGACAAATCACAGTCCAGGAAGCGCTGATGTCATTTATTTATTGAAATTATCTCGGATTGATTTTGTTGCATTTTTTTTCTTCTATTTTTTTCCTTCTTTTTACCATTTCCCTTTTTTTTTTTTTTTTTTTTCCTTATTCCCAGACAATCTGGGAACTGTCTGTGTATTTATTTCTAGCTAAGGACAAGCAGGGGAATAAAACAAAAGACCTCAATAATACCCAAAACTATCACCCCACGGGAGCACTTCAGCACCGAGTCTGCTTTTAATTACAGCAAACATCTCCAGCTCGAGTTTTATGCAGCCCCACAAGGGAGCCTTTTGGCCAAGATAAAGATCTGGAATTGGACAATACTGGCACAGCCCAGCCCTGTCCTGGGTCTCCACTCGAGCTTCTGAGAGGCACAAGACTCTCCAATAATTTATTCTCCAAGCACTTCCCAATTCTCTGAGGATAAATGTGCAGAAAGAGCAGGATCTCTGCCTCGAGCTCCAAAAATTGCCCTTAGGAATGAGGGAACAGGGCAGCCCTTTGCCCCTGCCCCTCCTTGGCTCCCTCAGCACTCAGTAAATCCCAATTTCTCCCTGGCCCTGGGTTGGGAGGATTTTATTCCAGATTCTGGGGCTGCCATCGCACCCAACATCCCCCTGCATCCCCAAACCCTGCAGAGCTGCCCCAGCTCCCACCTCCTCTCACAGCTGATCAAACCACAACAAAACTCAGGAAAAACCTGCTTTTATCTCCTTGGAGGAGAAAACACAGCCTGGATTTGCACAAACCCCTCAGAGCAAGGTCCAGGCCACAGAACATTCCGAGGCAGGGTGGCCAAAATCCCCCCAGGCTGGGGGGTTCCAGATAATTCACTTTTCTCAAAGGTGACAGCAATATTTCTGTTTCATAATTCACTTTTCTCAAAGGTAACAGCAATGTTTATATTTTATATTTCCTTTTTTTTTTCCCTTCAGAAAAAGAGGGAATCCCTAAGAGATGCTCTTTGTTAGGAGCAGTGAGCAGAGGTCAGAAACCTCAGCAGAAACCATCTCTGCTTTTAGAGAACCCAAACCCCATCATGGAAACAGCCAAGTGTGCAATCAATTAACCAGGGTGCTTTGTGCTTTTGGTGGCATTTGAGCCACGAAGGCAGGAAAACAAAACTCTGCCACCCAGGTACAACATTGCACTTTTCTCCTCCCTCACTAAAACACAGTTTCAGTTTTGCTGTTTCTGGGAAAAAAAAATCTCAGCCACAAGAGATGGGTCACTCATTTTTCCAGCACAGTTCTGTGTTTCCTTTTTCTCTCTGGCTTCTACTGGGAATAAAAAAGGGGGGAAATCCCTTCTAGTGGAAGGTGAGGGCTGGAACAAGGTGGTTTTTTTAAGGTCCTTTCCCAGCCCTGTGATTCTGTGACAGGCCTGGCAGCACAGACCCCTCTGAAGTGAGGGAAATGGGCTCAGGTCCCCTCCCAGCAATAAATAAAGACGTGAGAGAGCCCAGACAGGGCTGAGAGAGCCCAGGCTGGATTTGCACACAAGATTTTCCCTTTCCAGTCCAGGTTTCTCATGGTTTGGTTTTGTTTTGAGGGTTTTTTGGGGTTTGTTTTGTTTTGTTTTGTTTTTAACCTCATATCCAAGGGAAGAGTTCACAGTGCCTGGGGTGAGGGCCAGCAGCACCGTGGGGACAGCGATGCCACAAACACCTGCACAGGAGGGACAAGGGGGTGTCACCCCCTGCACATCCCAAATCCTCATTTCTGTACATCCCAAATCCTCATTTCTGCCATCTCAAACTCCTCATTTCTGCCATCCCCAAATCCTCATTTCTGTACATCCCAAATCCTCATTTCTGCACATCCCAAATCCTCATTTCTGCCATCCCAAATCCTTATTCCTGCACATCCCAAATCCTCATTTCTGCCATTCCAAACTCCTCATTCCTGCACATCCCAAACCCTGATTTCCCTCCTGCACATCCCAACCCCTGATTTCACTCCTGCATATCCCAAACTCCTAATTTCTGCACATCCCCAAATCCTCATTTCTGCACATCCCAAATCCTTATTTCTATACGTCCCCAAATCCTCATTTCTGCCATCCCAAATCCTCATTTCTACACATCCCAAACTCCTCACTCCTGCAGATCCCAACCCCTGATTTCCCTCCTGCACATCCCAAATCCTAATTTCTGCACATTACAAAATCCTATTTCTGCCATCCCCATATCCTCACTCCTGCATATCCCAAATCCTCATTCCTGCACATCCCCAGCCCTGATTTCACCCCTGCACATCCCAAAATCCTGATTTCCCTCCTGCACATCCCAACCCCTGATTTCACTCCTGCATATCCCAAACTCCTCATTTCTGCACATCCCCAAATCTTCATTTCTGCACATCCCAAATCCTCATTTCTGCCACCTCAAACTCCTCACTCCTGCACATCCCAACCCCTGATTTCACTCCTGCACATCCCAAATCCTCACTCCTGCACATCCCCAAATCCTCATTCCTGCACATCCCAAACCCTGATTTCCCTCCTGCACATCCCAACCCCTGATTTCACTCCTGCATATCCCAAACTCCTAATTTCTGCACATCCCAAATCCTCACTCCTGCACATCCCCAAATCCTCATTCCTGCACATTCCCAGCCCTAGTTTCACTCCTGCACATCCCAAACCCTGATTTCCCCGCTGCACATCCCAAATTCTCACTCCTGCACATCCCAGCCCCGATTTCACTCCTGCACATCCCAAAATCCCGATTTCACTCCTGCACATCCCCAGCCCCGATTTCCCCGCTGCACATCCCAAATCCTCACTCCTGCACATCCCAAACTCCTCACTTCTGCCATCCCCAAACTCCTCATTCCTGCCCATCCCAACCCCTGATTTCCCCCCTGCACACCCCAAAATCCTGATTTCCCCGCTGCACATCCCAAACTCCTCACTCCTGCACATCCCCAAATCCTCATTCCTGCCCATCCCAACCCCTGATTTCCCCCCTGCCCACCCCCAGCCCTTCCTTTCCCAGGCTGAGCCCCGTGGGAGGGAACCCCTCTCTCAGCTGAGGCTCTCAGAACCCTGAAAGCCAAAGAGCAGCGGCGGTTCCTGGAAACGCCTCGGCTCGGGGGAGGTGAGAAACCTTCCCACCCGCTGGCTACGTGACAGGGGACAGCGGCTGCGGGGCCAGCCACAGCCCGGGCCGGGGAGCCTTTGCTGGGGAGGGAAAAAACCGCGGGGGGAAGCTGGGAGCCAGAAAAGAGCGCAGGGAGAGGGGATGTGAGATGCTCCGGCCGCAGCCCCCTCCTCCCGGTCCCGGTGTCGCTTGTTGTGGTCACACCGAGCAGGGACACGAGGCAAACATCAAATCTGTGATGCACACCCCAAAAATGAGCGGCGGCAAGCAGCACGTCCACGGTGCTGCCAGAGCGGGGGGGACACGGGGGGACACGGGGGGGACACGGGGGGGACACGGGGGGGACACAGGGGGACAAATCCTCATGGGGTCCCTTCCCCCGAGGACAGCAGGGGGGTCAGGAGGAAAGGATTCAACCCAAAAGGGATTTAGGGAGTGGGGAGAAAGGTTAAAGGCTGAATGGCTCAATGGTAGACAAAAAAAATTAAATTAAAATAAATAAAAAAAAAAAAATAAAATAAAATAAAATAAAATAAAATAAAATAAAATAAATTAAAATAAAATAAAATAATAAAATAAAATATAAAATAAAATAAAATAAAATAATAAAATAAAATAAAATAATAAAATAAAATAAAATAAAATAATAAAATAAAATACAATAATAAAATAAAATAAAATAAAATAATAAAATAAAATAATAAAATAAAATAATATAATAAAATAAAATAAAATAAAATAAAATAAAATAAAATAAAATAAAATAAAATAAAATGCAAGAGGGGAGTAAAGGAATCTAAAAGGGAAAAAGGCTTTGGACAAGAGTTGTGGGCAGAAAGGGGATGGAGATGTGAGAGGGAAAAAGGAAAATTGAGGGAGGGAAGGGAAGGGAAGGGAAGGGAAGGGAAGGGAAGGGAAGGGAAGGGAAGGGAAGGGAAGGGAAGGGAAGGGAAGGGAAGGGAAGGGAAGGGAAGGGAAGGGAAGGGAAGGGAAGGGAAGGGAAGGGAAGGGAAGGGAAGGGAAGGGAAGGGAAGGGAAGGGAAGGGAAGGGAAGGGAAGGGAAGGGAAGGGAAGCCCTGGGGATGCTCCTTTTCCCCAGACTGAACCCCCACGTTCTGCCTGCTGGGGGTGGTTTTGCAGCAGCCCTGGATGCAGAGGGTTCTGCAGGGCTCCTGCTGAACACAGGGCTGCAGGAAGGGGGGGAAAAGAAGGAAATTCCACAGGAAGTTCAAATATTTTATTACTTCCTGTTTGTACAAAGTATGTCAACACTTGGCACCCGCTGTGCTATTTGTTTAGAGCTGAGGTGCCAACTTGACAGAATGTCCTTTTTTATTTTTCCCCTCCAGATCTAACCCAGAAAGAGCTGGAGCACAAGGAAAAAGAGCTGGGAGCGAGGAGATGCTCAAAGAAAGGCACCCCTGGGGGACCCCAGGGATCCCCCTGCCCATCCCTCACCCCTTCCCTGGATTTCCCAGTTGGGTCTGGGCACAGCCCCAGCTCAAAGCCTGGCTCAGGGGCTGGGATGGAGGGCCAGGGCTGGAGGATGAATGGGATGCTCAGAGCCCCAGCTCTGCCCCCCAAACCCCGCCAGGGTTTGGCTGCAGGGGTTCTGGGCTGGGAAGGAGCTGCCCAGGCTTTTCCCAGGGTGCCAAGACAAATGGCCAATTCTTCCCACACTGAGGATGGGTTTTGTCCTCTCCAGCAGCCCCAGCCCTGCCCTCACAGCACAACCACGGCCCAGCTTTTGAACCCAAAAAGGGGAAAAATTCCATCTATTTTTATACACACACACACACATTAATGTACACACCTTTAAAGGTGTATATCAAATATATAAACACCTAAAATTGCAATTCCTGCTGGCAGCTCTGCCCTCCCACAGCCAAACCAGGCTGGGTTGGGGATCCCAGGGCTGTGCCAGCCCAGGTGCCAGGCTGGCAGTGCCAGGGTGCTGTGCCCGGGAGCCACCCAGTGGCAACAGAACCAGGAAAAACTTTCCAGGATCATTTCACAGCTGCAGCTTCCACCCCAGGGGAAGGGGAGAAAGGTGTTAATTCATTATTTTTCAGAATTGTCATCTTCATTCGAAAGTGTGGCAACAAAAAGATTTTTTAAAAATATTTTTCTTCCACTGGAAATTTGTCATCCATGAGTTAAAGCCCCAGGGTCAAACTGGGAGGCAAAACATGACCCAAACAAATCTATGATTTCCTAAAAAAATTTCTAAAATAGCCACAGTTTGTGTCTAGACTTTTTCTGTGAGTAATTTATGGGTTGGGGGGTGCAGGGATGGAGCAGAGATCAACTTTTGGGGGCCACACAAGGCAAGGGCACGAGAGAGGAATAAAAAGAAAGAGCAATGTAAGGAATAAATAATAATGCAACAATAAATAATAAACACTACACAGATCTGCTCAAGGAGATCAATCAGCATTTCCAGCCCAATTTGAGGCCCAGAAATCATCAATTCATCAATTTGAGACCCCAAAAAAAGGGAAAAAACCAGAAAAACGCTGTCCTTGCACCTGGGCTGTGCCCCACACCCCACACCAGAGCCAGGACAAGCTGCTCCATCCCTGGTATCAGCAATTGGAGATGCAGGCTGGGGTGAAATGCAGAAATTCAGGAGGAACGGGTGTGATTCAGCCGGGTTTGGCTGCCAGGGAGGCCAAACCGAGCGCCCAGAGTAGCAACTATCTCAGCTTGTATTATTATTTATGTATTCCTGATGATCATGATGATGATTATTTATTATTATTATTATTAGAAAGGAGATGTGATGCAGCTGATAAAGGGCTGAGCCACAGTCAGCAGGGCTGGTTTCTATTCCTGACACACTCCTGCTTGTGAAATTCCCTGCCCAGCCCCAGCACCCACAGGTGCCCCACACCAGGGACCTGCCTGATGCTCCTGGCTTAAAAAAAAAATAAAAATAAAAATAAAAATAAAAATAAAAATAAAAATAAAAATAAAAATAAAAATAAAAATAAAAATAAAAATAAAAATAAAAATAAAAATAAAAATAAATAAATAAAAATAAAAACCCCAACATAACAGCAGTGTTGGATTCCCTGCATTCCAGTTCCAAACCCATCCTCGACAGGCTGAAAATAAAACCGAGGAGGGGGGAAAATCCCCCAAAACCTGATGCAAACAAACCCCCCCAGCCCAGGGAGCAGCCCCCACCTGGCCCAGCCACAGCACCAACACAAAAATGTTTTCTGAGGAGCTTTTGGAGGGATCAAAGGCTGCCCTCACACGCGAAGGGAACAAGCTCGGCTTTGTGGTCCCTGCAAGGCTCAGCCCCAGTGAAAAGCAGCGATGGAGCCCCAGGGATGCGATCCCAGCTCCGGGGGTGAGCGATCCCTTGGGGAGAGGGAAATCCTGAAATCCTGCGGATTCCCGGAGCCTCCCCGGCCCGAGAGGGAAATCCTGAAATCCTGCGGATTCCCGGAGCCTTCCCGGCCCGAGAGGGAAATCCTGAAATCCTGCGGATTCCCGGAGCCTCCCCGGCCCGAGAGGGAAATCCTGAAATCCTGCGGATTCCCGGAGCCTCCCCGGCCCCGGCAGCGCCTCCCCAGCCCGGCTCAGCCGCTCCGGGCTCAGCCCCGGCCCCGGGCACTGCCTGGACAGCCCTGGACAGCCCGGGAGAGAAACCACAGAGGAGCCCAGGGGAGGGAGCTGGGGGACACGGGAAACACGGCCCCAGCCCCGGGAACTGCACTGGAACCTGTGCTGGAGCTGCACCAGAACCTGCACCGGGAGCTGCACCAGGAACTGCACAGGAACTGCATCATTCCTGCCCAGGAACCTGCACAGGAACCTGCACCAGGAACTGCATCAGAGCCTGCATCGAGAACTGCACAGGAACCTGCACAGAAACCTGCACCATGAACTGCACCAGAACCTGCACCGGGAACTGCACCGGGAACTGCACTGGAACTGCACCAGGAACTGCACCAGAAACCTGCACCAGAAACTGCACCAGAAACTGCATCAGAACCTGGTCAGGAAACTGCACCAGGATCTGCACTGGGATCTGCACAGGAACCTGCACAAGAACTGCACCAGAAACCTGCACCATTCCTGCACCATTCCTGCATCAGTCCTGCATCAGTCCTGCCCAGGAACCTGCACCGGGAACTGCATCAGGAACTGCACCAGAACCTGCACAGGAACTGCACAGGAACTGCAACAGGAACTGCATCATTCCTGCCCAGGAACCTGCACAGAAACTGCACAGAAACTGCACCAGAACCTGCACCAGGAACCTGCCTCGTTCCTGCCCCCTGCACCATTCCTGCCCAGGAATCTGCACCATTCCTGTCCGGGTACCTGCACCAGTCCTGTCCGGGTACCTGCACCAGTCCTGTCCGGGAAACTGCACCATTCCTGCCTCCTGCACCATTCCTGGTTTAATCCCCATCAATCACCCCCGAAGCCGAGCACAGATCCCTGATTCCATAACCCCCTGTGCAGCCAGGCTGGGTCCTTGGCGCTTTCACTGTCAAAGCCCAAAATCCCAACGTGGTGCTGTGAAATTATCACTCAGAGATGGGTTAGGGAGCAGGGAAAGGAGCTGCAAACCTTCCCTTAGTGATGGGAGATGGAGCAGGGAATGAGGAAAGGAGCTGCAAACCTTCCCTCAGTGATGGGAAATGGAACAGGAGCAGGGAAAGGAGCTGCAAACCTTCCCTCTGTGATGGGAGATGGAACAGGAGCAGGGAAAGGAGCTGCAAACCTTCCCTCTGTGATGGGAGATGGAACAGGAGCAGGGAAAGGAGCTGCAAACCTTCCCTCAGTGATGGGAGATGGAACAGGAGCAGGGAAAGGAGCTGCAAACCTTCCCTCAGTGATGGGAAATGGAACAGAGAAAGGAGCTGCAAACCTTCCCTCAGTGATGGGAAATGGAACAGGGAATGGGGGAAGGAGCTGCAAACCTTCCCTCAGTGATGGGAGATGGAACAGGAGCAGGGAAAGGAGCTGCAAACCTTCCCTCAGTGATGGGAGATGGAGCAGGGAATGAGGAAAGGAGCCACAATCCATCCCTCAGTGATGGGAGATGGAGCAGAGAGGGAGGGAAACGCGAGCAGCACACGGTGCCCCCCCCAGCTCCGCATCCTGCCCCCCTCAGCCACGGAGAATTCGGAGCCTGAACCCCCTGCCCACAATTTCCCAGCCCCAAATCCAAGCCCGCACTCACTCCGGGGCTCCCGGGGCCCGTCCACGGTCACTTTGATGGCTCGGTGGTAAGTGGCCACTTGGGTGGGGTTGGTGAACACGGTGATGGTCAGCGTGAAGCTTTTCCCTAGGGAGGGAAGAAAAATAAAAAATAAACACGAGAGAAGTGAGGATCCCACATGGGAGCTATTGGAGAGAGAGGAGCTGCAGCTCGGACACAAATCCCCGCACACATCATCGCGTTTAACGAGCCGAGATTGCCCAGACACGAAGGAACAGCCCCGGAGCCGGGACCTCCCCGCATGGAAAAGTCACTCATCCCTTCCCTGCCCTGACCCCTCCATCCCCAGCAGCTCCCCGGGCTTCTCCCGCTTGGAATCTTCCGCTTTTCCCGAGGAAACGCAGCCCTGGAGCAGCGCTGGGAGCGGGATCGCTGTGTGGGGATGGGGGAAATGTGTGTGGGGATGGGGGAAATGTGTGTGGGGATGCGGGAAATGTGTGTGGGGATGGGGGAAATGTGTGTGGGGATGGGGGATCCCTGTGGGAATTGGGGATGGGGGATCCCTGTGGGGGAATTGGGGATCCCTGGGGGGATGTGGGATCCCTCTGGGAATGAGAGATCCCTGTGGGATCCCTGGGGGAATGGGGGATCCCTGCGGGAATTGGGGATCCCTGTGGGGCAATGGGGGATTCCTGGGGGAATGCAGGATCCCTGTGGGGCAATGGGAGATCCCTGTGAGGATGTGGGATCTCCCCTGGGGGATCCCTGTGGGAATTGGGGATGGGGGATGCCTCTGGGAATGGGGGATCCCTGTGGGAATTGGGGATGGGGGATCCCTATGGGAATTGGGGATGGGGGATGCCTCTGGGAATGGGGGATTCCTGGGGGAATGCAGGATCCCTGTGGGGCAATGGGAGATCCCTGTGGGGATGTGGGATCTCCCTTGTGGGATCCCTGTGGGGATGGGGGATCCCTGTGGGAATGGGAAATCCCTGTGGGATCCCTGTGGGGATGTGGGATCTCCCCTGTGGGATCCCTGTGGGAATTGGGGATCCCTGCGGGAATGGGTGATCCCCATAGGATGCTCCCTCGGGGATCCAGGGCCTGTTCCGTGTGGATGTTCCCGCTCGGGGGGAGCCGTGCTCGGCTGGGAAGTGCGAAACGGGAACTGAACCCGGCCAGCCTCGGCCCCAGACAGGCGGCTCGGCAGGGACTGTCCCTGTCCAGCCCTGCCCAGACAGCACCAATCTGCTCCTGGGAAAGGTTTTGTGTACCCCCGGGGAGGGTGTCAGAAGCACCAAATCACCTTTCATGCAAAGAAAAACAAAAAAAGCTCTTGGGATCCAAATTTTGCAAGCAGAGTTCCCTTGTCCCAGCAGAACAAGTTTCCTTCCGCAGCCTGAAAATTCCTTTATCATCACAGAGGGTCCCACCAGCCCTGACCCCAAATCCTTCAGCTCCCCCAGCCTGGCTGGGGCTCTGTACCCGGTTCAGGGAAGGCTCTGGGGGCACAGAAACACCCGCAGGGAGAGCCTCGGGGTCCCCAAATTCAGAAACCTCCACAGGGAGAGCCTCGGGCTCCCCAAATTCAGAAACCCCCGCAGGGAGAGCCTCGGGCTCCCCAAATTCAGAAACCCCCGCAGGGAGAGCCTCGGGCTCCCCAAATTCAGGAACCCCCAGGGAGAGCCTCGGGCTCCCCAAATTCAGAACCCCCCAGGGAGAGCCTCGGGCTCCCCAAATTCAGCAACCCCCACAGGGATAACCTAGGGCTCCCCAAATTCAGAAACCCCCAGGGAGAGCCTCGGGCTCCCCAAATTCAGAAACCTCCACAGGGAGAGCCTCGGGCTCCCCAAATTCAGAAACCCCCGCAGGGAGAGCCTCGGGCTCCCCAAATTCAGGAACCCCCAGGGAGAGCCTCGGGCTCCCCAAATTCAGAAACCCCCGCAGGGAGAGCCTCGGGCTCCCCAAATTCAGAAACCCCCGCAGGGAGAGCCTCGGGCTCCCCAAATTCAGAAACCTCCACAGGGAGAGCCTCGGGCTCCCCAAATTCAGAAACCCCCACAGGGAGAGCCTCGGGCTCCCCAAACTCAGAAACCCCCGCAAGGAGAGCCTCGGGCTCCCCAAATTCAGAACCCCCGCAGGGAGAGCCTCGGGCTCCCCAAAATCAGGAACCCCTCGGAGCTGCCCTGACCCGAGCCTGGCAGCGATCCCTGAAGGGTCTCAGGACTTTCGGGGGCTGCAGAGCTCTGAGCCCCAGCAGGGTATCAGGTATGAACCTCTGCGTGATGATTCCACAAATAAAAGCAGTGGAACCTCCTCCTTTCCCTTTTCCCCTGAAGGAATCGGGATTTCAGATCCCGGGGTCACACCTGAGAATACCCACAGCAGAACAAAACGGGATTTATCCAGCTAGGAGCAAAAAAAAAGGAATAAACCAGGAATGAAAAATGAAATTATCCCTCCCAGAGAACATCCTGGAATGGTCCCAGGTGGGAGAATTCCTGCACGGAGAGCAGAGAGGGGAGAACGCGGGTTCTAAAGCACCGACCCCAGCTCAAACCAGCGCGAACCTCGCGCTCATTTTCTGCTCAGGGAGGAGAATTGGGGAGGGCGAAAAAATCGAATTATTTCATTTCTGAATCCCCGAGGACGCAGCTCCTGCTACCAACCTGCAGGGACTGGACGAGCCCGCAGAGCGCCGCGGAAAAAACAGCCAGGAGCGAGGGTTTGAGGGGAAAACCTGCACAGAGCCGGGGTGAGGAGGATGGGTCCTCATTCCCTAAATTGTTCTGGGAATTCGCAGGAGGAGAGGGAAGGGTTGGCAGGCAGCAAAATGAGATTGTGAGCAGCTCAGAGCAGAGCCTGGCACGTCGGTGCCCCTCTTTACACTGTTTTAATACCGATTTATTATTATTATTATTATTATTATTATTATTATTATTATTATTATTATTATTATTATTATTATTCTAATCTTTGATTTTGTGTTCTCCAACAAACCAGCCTCCCCGCCCGCAGTCCCCGCTGCAGACACAAACCCAGGCCGGCTGTGCCTCTCTCAGGTTCGCTGCCCTGAACCGAAAATGATGATTCTGCCCCAGCATCATTTTTAGTCATTTCCCGCCTTCTCAGGAAGCCGGGCTGGGGTTTCTCATCCCCTGCGGGGCTGGATCGCGGCTGCCGGGCGGGTTTGGAGCCCCAGGGATGCTCCGGGGGGAAAATTCCAGCCGGGAGAACAGGCGGGGTGCAGCAGGGATTGCTTTCATTTCATACAAATAAAAACCTATACTCAACCTGAGTTTAAAAAAAAAAAATCTGATTTTTTTTTTTCTTTCTGTCTTGCACAAAGAGATGTGAATTTATTCGAGTTAGGGGAATAATCCCTGAGACTTTATGACTAAAAAAACCCGAATCTGGCCCGTTCCAAGCGGTGCTTTCCTGGCTCCGGGCTTCTCCCGCAGCTCGGCGGGGCTGGAGCAGGCTCCGTGTTTACGGATCCACACGTCCTCACTTCGAATTTACACAAACATTTGTGGAAATATTCCACAGCGGCTCCAGATTTCTGCCAGAATAAATGAAAGCAGCACCGGGCTGTCAGGGGCTGCGGCCAAACGAGTGCGACACCCGGAATAAAAATTCAATCGGAGCGAATTTTTCACAGCAAATTGCTCCGAGAGTGCCGGGAAAGCAGCGCCAGACACGGTGGGGTTGTGACAAAGCCTCACCCCACACGAATATGTATTTAAAAAAGAGAAATTAAAATAATTAGCGCCCCAGTCCCGCCCGTTAGAGGCAGCGGAGGACGCTGAGGAGGGAGGACTCTGCCCGGGGAAGGATTTTATTCACCAAGGGCTCCACGAGACCAAACTCCTGCTCATTCCGAGCCCGAGAGTGCAGAGGAAGCGAGTTAATAATGAATTCAAGAGTCACGCTGAGACTGGGTTGCGCTCAGTTTGGAAATTTGTGCGAAGATGAAGAAAAAAAAATGGAAAAAAAAAGCCCAACCAGAAAGAAAAGAGCCTAAGAGAATAATTGATTACAGAAATGAAAGCTTAATTCATAAAAGAAAAACATTTTCCATCCATCAACCTGCAACCAGTTAAGTGGAGAGTTTTAAAGAAACTGCAACATGGAGAAGGAGCCAACAGGAAAAAGGAAATGTATGAAAGAATGTAAACTATTCAAGTTTCATAAAGAGGAACAAGTAAACAGTTATTACATGCAAATAATTCCTAACATCACTGCTTTTAATTAATGCGGAGAAGTCAAAATATATCTGACACTGCGTGTACACATGTGAAACCTTTGAGAAAATGCTGCCATATGGCCATTAAAATATCGAGTTCTTATTTGGGCTCCAGAGCAGGATTAAGTGCTTCGATCTGGTGATGAAATGCTGAAATTCTATTTATACCCTCCCAAACTCAGGTACGGGCAGGGCTCCGTGCTGAGCATTTCCAGGGGATTTATTTCCCTGTGCTCGGAATCCTCGTCCCGCTTTTCCCTGCCACCAGCGCGGGGAAAATGAGCAAAAATCGGCCCCGAGCAGAGCCCGCAGCTCCCTGCCCGTGCCAGCCCTGCAGGCCCAGCTCTGCCTCAGCATTATTGCACTTTAAACTCTCGATTTTCGCTCTTTAAACTCGAGCTGCCAGGTGGGGTTTGCTCAGCGAGCGCCGCCGCCGCCTCTGCGTGCCGGGAAAAATCGGGGAAGATTCGGGCTGGGGCCGCCTTGTTTGTGTTTACATGGATTTATAGATATTTAGATAGATTTGAGTTTGTGTTTTAATTTTTTTTTTTTTTAATTCCCGACAGCTCGGCAGAGGAGAGAAGCCCTGGGAGGAGCGAGGCAGAGCTGCCGGCGGGGCCGGGGCTGCTCCCGCATCGTTCCTGCATCGTTCCTGCATCCCTCGCATCCCTCCTGCATCCCTCTCATCCCTCCTGCATCCCTCTCATCCCTCCTGCATCCCTCTGGCATCCCTCTCATCCCTCCCGAACCGCTCTGGGGCTGGGGAGCTTCTCCCGGCAACGAAACCACAGTTGAAATAAAATATAGCATAGAATAAAATTAAATTAATTTTTTTTAAAGTCCAACAAAATAAAATTTCTGATAAAAAATTATAAAAGAAAATAATATCATGACCAAAAAGAGACAAAATTTTTTTTTCTTTCATTTTTGTTTTGGTTTTTTTTTTTTTCGCCCACCTCTAAAAAACCAAATAAAAAGGCCAACCATTTCCTGGCCGGTACCTACCCCTGCCGCTTCTCCCAACAAATCTGAGGTCGTTAAATCTCGCTACTTGGTTTTTCATCACGGCAGAGGCGTTGCGCAGCTCCGCCGAGTAATTCTCGTCGTTCCCCGCCATCACCGTGACCACGGTGCCATCGGGGACATCTCCGAGCGCTACGACCTAGGGCAGGGCCAGAGCATTTCAGGCTAAAAAATTCACCTTCACCTTCACCCAGGGCAGCCTGAGCTGCGCTTCCCCCCCAAACCCGCGCAAAAAACCCCAAAGCAAAACCAAAAGCAACCCCAGCAAGGCGGAGAAAATGGGAGGGGGAAGGGGAAAAGGAGCTCCGAAAGGGTTAAAAGCAGACGGGGGGTCCGCGGGGAGGGGGTTTGGGGGGTCAGGTCGCCCCCAGCCCTGTCGGGGCAGTTCCGTGCGTTTATTTTGTTGGGTTCGGGATGAAAGGAAAGCGCAGCCAGCGAGGCCCCGCAGCTCCGCGGCCGGCCCGGGAGCGGGGGAGAACCCCCAGAACTGCCGGGGAGCTGCACCCGGAGCCGGGGAAATCTCGGTTTAGAGCCCCCCTGACCCCTCCGGGCTGCCGGGAGCCCTGCCCGGCTCTGCCCGGTCCCGTTCCCCGCGGGGGCAGCGGGGATGCCCGGCCCGGGGGAGCCCCGGGGAGCTCAGCGCGGCACCGGGGCTTCAGCTCCTCGCTGGATTTTTGGCAGATTAGATCTCCCTTCCCTGCCTCGCTCTCCCTCTCCCAGGAACGTAATTAACCTCCATCTCATTAAACTTCAAAGTTGCCTGAGAGCTCCTAACTGTACGGAATATCTAAGATGCCGTGACCGCGGGGCAATGCGGAGACTTGATTAAAAATAATAAACCGGGCTATTTGATTAAAAATAATAACCGCGCTCGCTCGGCGGTGATGTCAGGAGCGATTTAAAGCGAAACGGGGCGGAGGGGAAGGGACGAGCGGCTCTCGGTGCTCGGTCCCCGCGAGCCGTCGGGGCTTACCTTGAAGGCGACGGGCAGCGTCTTGTTGCACCTCCAGTGCGACGGCAGCACCGAGCACAAGAAGTTGGGGCTGTCGGTGCGCACCAGCTCGCCGGCGTGGTCGGCCAGGACATCCACGACGGAGCGCACCTCGGGCCGAGCGCGGGCGCCCGGCGCGGGGGCCCCCAGCGCCCCGCTGTTCTCGCCCATCTTACCGCAGGGGAAAGCCGTGGACGGGGGAGTGAAGCGCCTGCTGGTGCTCGGGTCTACGGGAATACGCATCACAACGGCGGGGGAAGCGGAGCCGGGCGGGACGGGCGGGCACCCGGCGGGGCTGGGCGGGCGGCGGGGGCGGCGGGAGCGGCCGAGCCCCGCTCTGCCTCGCTCCGTGCCGGCGGAGCTCCGTGCTCGGCGGGGCGGCGAGCGGGGAGCGGCGGAGCGCGGGGATCGCGTCCCGCGCGGCTCCGGGGCTCGGTGTGGATGGGTGAGCTGCGCTCCGTGCCGAGTCCCGGTGCCGCTCCCGGTGCCGCTGTCGGTCCCGGCTCCCCGTGCCGAGCCCGAGCCCCGCTGCCGGCCCCGCCGCACCGCCCGGTACCGTATTTACAGCCGGCCCCGGGGGGAGCGCGGCGGCCGTGACGGACAGGCGGTTCCACCAATGGGAGCCCGGCAAGGGGGATGGCCCCGCCCAGCATCGCCGAGGGGGCGTGGTTATGCGGAAAAGCTCATGGTTAATTCATGAGAGGGCGTGGTTACGATGAAAGGGCGTGGTCCGGGCAGGACACGCCCCCGGCGCACGTCGGGGCTCCGGTGGTTTTTGGCCGCCGCCGCCGCCGCCGCCGGGGAGGTTTTGGGGTGCGGTGGGGCCGGTTTGGGGCCGCAGCCGCCACCGCCGCCGTCCGGAGCGGCTGCGGATCCAGCCCGGCCCCCGCAGCCGCCGCTCCCCGCCCCGCATCCTCCCCGCGGTAACGGGACCGTGGCGGGGCGGCGGCCGCGGGGACCCCCGGCACTGCCCCCCCGACCGGGGATTCGCCTCTCGGCCTGCGCTCAAAACCGCGGCTCCCAAACCTCCTCCTCCTGCCCTCCCCAAAATCCTGACCCGCCTCATCCCCGGCGGTCTCGGGGCTCCCGCAGCCCCCGGTGCCCCCGGCGGCTCCCCCGGGGCTGCGGCTGCGGGCGGGGCCGGCGGCTCCGGTTGGGCTCCGTTGGCGAGAAAATTCTTGGCGAGGCCACCGGGAATAAACACAACGGAGGCGGCGGCTCCCGGCGCTCCGCGGCTGCCCCGAACCGCGGGACGGGCGGGGACAGAACCGGGACAGAACCGGGACAGAACCGGGGCACAGGAGGTTGCTGTGCCCGCACTGCTCCCCGCCTGTTTCCCGGTGCCCGCCTCGGTCCGGCGGCGTTCCCAGCTCCGCGCTGCCCGGTGTGAAACGCGAATTTCCTTAAAACAAACCAATATCAAGGCCAGCACCAGAAAATCCTGCTTTCCTGGGCTCACCTCACTCAGTATTGAACCATTTCCCTCCGCGAGGCGCCCCGGGCCGGGCTCTGCCATCCCCAGAAACCCCCGGCGCTCCTCCAGAAATAACCAACAACAACAACAACAATAAATATTTTATTTTATTTTTAACGAGGAGCCGCTCCCTCCCCGCAGCTCCCGTTAAACCGCGACAACCACCGGGACGGGGCCGGGCCCGCCGGGACCACCGGGAGCAGCCCCGGGGCTCGGGCCGGCCCCGCCGCTACCGGCGCTCCAATTCTGCCCTTTTTAGGTGAAAGTTGCCGCCGGTTCAGTTCTAATTTTCACCCCCGTTTTCCGGTGGGGGGAACCCGCACACAGCCCGGCGGGGGTGGAAGAGCCGCGGGCGGGGCCGGGGTTTGCCGGGGGTCGGGCACGGCCCCTCCCGGTGCTCCCCGGTAGCTCCGGTGGGCACGGAGGGGTGAGCGGGGGGCACAGGGGAGAGGCTGCAGTTCCGCCGTGCGGCCGCTGGTTGGCACCGGGACTCCGGTAACGGGACACCGGGATGGGATGGGATGGGATGGGATGGGATGGGATGGGATGGGATGGGATGGGATGGGATGGGATGGGATGGGATGGGATGGGATGGGATGGGATGGGATGGGATACAGGGATGGGATGGGATGGGATACAGGGATGGGATGGGATACAGGGATGGGATGGGATGGGATGGGGGCGATGGGATGGGATGGGATGGGATGGGATCAATGGGATGGGATGGGATGGGATGTGATGCGATGGGATGCGATGGGATGGGGGAGATGCTGACACCCCCCGGGATGCCGACACCCCCTCCCCGCCCTCCCGGTGCTTCTCTTGCCCCTTCCCGTTGCTGAACCCACCCCGGCGCCCCCACTCTGTCCCCGCGCTGTCCTGGCAGTGTCACCTGTCAGCCCCCCCAGGGGTCCCCCTGGGAGCCCCGCTCGCCCTTTGGGGTGATTTGGGGCAGGACCGAGGTGTCTCCCTGCAGCAGGACCGGCCGTTCCCTCATTCACCGATTTATCAGTGCCTGTGTCCCGACCCCGCGTTTCTCTGATCCCTTTTTACACCGGGAGCCACCTGTTGGAGCTGAAAGCATCACCTGGATTCCTCCAAGCACCGCCCAGGTGCCTCCCGAGTCGCTCCCAGCTGTGCTGGGTACCGCGTCCTGCTCCCTTCCCAAAAATCCCCCCTCGGGGTGAGGGGGTGCAGCCTCACCCCAGCACCCACAGCAGGGCCCTGCACTCGCGGCAGTGCCGAGACGAGACCCAAACCACGGAGCTGTGACAAACCAAAGCTCCCCAAAACCCCTGAAGAGTCTGGAGACCTCCCGAGCTGCAAACCAACCCCGCGACTGCCTCTGCGAGAGGAGCCCAGCCACACAAACCCACCCCAGAGCTCCACAGAACCGTGCCCAAGGGGGAAGGAATTTTCCTTCCCATTTGAATCCTGATTTCCCAACTCAGAGCCTCCAGCCGGGGGGGCTCCCGCTGCTCCGCTCCTCCGCAAACCCGGAGATGTCGACACGTGGGGATTTTCCCTCCGCGCCCTCCCCGCGCTCCCGAGGAGGTTAATAGAGCATCAGCCCCGGGATTTGCATGGGCCTCTTTACAAACGCTCCAGAGCTACTGTTCGCATCGCGGGGAGGTCAGCAGCTCTTTAAATCATTCCTCGCTGGGATTACTTCCCTTACAGGCTCCTCTGTAGTTTTTAATTCATTTGAGCTGCTCTTTTAGCGGCAGAGCCACTCGTTTGGAGAGCAGGGGCTCGTAGGAAGCTTTCTATTAAAAATTCATCGCAAACTCTCAGGAGCTCGGCGCTCAGTAGGGCCAGGCGGGTGTCTGGATCTGTTTTGTAGCTCAGGGAAGGGGATCTGAGAGCAGCACGCAGGGAGGGAGCGTGCAATTCATTCATCAATCAAACAGCAGATGCCGGGGCCGATGGGGTGCACTCGGTGACAATTTTTAACCCCTGAGTGTCACCGCTCCAACGGGCCCGCACGGGGCAGGTCCGGGCGCTGGGGACAGAGAATCCTGCGGGAGGAAACTCAGGGGGAGGAATGAGGGGAAACGGGGGGAGGAAAAGGCAGCTCTGCCCCTGATATAAATCAGAGAAATCTCCCCTCGGGCAGGGAGCAGCTGCCAGAGCGGCCCCAGGACGGCTCCAGGGCCCTGCCCCGGGCTCTGCCGTGCCCCGAGCTCGGGGATCCCGCACTGGGAGCAGCCCCAGTCCCAGCGCTGCTGTTTGAGGTCGCATCCGGAGCCAGGACATCCATCCTGACCCTCGGGAGCTGCAGCTGCCCCGTCCCAGCTCTCTGGGGGCAGCGGGAGCAGCAGGAGCGAGGCTTCAGCCCGAGTTTCAGATGCTGGCATTGAGTACTGTGAGCAGAAAAAATCAGAAAAAAAATGAGATTCCCACCTGGCTGCCGCGGGCCAGGTTTCATCCAGCAGCGTCTGAATGACTCCTAAAGGCTGAGCTGGAGGAATCGCCACCAGTGACAGCCCTGTCCCCTCTCCTGTGCTCCCACCTGTCCCCACCTGAGACCTGTGGGGTTTGTTGGCAACCTTCACTTCCAC
The DNA here is from genome assembly GCF_009819885.2 of Catharus ustulatus. Lineage (NCBI taxonomy): Eukaryota > Metazoa > Chordata > Aves > Passeriformes > Turdidae > Catharus > Catharus ustulatus. Next base: position 6,674,252 of record NC_046246.1, read on the forward strand.
GGGCATCCCCAGGGCACACCGGGAGGGTACAGGAGCAATCCCGCTGTCCCCGGGGGATTTGTCACCTCCTTTGGGGGATTTGTCACCTCCCGAGGAGGGATCCTGTCCCCTTGAGGGATTTGTCACCTCCCGAGCAATCCGAGACCTGTCCCTTTGGGGATTTGTCACCTCCCGAGGAAGGATCCTGTCCCTTTGGGGATTTGTCACCTCCCGAGGAGGGATCTTGTCCCTTTGGGGATTTGTCACCTCCCGAGGAGGGATCCTGTCCCCTTGGGGGATTTGTCACCTCCCGAGGAGGGATCCTGTCCCCTTTTGGGATTTGTCACCTCCCGAGGAAGGATCCTGTCCCCTTGAAGGGTTTGTCACCTCCCGAGGAAGGATCCTGTCCCCTTTGGGGATTTGTCACCTCCCGAGGAAGGATCCTGTGCCTTTGGGGGATTTGTCGCCTCCCGAGGAGAGATCCTGTCCCCTTGGGGAATTTGTCACCCCCCGAGCAGCCCGGGACCTGTCCCTTTGGGGGATTTGTCACCTCCCGAGGAGGGAATCCTGTCCCCTTTGGGGGATTTGTCACCTCCCAAGCAGGGATCCTGTCCCTTTGGGGGATTTGTCACCTCCCGAGCAGCCCCGGCCCCGCGGGTGTGGCACAGCCGTGCCGAGCGCAGCGCGCAGGGATCAGACGCGCTTTTCAAAAGCTGCGAAGCGAGTCGGGAGCACGAGTGCGATTGACGTGAGCGCTGCGGTTGTGAAGTCACGAAAGTGCCATTCTTCATTGTCCGGGCCGCGATCCCGCTCGGCCCGGCAGCAGCGGCACGCTCGGGGCTCACATCCTCTGTGCTATTGATAGCACGGGAGCGTGGGTCCCATCTGCCACTTCCACTCCTTCTTAAAAGATCCTAATGACTGTCAGATCCTCTTAGTTCTTAATTAATTTCAGAGTTGGGCTGCAAATAGGAAACAAGGCAGCTTTTGCCCTTACGCATATGAATATTACTGTTCCATTTAATGTGGTTGTGGGTGGAATGCTGTTATTCATTCCTGCCTGCAATAAAAGCCACATGTTTTTAAAACTTTGCACTTGAAAAAACTTTTAGGAAAGGAATCAAGTATGTTTTGTATGCATGGCATGAGATAAAAACTGGTCGTAAATATTCAAAGAACAGTTCGAGCTTTATGCTTGGTTTAAACAAGTGAACAGAGGAGTCCGAGCGCAGAAGCAAAGCCCAAAACTCCTCCAAGAATGTGCTTATGCAGAGAAAAGGAGCCATTCATGCAAAGGTTATGGAGCACCTAAGGACACCCCATCTCCTCCAAAAATGCCCAAAGGTGCGGAGCACAACTGGAAACTCTGCGCTTTGTTCAGAGCTGCTCGGGTTCATGGGAGTTTCTCCCTCTCGGGGCGTTTCGGAGCAGTTTTAGGGAGGGGTGACGCTGCCTCTGCCAGGTCCTGCAGGGAATGCGGCACCTCCAGCCCGTCCATCCCCACTTCACGGAGCTCCTGAGAGCCCTGGAGAGGTTTTCCCTGCAGCCCAAACCCAGCCGGGAGGGGACAGAGTGCCAGGCTCCTGTCCCACGGCACGGCCACCAGACCCTCCAAACCCAAAACGCGACAGGGGGAGAAATTAAAAAAAATTCCAAAGGAAAGAGAAAGGGGAAACGTCTGGATGGTGAAAAGAGGAACCGAGAGGCACATGACGGCGAGAAAAGCACAACGGGCACAGAAAAACAAGGTTTGGGTTGTGAGTGCAGGGAGAGGAGCTGGAGCGGCTCTGTCACGGAAAGGCTCCCGGGCAGAGCTCCAGGGTGCAGGGAAATCCTCAGCACGTGCTGAGCGCAGGAAAATTCTGCACAGAGCTCTTCCTGCCCTGGGACAGCCGTGCTGCTCTGGGAAAGCTGGACCCAGCGCTCGCTGCTGTCCTGGAGGGGTGGGAAATCAGCCTGGGAAATCCAGCCCCTGTCCCTGCCTTTTTTCGGTGCTGCTCCCACAGCCCGGCCCGAAGCGCTGGGATGGCTCTGGGTACAGAATGCTGTCAGTGGGGATCCTGCAGGATCCTTGGGAAGGGTCACATCCCCCACAGGCAGTGCCAGCGATGTGCCTGAGCCCCTCGGGGTGAGGCTCTGCTGTGGAAAGTTCCCTTTGGGGAAGCTGAACGTGAGGAGAGAAAGTGTTCCTTGGGGAACACAATCCCACAGGCTCAGCCCCATCCCTGGTACCGGCAAACCTCGGCCCTTGGCCTCCCTGTGAGGTCTGTCCCTCTCTGTGGGGACAGCTCAGGGTGCTCCCCCCCGCCCAGGAGGCTCTGGCAGCTGCTGGTGTCAGACAGGGAACTCCAATTTCCCTTTTGCCTCGGGTCTCACCGAGGTCACGTCTCAGCTTCACAGGCCGGGCAAACGCTCCCCAGTTCTGCTGAACTCCTCTGTGGGACACCAGAGCGGCCACAGGAGCCCAGACTGGTCACCCTGAGGGCACCTCCTGGTCCCAGACACCCCAGCTGTGCCTGCAGCCAGGGGATAACGGGGCTGAGCTGTCCCAGCCGGGAGAAACCTCAGGGCTGAGCTTGCCGAGCCCTCCTGAACCATCCCCTGAAACATCACAGCCCCTGGCTGCAGCTGGAGAGATCCCCCTGCCCCAAACCTCAGCCTGGAGCTGCCACACCAGGTTTTTGCCAGGTTAATCTGCTTTTGGCCATTATTCACCACGCTGACTCTCAGAACAACCCTGGGGATGTGATTTCTGCTCAGACTGGGTGAGCTCTGCGTTTTGCTGCTTTTGCTCCTCTCTCAGATTGTTTTTTCCTGCAGAAACATTTCTTTCACATCCACCTTTCCAAGAGGACTCTCCTGGATGTGACTTTGCCCATCAATAAACCTGGAGGTTGCAGAGCAGCTCCCAAAAATCCTCTGGGAGGGCTCAGTCAGCGAATCCAGCCGACATTTACCCATCCCCTTAGGCCCAGACAAATCCCCAATTTGGGGGAATTAGTCACAGGCTAAAAACGAGGCAGGAGGTGCCTTTCTGGTTTCTGGCTATGAACTGAGACAGCTCCAGCTCGCTGTTATTTATTTAGGGCTGCTCTTAAGTCACAGTTTGCTCCTCATGCACCAGCTTGGAAAGGGAACTCGTCCCCAGCGCTCAGCAGCGTGAGCTCATCTGGGCTTTTGCAGAAGTTTCTTATAAAAGTTCCTACGCAAGCAGGAGGTGCCTGGGTCAGCTGGCTGCCACCACGGGAGGCTCCTGGGCCAGCCCAGACACGGCCTGGGAAGTCACAGAGGCTCTGGAGCGCTTTGGGGCTGGCCATGGGAAATGGAGAACTCGCCCAGACAGAGCGGGAGCAGCTCTGGGTCTCCCACGGGCACAGGGGGGGTTTGGGTTGGGAAACACAAATTCAGAGAGTCCTGAGCTCGGGAACACAAATTCAGTGAGTCCTGGGTTGGGAAACACAAATTCAGTGAACCCTGGGCTGGAGAACACAAATTCAGTGAACCCTGAACTGGGGAACACAAATTCAGTGTGTCCTGAGCTGGGGAACACAAATTCAGCGAGCCCTGGGCTAGGAAACACAAATTCAGTGAGCCCTGGGCTGGGGAACACAAATTCAGCGAGTCCTGGGCTGGGGAACACAAATTCAGTGAGCCCTGGGCTGGAGAACACAAATTCAGCGAGTCCTGGGTTGGAGAACACAAATTCAGTGAGTCCTGGGCTGGGGAACAGAAATTCAGTGAGCCCTGAGCCCGGGAACACAAATTCAGTGAGCCCTGGGCTGGGAAACGCAAATTCAGCGAGCCCTGAGCCCCCGGGGCTGGGGAACACAAATTCAATGAGCCCTGATCTGGAGAACACAAATTCAGGGAGCCCTGAGCCCCCCGAGCCCCCTGCACCTGCCCACTCTCCGAACTGGTTGGTTGGAAAGTGGGATTGTGTTTTTTTCCCCCCGAGCTGGCTCTGGCAGGGCAGGGGAGATCACGGAATTGTGGAATGGTTTGGGTTGGAGTGGCCTCAACCCCCCCCAGTGCCACCCCTGGGGACACCTCCCACTGTCACAGGTGTCCCCTCACCTTCCCCAGGACCGGGATCAGGGCTGGGCCCCTCCCAGCCTGCTGAGTTTTCCAAATTAAATGGAAAAAAGAATATAAAATGGAAGGCTTCCTCATTTTCCAAACCGACCCTGGGCTAATAAAAAGAAATCTGCTCAATTACAGCGTTCAGGGTAATTGGGCACCAAAATCCCCAGGAAAACTCGGAGCTGCAGACCCGGGGCTGGGCTTGGAGCCCACATTCCATGGAACCTTTGGATCCCTGGAGCTCACATCCCATCGAATCTTTGGATCCCTGGAGCTCACATCCCACTGAACCTTTGGATCCCTGGAGCTCACATCCCACTGAACCTTTGGATCCCTGGAGCTCAGATCCCATCGAACCTTTGGATCTCTGGAGCTCATATCCCACTGAATCTTCGGCTCCCTGGAGCTCACATCCCATCGAACCTTCAGCTCCCTGGAGCTCACATCCCACTGAACCCTCGGCTCCCTGGCCGGGATTTTCCCTGCCCTGAGGAGGGAACAGAGCTCAGCCCTTCCCGAACCCCGCTCAGGAGTTGATTCCTGATCACCGAAATCAGTCCCTGAATTTTCTCCACGGTTTAAAGGGAAGCAGCGCAGCCCCTGGCTGGCATTTCATCCCTGCCAGGCTGGGAAGGAACAAATTCCCTGGATTTCCAGGGATCCAGAGCCCCAATCCCAGCTCCAGCATCCTCCAACCCCACCCTGGCACACAGGGAGCGAAATTCCCTTCAACATTTCCTGAAGCATCCAGGAGGATTTGAATATTTGGGAGCTCGGGGTTGAGCGGAGCTTCCTCCGCTGCTCTTTTTGGGGTTTTTTTTGTTTCTTTTTTTCTTTAAATCCCTCATGCTGCTCCCGGGAAGAACCCGCGGAGATTCCAGAGGTTTTCCTGCAGGGAAAACTCCTCCAGCTGCGCGACAACAGCTGGATGGAGCCGGAGGATGCTGCACCCGGATTCAGGCTCATTAACAAATTAATTATCCTTTAATGAGCAGTGCTCGGGGGGCGTCACAGCCTCTGTCCGTCTGTCTGTCCCCTGGGACATTGGGGCAGGGGCCGGGCCGGGCTGTTCCTGCCGGGTTTTGAGGTTTTTGAGGAATTATTTTAACAAAAACTGCCCAAATCACATCCCAGGGCATGGACACCGACAGGGAACGGGACGGTGCGGGGGGAAAAGCAGCCCTGGAGCCCGAAATGCCGGGAGAAAAGAGCTTGGAAGGGGTTTCCTCCTGCCTGGGACACAAATCCCTGGGATGTGGGTTCTGTGGGGTGTGGATCCTTCTGGGATGTGAATAATTTTGGGATGTGGATCTCGTTTTGAGATGTGAATCCTTCAGGGATGTGGATCCTTCAAGGATGTGAATAATTTTGGGATGTGAATCCTTTTGGGGTGTGGATCCTTTTAGGATGTGGATCCCATTTTGAGATGTGGATCATTTTAGGATGTGGATCCTTCAGGGATGTCAATAATTTTGGGATGTGAATCCTTCAGGGATGTGAATCCTTCTGGGGTGTGGATCCTTTTGGGATGTGGATCCTTTTGGGATGTGGATCCTTTTTGGGATGTGAATCCTTCAGGGATGTGAATCTTTTTGGGATGTGGATCCTTTTGGGATGTGAATCCTTTTGGGATGTGAATCCTTCAGGGATGTGGATCCTTCAAGGATGTGAATAATTTTGGGGTGTGAATCCTTTTGGGGTGTGGATCCTTTTGGGATATGGATCCTTCAGGGATGTGAATCCTTTTAGGGTGTGGATTCTTTTGAGATGCTCACTGGGCTGATGTGACCCTGCAGGGTGACAGGAGGTCCCTCGCAGTGTCGCAGTGTCCCTGCACCTCCCCATGTGGATCCCCTGGATCCCCTGAAATTCCAGCCCACACCACAGAGTTTGCTGAGTAAAATCCCAATTTTCAGTGTCTCCCTTCCCAACTGAGGCCTATTTTTAAAGAAAACCTCTCCCTTCTCCTCCTATTTTGGTTGTTTTTATATTTCACTTTACAATAGCCCGAGTAATACATTCCTCATGTTCCAAAGGCACTGGCTGCTTCCAGTGGGAATGGAAAATCATTGTTTCTGGTTTATTTTCCCTTTTCTTTTTTTTTTCCTTTTGATGCATTTACGTTGTGGAAAATAACCCTGGATCACAGAGGTGTCGGCTGTCCCACTGGCTTGAAAATAATAATAGTAGTAGTAATAGTAATAGTAGTAACAGTAGTAATAGTTGTAATAGTAATAACAATAGCAATAGTAATTATTTTTATTTAATTATTTAATTATTTAATCGTGTAATAATTTATTGTTTAATAATTTAATTATTTTTTGGAGGTGAGGAAGAGGAGCCCAGCACCCTGGTTTTTTGGAAGCCTCCCAGGGATGTTGATGTCCTGATTCATGTGGATCCTGATTCTCTCCATCCCCCCAGATGTGCCCAGTCTGGGGCTGTGGCTGTGCCCCCCAAAAGCCATGAGGAACTGGGATGAACATCCCAGGATGTCTCACCCAGATCCAGACACCGAGCTCCTTAAAGAAAACAAAGATTTCTTCTCCTAATCCTAAACAAATGTTTCACCATTTGGCCACGTTCCAGCCTTGGTGCAATCATTTAATTCTTCCCCATTTAATAAAAAACGCTGTCTGAGACAAAGATGTTTATTGCTTTTATGAGTTCCTATTTGTGTGGAAATTGCAGGCGAGACGTGAGATTTCTGCTGCTTTTTATTTTTAAAACAAGCAGCTCCAACCCCGACGTTTCTTCATCTGGCTCAGGGAGGGAGAAGGAGAGACTCAAAAGGGCTCTGCAAATGGTTTTTATAAACTCCTCTTCTTTCCCTGCCATGGGACTGCCTTTCATTAGCTGCAGGGAGTACAAAGGACACGGCTGCGGTGCCACCAGCTCCGAGCAGAGGGCAGGGAGGTGGCTGGGCTGCTCCAGGAGGGGTTTGGGAAAGCCAGGCTGGATTTATCCTTTCCCCATCCCCATCCCCATCCCCATGCCCATCCCATCCCATCCCATCCCCAGCTCCCTTCCCCATTTCCTGGAATGTCTCAGGCTGGATTTATCCTTTCCCCATCCCCATCCCATCCCCAGCTCCCTTCTCCACCCCTGGAATGGCCCCAGGCCAGGCTGGATTTATCCTTTCCTCATCCCCATCTCATCCTCATCTCCCTTCCCCATTCCCTAGAATGTCTCAGGCTGGATTTATCCTTTCCTCCATCCCATCCCATCCCATCCCATCCCATCCCATCCCATCCCATCCCATCCCATCCCATCCCATCCCATCCCCAGCTCCCTTCCCCATTCCCTGGAATGTCCCAGGTTGGATTTTTCCTTTCCCCCATCTCATCCCCAGCTCCCTTCCCCACCCCTGGAATGCCCCAGGCTGGACCCAGGGCTTTGGAGCAGCCTGGGGGGAGTGGGAGATGTCCCTGCCATGGATCCCTTCCCACCAAACCATTCCAGGGTTCTGTGCTCCCATCCCAGCCCTGGCTCCTCCTGCTGCCTCTCCAGCACCTCCTGCTCAGAAGGGAGCCCAAAGGTGGTGTCATGACCCCAAATCCCCTCTCAGCAGGACACAGAACCTTCTGCACCCTCAGAGCCAGGCCCCAAGCTGCTCTGCAGGGCCAATTTCGGGGTGTCCTGCTGGGCTTTGCCTTCCCCCACACCCAGGAGCCTCCAGCCGGGCACAGGGTGGGGATTGGAGGGTTCCTCTTGCCTAGGGTTCGCTGGGAATTGGGATTGAGCAGAAAGAAGGAACCACGAGCAGCAGAATAAACAGCTCTGGCTGCAGGAGGGGCACCAGGGAAGGAGGAGAGGGATGGAGAGGGGAGGAGGAGGAAGGCAGAGGGAACAGTTGAGTTCCTGCTCAGCACCAATGGCAGGAATTCCTTATTAACTACATCTCTTTAAGTAACAAAACCAATCTGTAGCAAAGTAATTAATAAAGGCAGAATGAGGCTTCTCATTCTCACATGAGCTACAAAATGAATCTTCACCCCAAAATTTCTCATCCTACCACTCCCAAACTGTGATTTTTCCCTCCTGTGGGGATTTAAATCAGCACTGCTGGTCCCTGCTGAGGGCAGCTCCAGCCTGGGGGTTTCTGTGGGTGCTGCAGGGCTGGCAGTGCCAGCACACCAGGGATGTTCATTGGCACTCTGAGCTCCAGCAGGGCAGAGACATGGATGTCCCTGAAGGAGGGGGAAGCTCCAGAGGGATTCCAAAGCTGCTTTGGGAGCCGGGGCTGGTCAGGGCAGGACCCTCTGCCCGAGCCACGAGGCCACAAAGCCACATCCCTGCCCCTGGAGCCATGGGAAAGCAGGCATGTGATCCCCGAGCTGCCCCAGCTGCCCCAGCTCCCTGTGATCCCGGGCTCCTGTGATCCTGCAGCCCCGGTCACGGCCCAGGAACAGCTCCGGGCTCTGTCCCAGGCCCTGCCGCGCTCCCGGCCGGCGCCAGCCGCTCTGGGAACGCCGGGGCAGGGGACAAAGCGCCCTTGTGACCCCCTGCCTGTGAGCCTGCAGCAGGGATTGGCCACGGGATTGTTCCGTCCAGCCCTGAACCATCCATCAGCCACCAATCTGTCCATGGATCCATCCTTCAATTCATCATCCATCATCCATGGATCCATCCATCCCTGAACCATCCATCACCCACCCATCCATCCATGGATCCATCCATCCCTGAACCATCCATCACCCACCCATCCATCCATGGATCCATCCATCCCCCAAACCATCCATCCCTCCATCCATCCATCCATCCATCCATCCATCCATCCATCCATCCATCATCCATCCATCCATCCATCATCCATCTATCCCTGAACCATCCATCACCCACCCATCCATCCATCCATCCCTGAGCCATCCATCCATGGATTCATCATCCATCCATGGATCTATCATCCATCCATCCATCCACCCATCCATCATCCACCCACCCATCCATCCATCCATCCATCCATCCATCCCTGAACCATCCATCAGCCACCCATCTGTACATGGATCCATCATCCATCTATCCCTGAACCATCCATCATCCATCCATCCATCCATCCATCCATCCATCCATCCCTGAACCATCCATCACCCACCCGTACATCCATGGATCCATCCCTCAATCCATCATTCATCATCCATCCATCCATGGATCCATCCATTCCCAAACCATCCATCCCTGAACCATCCATCACCCATCCATCCATCCATGGATCCATCCCTCAATCCATCATCCATCCATATATCCATCCATCCATGGATCCATCCCCAAACCATCCATCATCTACCAATCCATCCATGGATCCATCATCCATCCTCCCTGAACCATCCATCATCCATCAATGTGTCCATGGATCCATCATCCATCCATGGATCCTTGGATCCATCCATCCCTCAATCCATCATCCATGGATCCATCCCTCCGTCCCTCAATCCATCATCCATCATCCATGGATCCATCCTTCAATTCATCATCCATCGTCCATGGATCCATCCATCTCCAAACCGTCCATCACCCACCCATCCATCCATGGATCCATCATCCATCCTTCAATCCTTCTGTCCATCATCCATCCATCCATGGATCCTTGGATCCATCCATCCCTCAATCCATCATCCATGGCTCCATCCATCATCCATCAAGATGATTGGAGACTGGACTGGGATGGGATGGAGGGGATGTGAGAGCCTGGAAAGGACGGAGGGGATGGGAGAGCTGGGCCAGGACTGAGGGGATGGGAGAGCCTGGAAAGGACTGAGGGGATGGGAGAGCTGGGCCAGGACATTTCAGCCCCCAAGAGAAGCCCCTGGCTGGGTCACACCACAGTGACACGGGTGGGACAGGGACAGGGACAGGAACGGGGACAGGGACAGGGACAGGGACAGGGACAGGGACAGGGACAGGGACAGGGACAGGGACAAGACAGGGACAGGGACAGGGACAGGGACAGGGACAGGACAGGGACAGTGACAGGGACAGGGACAGGACAGGGACAGGGACAGGGACAGGGACAGGACAGGACAGGGACAGGACAGGGTCACAGCCCTACCCTCTCCCTGACCCAGCGCTCACAGCCCCGCAGTGTCCCCACGGTGTCCCCACAGTGTCCTCGCCGTGTCCCCACCCTGTTCCCGCAGTGTCCCCGCAGTGTCCCCGCTGCCAGCCCTGCCCGTCCCTCCTCACGGGGTTGGGACATTTCCCAGGGGGGCTGAAGCCGCCCCAGCCCCTCGAGGGAAGGTCCGAGCCCGGCCCGGAGCTCAGGGCGAACCCGAAATTCGCTTCCCCTTTTTGGGAACCCCGGCCCTGCCCCGGCCCCGCCGCTCTCGAGCAAAACCCAAAAGGTGACAGAAAAGGGAATTTCTGTGTCTGGGCTGCGGGTGCCCGCTCAGGGACTGCAGCTGCACTGAGGGCACCGGGCAGAGGCAAAATCCCGATTTTAACCCCACAAAACAACTGCAGAGGGAAGGGGGGAACTGCTCCTCCTGGCCAGGAATTTCTCATCCCAGCTCCTGCTTCGAGGGATCCGTGGGGCTCCTTTTCAACTCTAAAATCCACAGCAGAAGGCTGGGGAAAATGTTGATGTGTGGCCACAAAATAGCAGAAATTTTTAAAAATATTATTATATTAAAAAATACATTATTATATGTATTATTGTATTTGTTATTATATTTGTTGTTATATTTGTTATTATATTTATTATTATATTTGTTACTATATTTGTTATTATACTTGTTATTGTATTTATTATTATATTTGTTACTATATTTGTTATTATATTTGTTATTATATTATTATATTTGTTATTATATTTATTATTATATTTGTTACTATATTTTTATTATATTTGTTATTGTTAATTTAATATTATTAATAATATTATCAAATTAATATTGTTATTATGATTGTTATTATTATTTATATATTTAAGCACTCGAGGTTTTCCTTCCACAATTCCATGAAAATAAAAATAAAAATAAAAATAAAAATAAAAATAAAAATAAAAATAAAAATAAAAATAAAAATAATAATAACAATCATAATAACAAGACACACATGCACTAGTATATATAAAATATATTTATTTATTCCTGTCCCTACGTGTCCCCATCCCCCGGGCTCTGTCACACTCCTCCCTTTCTCACCTCGCGTTTTTTTTCGACCCGATTTCTTTTAAATTTTTAAATTTTCTCCTTTTTTTGCCGTTTCGGTGACACTTTCCTCGGCAGGGCTCAGCCCCGGCGGAAGCAGCGCTGTCACCACGGCGGTGACAGGTGCCACCTTGGCCACCAAGAACCCAAGATGGGCCAGGAAACCTCAGGGGCTCTCCGGGAAAAATAAAAAAAAATCCCCTTTGGGGTGGTTTATCATTTTTTAGGGGGGAAAGGGGAAGGCGGAGGGGAGGAAGAGGAGGGTGGGGAACTGCTCGGGCTCTATTTAAGGCTCAGAGCGTGGGAACCTCCTGCAGACGTGCGGTTTGTGTCCCCGGCCTCGGGGACTCTCTCGTGTCTTCGCTGCCGCCGGGTGAGTCACAGGCACGGCAAGACGAGAAAAGGAAGCAGCCAGACAGAAAAAAAAAAAAAAAAAAAAAATTAAATGAATTAATTTTTAAAAAATTGAAGCGCCCCGCTCCAGCCCCGCTCAGCGGTGATTGGTGCCACAGCAGCGATTCGGGGCTGATCTTCTCACAAAATTGGCTTTTCACGTTTTATTCTCCTCTTCCAACAGAGTAAAATGGAATGGAAAAAAAATGAAATGAATGAAAAAAAAAGAAAAAAATGAAATGAATAAAAAGAAAAAGAAAAAAATGAAATTAATGGAAAAAAAAAACCCAAAAAACAAAAAACACCTCACAGAAAACCCAAGGTTCTTCTCTGCCGTGGGGTCCCCGGGAGGGGCTGGAGGGTCCCCAGGGTCCCCTCGGGTGGCACCGGAGGGTCCGAGCTCCATCCCCAGCCCTGGGAGGGACAAAACTCTGTCCTGGTCCCGGGGCTGCAGCAGGGGAGGGGGAATTGTACATTCCCAGGGAGGGAAACTGAGGCACAGCCGGCTGGGAACACTGGGGGACACTGGGGGACACTGGGGGACACTGGGGGACACTGGGGGACACTGGAGACACCCTGGGGATACTGGGGGGACCCTCGGGGAAACTGAGGCACAGCCGGTTGGGGACACTGGGGGATACTGGGAGACACTGGGGGACACTGGGGACACCCTGGGGACACTGGGGGGCACTGGGGACACTGGGGGACACTGGGGGACACTGGGGGACACCCTGGGGACACTGGGGGACACTGGGGGACACTGGGGACTCTGGGGGACACTGGGGGACTCTCGGGGAAACTGAGGCACAGCCGCTGGGGACACCCTGGGGACACTGGGGACACTGAGGGACACTGGGGGACACTGGGGGACACTGGGGACACTGGGGACACTGGGGGACACTGGGGGGGCACTGGGGACACCCTGGGGACACTGGGGGATACTGGGGGACACCGGGAGACACTGAGGGACACTGGGGACTCTCGGGGACTCTGGGGTATACTGGGGGACCCTCGGGGAAACTGAGGCACAGCCGGCTGGGGACACTGGGGGATACTGGGGACACCCTGGGGACACTGGGGACACTGGGGGACCCTCGGGGAAACTGAGGCACAGCCGGCTGGGGACACCCTGGGGACTCTGGGGACACTGGGGGATACTGGGGGACACTGGGGACACTGAGGGACCCTCGGGGAAACTGAGGCACAGTCGGTTGGGGACACCCTGGGGACACTGGGGACACTGGGGGACACAGGGGGGTACTGGGGGACACTGGGGGACACCCTGGGGACACTGGGGGACACTGGGGACACTGAGGCACAGCCGGCTGGGGACACCCTGGGGACACTGGGGGATACTGGGGGACACTGGGGACACCCTGGGGATACTGGGGACACCCTGGGGAAACTGAGGCACAGTCCGCGGATTATCTGAGTCAGCCCCTCCTTGGGGTGCCATTTTGGGGTGATAATCCCCATTTCTGGCTGTGTCCGTGCCCCCGGAGCTGCTGTCACCCCCCTGTCCCCCCCGGAGCCCCAGAGGAGCCCAGAGCCACCCAGGGGCACCCAGGGGTGCTGGGGGGGCTCCGGGGCTGAAATGTTGAATTTTTGTAATTCTGAATCGCTTTGGAACGGCCCCGTCTGCAGCTGGGAGGGGAAAAAACACCTCAAAAATAAATGAAATAAATGGTGATTTGGGGGTGCCAGGGCAGGCGTGCGGGGTGGGTGACAGCGGTGACAACGGGTGACACCAGCACAGAAAACATCCACCGCAAATCCCAGTTCTCCCAGTTCCTGAGAGAATTCGGGAACTGCGAGGGAGCCCGGCGAGGATCCGAACCTCAAAAGCAGATCAGAAAGGGAGAAATAAATCAACAAATGAATAAATCAATGGCAGCACGGCTCGGGCCGGGAGGTTTGGCCGCGTTCCGGGCCGGGACCTTGCAGGGTTCAGTCTCGGGTTGGAGTCACTTCCCTCAGCCGGGAGGGAAACGCGAAATGTCCCCATGACCCTGGGGGATGGAGCTGGGGACACCCTGGGGACACTGGGGATACTGGGGGGCACTGGGGACACTGGGGGATACTGGGGGATACTGGGGGACACCCTGGGGACACTGGGGACACTGGGGGACACTGGGGGACACTGGAGGGCACTGGGGGATACTGGGGGGCACTGGGAGGCACTGGGGACACTGAGGACATTGGGGGACACTGGGGGACACTGGGAACACTGGAGGACACCCTGGGGACACCCTGGGGACACTGGGGACAACCTAGGGACACTGGGGGACACTGAGGACATTGGGAGGCACTGGGGGGCACTGGGGGGCACTGGGAATACTGGGGACAGCCTAGAGACACTGGGGACATTGGGTGATAGTGGGGGGACACTGGGGGACACTGGGGGACACTGGGGACACTGGGGACACTGGGGACACTGGGATCTCCCCCCACCCAGCACGTCCCGCTCCGCCCGGGCCCGCAGGGAGCTCAGAAAAGCGATTTTTAACCCCAAAATTCGGGCAGACACGGAACCATCACATCCTGCATGGAGAGCTCCCCAAAAGCTCCTTAAAGCGATTTTTAACCCAAATCTCGGGCAGACACAGAACATCCTGCATGGGGAGTTCCCCAAATCTCCTTAAAGCGATTTTTAACCCAGAACTGGGGCAGACACAGAACATCCTGCCATAGGGACCTCCCCAAATCTCCTTTTTGTCCCGGCTCGCAGCACCGAGCGCTGCCCAGGAGAAGCTGGAGCCGTCCTGGGTCTGGTTTGATTTTCTCATTTCACGGTGCTGGAACCCCTTGGGTACAGCCCCAGAACCCCAAAATTCAGGCGGAGCTGTTCGGACCGGCCTGGAGGGAGAGAGGGAGGAACAAACCCCAAATCAACAGCGGTTTCACAGGAAAAAAAAAAAAAACAAAAGCAGAAAACTTCGCGAAATAGGGAATAAAACGCAGACAAAACTCAGCGAAACGCGAGGTTTGGTGCTTTCCCAAAACAAGGGGCAGCACTCGGCGGTGTCTCTGCCCCTCCCAGGGCTCATCCCCACCCCAGGGACCGGGATCCCACCCGGCTGGAGCTTCCCGAACCTTCCAGACCCCATTCCCAGCTCCTCTCGGGGTGAATTTTCCCCTCAGCATCACTGGAGGAGTCGCTCCCCAGGAACTTTAAACATTTCCTCGATGGCCAGCCCCGCACTTCTCATTAGGAATTATTTATTAATCAGCCAGGGGAGGGCTCTGCCGGGGGTTCCTGTGCCGGTTCAATTCAATATTCGGTGTCCGAGCAGGGGGAGGCAGCCGGGGATGCTCCTGGGAATTGTTTGTATCCCGTTTTTCCAGCTTTTTATTCCTCGGTGGCCCTGGCAGAGGTGCCCAGAGAAGCTGTGGCTGCTCTGGAAATGTCCAGGGTGAGGTTGGAGAGGTTTGGAGCAGTTTGGGTGGGTTGGGATGAGCTTTAAGGTTCTTTCCCACTCAAACCTTGCCGTGAATTGATTCCAACCAGACCATAAATCGCAGCGGGGGGAATTAAGTGCGGATTGCTGCTCGGTTTGTTCCTGCTCTGATATTTGGGATCTGAGAGGATCGAGCGCGTTTGTGACACGTTCAGAGCCAGAGAAGGGAAGAGAACCGAACCCAAACCAAACCCAAACTTCTCCCTAAACCCTCCCAAACCCACGTCCCACCCCAAAAAAAACCTCAAATTAAAAACCCGATTTACAGGAGCCTTCCTTCCTAGCCCAGCAGGAGAAACCACAGCATCATTTTATTATTTCTCTCTGCTCAGCGGGCTCGGAGCTGTCCCCAGGCGGGCTCTGATTGTCCCCAAAGCCCGGCCGGGGGAGGATGGCGAGGTCGCAGGGCTGTCCCTGCCCGGATGGGGCTGAATTAAACGGGACCGAGCACTCCAGGAGCCGCTAATTGCTCCGGGTGCCACCGCGATTTCCCCTCCTCGGAGCTGGGATTTGGCTGCTCTGCCCCCGAGGTCCTTCCTGGGACTGCGGGAGGATGGAGATGAGGATTCGGGAGGATGGAGATGAAGATTCGGGAGGATGGAGATGAGGATTCGGGAGGATGGAGATGAGGATTCGGGAGGATGGAGATGAGGATTCGGGAGGATGGAGATGAGGATTCGGGAGGATGGAGATGAGATGAGGATTCGGGAGGATGGAGATGAGGATTCGGGAGGATGGAGATGAGGATTCGGGAGGATGGAGATGAGGATTCGGGAGGATGGAGATGAGATGAGGATTCGGGAGGATGGAGATGAGGATTTCGAAGGATGGAGATGAGGATTCGGGAGGATGGAGATGAGGATTCGGGAGGGTGGAGATGAGGATTCGGGAGGGTGGAGATGAGGATTCGGGAGGATGGAGATGAGGATTCGGGAGGATGGAGATGAGATGAGGATTCGGGAGGATGGAGATGAGGATTCGGGAGGATGGGGATGAGGATTCGGGAGGATGGAGATGAGGATTCGGGAGGATGGAGATGAGGATTCGGGAGGGTGGAGATGAGGATTCGAGAGGATGGGGATGAGGATTTCCCCGCCGATCCTGGGGATGGCTGAGGGCTGGAGGAGGGTACGGGTCTGCTCTGGAATGTCGCAGTGCTTGGGGACAGGGGACAGCAGCGCGAGGCACCCCCAGTGTCCCCCACAGCCACGGGAAACTGAGGCACGGAGTCACCCCAAAGAGAGATGCACCCGGGAAAACACCAAAAAAAATGGGAAAACACCAAAAAAATGGGAAAACACCAAAAAAATGGGAAAACACCAAAAAAAAAGGGAAAACACAAAAAAAAAAAAGGGAAAACACACAAAAAAATGGGAAAACACACCAAAAATGGGGAAAGTGGGGCTGCTCTTGAGGAAAAGTAATCCTTTTAACAGCCCAGAAGCACAGGGGAGTCAGGGAAAGTCCCTTCAGAGCCGGTAAAGATAATTCTGGAATCCCAAATTCTGGAATCCCAGATTCTGGAATCCCAAATTCTGCAATCCCAAATTCTGCAATCCCAAATTTTGGAATCCCAGATTGTGGAATCCCAAATTCTGCAATCCCAAATTCTGGAATCCCAAATTCTGCAATCCCAGATTCTGGAGTCCCAAATTAATTCTGCAATCCCAAATTCCGCAATCCCAAATTAATTCTGCAATCCCAAATTCTAGAATCCCAAATTCTGCAATCCCAGATTCTGCAATCCCGAATTCTGGATTCCCGAATTCCGCAATCCCAAATTAATTCTGCAATCCCAAATTCTACAATCCCAAATTCTACAATCCCAAATTCTACAATCCCAAATTCTACAATCCCAAATTCTGCAATCCCAAATTCTGCAATCCCAAATTCTGCAATCCCAAATTCCACAATCCCAAATTAATTCTGCAATCCCAAATTCCGGATTCCCACCCCGGGGGCTGCAGGAGCCGTCCCCACGGAGCTGCCTCGCTGTTTCTCCTTTATCCCAGCCCCATCCCTCTGCCGCACCGAGCTGTTTCTCCTCCTAAAATCCCGCATTACATCGAGACTCTTTGAAAGCGTCTGCAGGGGAGGCCTGGCTGCGGTTTCAGGGCATTTTCTGTTTAACTCGCATTAAAGTGTAGCAGAGTTACAAGTGCATTAGCGGTGCTGCTCCCAAATTGCTGCTGTAACCTCTGCCCCCGGCCAATCCATCTTGCTGACACCCATTAAAATGAGCTCATGGTGCCGTTTTTATGGCCGGATTAAGTGGGGGATCTGCAGCCCCGCGCGGTTGGGCGAGGGCGTCGCGCTGCTAATGATTCCTTTATTGATCTTTGATGATTTCCTACATTAGCACAGAGCAGCATTAGCCCCGGCAGTGATGCACCGCAGCCGTGGCACGGCTGCACCTTCCTCCTTTGTGCCAGGGAGCGGGGAAAGGGCTCAGTCCCAGCCCTGATTTCCTGCTGGGCACTGGGGGGCTGCCCCAGAGCCGGGATTCAGCCAGGCTGGGCACAAACCCTGCCCCAGAGCCGGGATTTATCCAGGCTGGGCTCAATCCCAGCCCTGATTTCCTGCTGGGCACTGGGGGGGTGCCCCAGAGCCGGGATTTATCCAGGCTGGGCATAAACCCTGCCCCAGAGCCGGGATTTATCCAGGCTGGGCACAAACCCTGCCCTGAGGGATTTATCCAGGCTGGCACAAACCATGTCCTGAGGGATTTATCCAGGTTGGCACAAACCCTGCCCTGAAGGATTTTTCCAGGCTGGCCCTGAGGGATTTATCCAGGCTGGGCACAAACCCTGCCCCAGAGCCGGGATTTATCCAGGCTGGGCACAAACCATGTCCTGAGGGATTTAACCAGGCTGGGCTCAATCCCAGCCCTGATTTCCTACTGGGCACTGGGGGGCTGCCCCAGAGCCGGGATTTATCCAGGTTGGGCACCAAACCTGCCCTGAGGATTTATCCAGGCTGGCCCGGAGGGATTTATCCAGGCTGGGCACAAACCTGCTCCAGAGCCGGGATTTATCCAGGCTGGCCCAAACCCTGCCCTGAGGGATTTATCCAAGCTGGCCCGGAGGGATTTATCCAGGTTGGTCCAAACCCTGCCCTGAAGGATTTATCCAGGCTGGCCCTGAGGGATTTATCCAGGCTGGG
This sequence comes from Catharus ustulatus, assembly GCF_009819885.2. Classification (NCBI taxonomy): domain Eukaryota; kingdom Metazoa; phylum Chordata; class Aves; order Passeriformes; family Turdidae; genus Catharus; species Catharus ustulatus. The sequence continues at coordinate 6,692,472 of NC_046246.1, forward strand.
CACAAACCCTGCCCGGAGGGATTCAGCCAGGCTGGGCACCAACCCTGCCCTGAGGTTGCAGCGATGGGAAATGCCCCAGGATGTCACCTGGGGGTGTCACAGAAGGGTTAGGAGAGCACAGGGAACCTGGATGAGGTGTCCTAAAGATGCTCCGTGCTGTGGCTTCCCTGAATCTCCCAAAAACTCAGCAACCAGCGGGTCCCCGAGGAGGCAGAGCCGTCCCCGAGGGTGATCTCAGCACCCGAAAATCCCTCGGTGCGAGCCCCGGGACAGAGGAGCCCCCTAAACAAATGAGGCTGCTGGAGGAGCGGCCAAAAAAAGCCAAGCGGTGGCTCTAAACAAATAAACAAAGCAAAGGCAGAGCTCGTTTGCATCCCTCAGCCCTCAGCCCGACCACAGAGGATATTCTGGGCTGGCAGCACAGCACAGTCTGACACCTGGACTGAACCCTCGCCCCAAACACCCCAAACAGCCCAAAACCCTCCCCAGAATCTGCCCAGGGCAGTTCCCACCCCCGTGCCGTGCAATCGATGCTTTAATTGTTGTTAGTCCGGGCTTACCAGGCTGAGCCGCTGAGCCCGGGCTGCTCTGGGTGAGGGGATCTCACTGAGACCCCAAAATCTCACTGAGACCCCAAAATCAGCATCCCCAGAGGCCTCAGCAGTGCTTCAGCTTCCGAGGCACAGCGGAAAAAGGAGGGGAAAGGCTCAGCTGTGCTAGGGAGAGCAGCCGCTGCTGGCTTCATTTGTTTAATTCATTTATTTTATTTGTCAGGCTGATTTCTTTTCCTCTTTCAGGCTCAGTGTGCAGGGTGGCAGTGAGGCCTCGGGGACAGAAAATGGGTTTTCTCCAGAGCACAAACAGCGTAAAAGGCAAGAAAATAAACAAGAAAAGAGCACCCGGGCACGGGGGGAACTGGGCACGGGCAGCAGGAGCGCAGCCCCGAACCCCAAAGGGTCCCGAGGAGAGCTGGGGGCAGGGGGTGATCCCAGCTCCAGGGGGTGATCCCAGCTCCAGGGAGTGATCCCAGCTCCAGGGGGTGATCCCAGCTCCGGGGGGTGATCCCAGCTCCAGGGGGTGATCCCAGCTCCAAGGGGTGATCCCAGCTCCAGGGGGTGATCCCAGCTCCAAGGGGTGATCCCAGCTCCAGGGAGTGATCCCAGCTCCAGGGGGTGCAGCTCCAGGGAGTGATCCCAGCTCCAGGGGGTGATCCCAGCTCCAAGGGGTGATCCCAGCTCCAGGGGGTGATCCCAGCTCCAAGGGGTGATCCCAGCTCCAGGGATTGATCCCAGCTCCAGGGGGTGATCCCAGCTCCAGGGGGTGATCCCAGCTCCAGGGATTGATCCCAGCTCCAGGGGGTGATCCCAGCTCCAAGGGGGGCAGCTCCAGCCCCCCTGTCCCCCCATCAGCCTTTTCCAGCCGGGAAACCCCCACGGATGGAAGGAAGAGAGTCCAGAGCTCCAGAGCTCCCAGCACGAAACCGGGGAGAGGATCTGGGCAGAGCCCCGGGGCTTTCATCCCATCCCAGGGGATCCCCGTCCCCATCCCATGAGATTCCCATTCCCTGGAGCATCAATTCTCATGGGATCCCCATCCCATGGGATCCCCGTTCCTATCCCATCAGGTTCCTGTTCCCATCCCATGAGATTCCCATTCCCTGGGGTTCCCATTCCCATCCCCTGGAGCATCAATTCTCATGGGATCCCCATCCCATGGGATTCCCGTTCCCATCCCATAAATATCCCATTCCCACCCCATAAAGATCCCGTTCCCATCCCCGGGGATCCCGTTCCCATCCGGATCCCGTTCCCATCCCATAAATATCCCATTCCCACCCCATAAAGATCCCATTCCCATCCCGGGGATCCGTCCCCACTCCCCGGGGATCTGTCCCCACCCCGGACACCCCGGCCGAGCGCGGGGCTTTGTCTCCCTCTAGTGCGCTCCGGAGCCTCTGCGGGGCAGGACACACGGACAGGACACACGGACAGGACACACGGACAGTCAGACAGGACACACGGACAGTCGGACAGGACACACGGACACGACACACGGACAGGACACACGGACACACGGACAGGACACACGGACAGGACACACGGACAGGACACACGGACAGACGGACAGGACACACGGACAGGACTCCGGACAGGACACACGGACAGGACACACGGACAGGACACCGGGCAGGACTCACGGACAGACACACGGACAGGACACACGGACAGGACACACGGACAGACACACGGGGTCCCAGCTCTGCCACCTCCTGAACACACCCCGAGCACCCCACGTTTGTCCCCTGCGGTGTCACCCACCTGTCCTGGCACGGGAAGGGGCTATCCCCGCCTGGACCCAACCCACGGCAATATCTATTATTCATCTATTTGTCTATTATCCATTTATTTGTCTATTATCCATTTATTTGTCTATTATTCATTTATTTGTCCATTATTCATTTATTCGCCGGGAATTCGGAGGCAATCACCGAGCACTCCTGGTCATCCCGCTGTCAAAGCATTTTTGAGCCTCTTCGCTGCCAACACGGACTTGTCTGGTTTAGAACATCAATGAGGCATCGCGGGGCTCTGCTGCCCTGCAGAGATTTGGAGATTTGGAGAGTGACACCGACAAACGGGGCTCGTTAATGAGCTCGGTAATGAGGGGTGAGCCAGGTCCTGCACTCCCGGCTCCCCGGAGCCTCGGCGACACGAGATGGGGGAGCCCAAAAATGAGCGACAGCCCAGGAAGGGCCGGGAAGGAGCAGGAGAAGCCACCAGGGCTGTCACAGGGTGACATCGCCTGGGAACTGTCACTGCTCACTGCCACCCCCTGCCAGGATGGGTCACAGCCCAAAGATGAGCCCGGTTTGGGGACAGGGAGAGCGGGGACAGGGACAGCAGGGACAGGGACAGAGCGGGGACAGGGACAGGGACAGGGAGAGCAGGGACAGGGAGAGAAGGGACAGGGAGAGCGGGGACAGGGAGAGCGGGGACAGGGAGAGATGGGAGAGCGGGGACAGGGAGAGCGGGGACAGGGAGAGCGGGGACAGGGAGAGCGGGGACAGGGACAGGGAGAGCAGGGACAGGGAGAGCAGGGACAGGGAAAGAAGGGACAGGGAGAGCGGGGACAGGGAGAGAAGGGACAGGGAGAGAAGGGACAGGGACAGCAGGGACAGGGACAGGAGGGACAGGGAGAGCAGGGACAGGGAGAGCAGGGACAGGGAGAGCGGGGACACGCTGCTGGCCGTCCCCCAGCCCTGGTGGCCCCTGGCTCCTGCCTGGCTGTCCCCAGCCCTGTGACACCACCTCGGGCCACCACGGGAAGTGACACAGCCCCTCTGCCCAGCGCTCCTCCCTCGCCCTGCCACCAGCCCCAGCAGGGCAAGGCCACCTCGGGGCCACCAGGAACCCCAAACCAGCCCTGGCCGCGACCTTCGAGGGGACACAGCGCTTGGGGACAGCGCTTGGGGACAGAGCAGACATGGCTCACGGTTCACCACCGTCCTGCTTCTGCTTCTGCTCCTCTCCCACTTCCATGTGCAGCATCCTCCCCACAGCCCATCCCGGTTCTGCAGAGCTCAGCGCAGCTCCGAGCATCCCCCGGGCCGGGAGGGGAAGGGAAAGAGGGGAGGGGATGGAAATGAGGCCGGGACAGCAGCTCGAGGGTTTCCATCTGCTCCAAAGGGTGAAGATTGATCCCACAAAAATCCCTTTGTCCTCTGCAGGGATGGGGCAGCCCCAGCCGACACCCAGAGCAGGCAGGAAGGATTTGGCCGAGCAGAAAATGTCAATTATTGCATTAGTGAAACACATTTACACCTAAAACAAACCCCAAATGAAAATTCGGCCAGAAATTAAAAGGAGGGGTGGGGACACCTGGGGAGAAGGGACAGAGAAATCGGGGAGAAAGGATGGAAACGCCCAGAAAAAGGGAGGAGAGAGAAAAGGGAGCCCCAGAAAGGGATGGGGACACCCAGAAAAGGATGGGGACACACAGAAAGGGATGGGGACACACAGAAAAGGGATGGGGACACCCAGAAAGGGATGGGGACACACAGAAAGGGATGGGGACACACAGAAAGGGGATGGGGACACACAGAAAGGGGATGGGGACACACAGAAAGGGATGGGGACATCTAGAAAAGGGATGGGGACACCCAAGAAAGGGATGAGGATATCCAGAAAGTGGATGGGGACATCCAGAAAGGGATGGGGATGCCCAGAAAAGGATGGAGATGTCCAGAAGGGGATGGGGATGCTCTGGAGAAGGGACAGTGACCCCAGTGACAAGGGATGAACTGTCCAGCACCCGAGGAGCCGCTTGCAGCAGAGAGGAAATCCCAGCTCATCTCATCCCTGCCTCAAACCCTTCCCAGCCCTTCACCATCCCCTCCCACACGGGGGTTTCCCCCTGAGCCTTTCCCTGCTGGATCACCCAGCGGGATTTGGGAGCAGCAGGACCCTGCAGCAGCTCCCAGAGAGGAAATCACACCCAAACCTCGGGAGATCCTGCCGGGAATGAGGGTTTGGGGCTGTGGGAGGGGAGCAGGAGCAGAGCTGCAGCTCCTGCAGCAGCATCCTGCATCCCAGCAGGCTCAGAAATGCAGAGATGGATTTTGCATCCATCCTTGTGGCTCCTAGAATCTCTTCATAAGCCACAATGTGCCCTTAATCCCACAACAAAATCAAGTCAAAGAGCAATTAATATTCTGATACCTGTGGCTGGCTGAAGTGATATAGAGCTGAAGATTTCTTTTTCCATTTCACTCCAACTGTGGTTTTGTTTTTTTCCAGCCATTCTCTGGTCAGTGGTTTTAGGGGCACCAAGGTTCACTTTTGTGGGTAACCTCCACTGTTAGCTGTTGATTTAATTAACTCAGGCTCCTCTTCTTGACCATACCAACCCCAGCAGGGCTGGAGAGCAAACCCAGGATTAAGGTCGGGTTGGGGGGGTTGAGTTTAAGTTTCAAATAAAATCTCTGAGAAATTAAAAATTCCTCTGAAGGACTGGGCTCTGCCATTGCTGGTTGGTTAATCCCAAACTCGATTAGGAACAAACGTTTCTTGCCTAAGCTTGAACCAAGAGTGGATGGATGAGTTCAGCACCCAAGGGCAGCTCCTGGTACTTGGCTGGGATTTCTGATTGCATCCCCTCCCAAAATTCCGGGAAATTGGAATTTCTGGGTAGCTTGGACACCCCCAGAGCCGGGGAAGGAACCTGCTGTCCCAGGGGAGGAGATTCCGAGTCCTAAGGGTCGGGATCAGTGGGAGAGCAGCCAGAGCAGGATTTTGGGTCACAGCCCTGCCTGTGAGCCTGACACAAATCCAGTCTCAAACCCAGCCCCAAACTCAACCCCAAACCCAACCCCAAACCCAAACCCAGCCCCAAACCCAAACCCAGCCCCAGCCCCAGCCCCAAACCCAAACCCAGCCCCAAACCCAAACCCAGCCCCAGCCCCAGCCCCAAACCCAAACCCAGCCCCAAACCCAGCCCCAGCCCCAGCCCCAAACCCAGCCCCAAACCCAAACCCAGCCCCAGCCCCAAACCCAGCCCCAAACCTAAACCCAGCCCCAAACCCAAACCCAGCCCCAAACCCAGCCCCAGCCCCAGCCCCAAACCCAGCCCCAAACCCAGCCCCAAATCCAAACCCAGCCCCAGCCCCAGCCCCAAATCCAAACCCAGCCCCAAACCCAAACCCAGCCCCAGCCCCAAACCCAAACCCAGCCCCAAACTCAACCCCAAACCCAACCCCAAACCCAAACCCAGCCCCAAACCCAAACCCAGCCCCAGCCCCAGCCCCAAACCCAAACCCAGCCCCAGTCCCAAACCCAACCCCAGCCCCAGCCCCAAAATCAGCCCCAACCCCAAACCCAACCCCAACCCCAGCCCCAAAATCAGCCCCAAACCCAAACCCAGCCCCAAACCCAAACCCAGCCCCAGGAGCAGCCCCAGGAGCAGCCAGGGATGCTCAGAGCACCCTCCTGACCCTGCCCCAGCCCCGGGTGAGCCCTTGGCCCCGCGCAGAGCCTGCCTTGTTTTTAGCAACCTCGTTGAAATTCAAATTGATTTGTTATTTATCCAACTGACAACAAAGAGGGAAGAAAACAGCCCTAACTCAGTGCGCTGGGGAGATTGAATTCCTGTATCACTGTCAGCTGCATTAACTGACTTCCTGGACCTAAATTCAATTAGGGCAGCATTCCCCAGCATTAATAAATCAATACCCATGCCATTTTGATATATTTTGAACGTCTTTCATTATCCATTTCGGGGCAGGGATTAGTGCTGAACTGGAAGTTAATGGGACGTGACAAGGAGGAGCGGCTCGGGGTGGCTGGGATCGCTTTGGTGGAACAAAAGAGCTGCAGAACTTCCCTGGAGGGGAAGATCTCGGTCCGGGAGAGCCTCAGGGGAGCCCCAAAGCCGCAGAAAAGGGTCTGGGATGGAAATAAAGGCAGCGGGGTTTGGGGGGTCACACCTCGCCTTTGTGTCCCTGGAGCTGCCCCGAGGGAAGGCTCGGGTTTGGGAAAGGGTTAATAAAAAACGGGGACAGGGAATTTCCACGGGCACACAGGGACGGGACAAGGGGGTTCTGGAGGAGCTGGGATGGGATTTTGGGAAGAAATGGGGTGGGCAGGGGGATCCCTGGAACATCTGGGACAAGGGGGTTGTCCTGAGGACAGGGGGGATGTCCCTGAAGAGGGGGGGATGTCCCTGGGACAGGGGAGGTGTCCTGGGACAGGGGGGATGTCCCTGGGACAGGGGAGGTGTCCCTGGGATAAGGGGGAATGTCCCTAGGACAGGAGGGGATGTCCTGGGGACGGGGGGGATGTTCCTGAATAGGGGAGGATGTCCCCAGGACAGTGGGAGATGTCCTGGGGACACGGCTGGATGTCCCTAAATAGGTGGAGATGTCCCTGGGGACAGGGGGGATGTCCTGGGACAGGGGAGGTGTCCCCAGGACAGGGGAGATGTCCCTGAATAGGGGGAGATGTCCCGGGGACACGGGGGGAATGTCCCTAGGACAGGGGGGATGTCCCTGGGACCTGCCCCTGGGGACAGGGGAGGTGTCCCTGAATAGGGGGAGATGTCCCTGGGATGTCCCTGGGACAGGGGGGGATGTCCCTAGGACAGGGGAGATGTCCCCAGGACAGTGGGAGATGTCCTGGGGACAGGGGAGATGTCTCTGAAAACGGGGGATGTCCCCAGGACAGGGGGGGATGCCCCTGGGACAATGGGGAGATGTCCCTGAATAGGGGGAAATGTCCCTGGGATGTCCCCAGGACAGGAGAGATGTCCCTGAACATGGGAGATGTCCTGGGGCCACTGGGGGATGTCCCTGGGACAGGGGAGATGTCCCTGAATAAATGGAGATGTCCCTGAGATGTCCCTGAACATGGGAGATGTCCCTAGGACACGGGGTGATGTCCTGGGGACACGGGGAGATGTCCCTAGGACAATGGGGGATGTCCCTGAGATGTCCCTGCCCAGGCTCTGGGTGTGATTTTAGGTCCTTTCCCCACCCAAACCATTCTGAGCTCCCACAATTCAGCCACACTGCCGCCTTTAACCCTAAATAAAGACCAAATTTATTTTTTTAAAAATAAAATTATAAATAAAAACCAAACACCAAATCCAACAGCTCAGCTGGGATGGCCCTGCCCAGCTCCCCCAGGGCTGCACCCCCGGATTAAATCGGAATTTCTGCAGCATCAATCACTCAGGCCCGGCTCTGCAAAGCACCCGTGAAGCTTCCCCCGTAAAGCAGCGCCTCGCAGAGCTCAGCCCGGCCTTAAAAGCATCTGATGGGCCTGGAGGGAGCAATTCCTGCAGCACCCGGGGATGGATAAAGATGGAAAATAATCGGGATGGGCACGGCTGGGCAGGGCAGGGCTGGGAGGGATTGGGGTCCCTGAGCCTGGGGATGGGGAGGGGCTCCTCTGCATTAAAAATGGGAAATGTGGGCTCTGAGGTGTCAAAAAAGCTGGACAGGGGTCAGAGGAGGGTCCTGATCCTCCCTTCCCACCCCAAAATTTTCTCCTCCGCCAAAAACGTCCAAGCTCAGCCTCAGAAAATCCCGGTTCTGCCTCTGCCAAGCAAGGTAGCCCACCCATAAAATGAAAATGTGCCATTAAGGGCAGCAGGAGCCGGGGCTGCCCTTTGAAATCCAGGTGTTTCCACTCCCAGGAGTTCCAGAGCTCGGGGTTTATGAAGATTTTCCACACTTGAGCTTGGAAAAACCAAATAAATTCATGGAAGGAGCCCTGAGAGGGCAGGGCCATCCCCATCCTCTGGTAATTCATTAAATCCTTCCTCCCCATCCTCTGGTAATTCATTAAATCCTTCCTCCTCCCGGGGCAGGTGCTGATCAAGGGAAGGGGCAGGAGGTGGAAAAATTTTGGATCAAAACAGTTGCAATCCCAAAAAAAAAAAAAAAAAACCCAAAAAAAAACAAACAAAAAAAAAAAAAAAAAAAAAAAACCAACAACCAAGTGGCTCTTTTTTCCAAGTGGCTTCCAAAGCCTCATAAAAAGGGGAATGACCCCATAAAGCTCAGGCCCCAAATGCTGAGGGTCCCCAAAGCAGCCCCAGGTGAGGATAAAACCCAGAGCAGGATTAACCCAGCAGGGTCTGAGCCACCCCAGCAGCTCCTGCTCCCAGAATTTTGGGATTTTATCCCACCCAGCCCCAGCTCCCACCACGCCAGGCTGCTCCAGCTTTTCCCAAATTCTTCCATCTGGGCTCTGCCAAAAGCCAAACCTTGAGCTGGGGCTGGAATTTTGTGCCAATTCCTGAGGGGTTTTGTGCTCCCTGCAGGGTGGGAACTTTGCTCTGTGGGGTTTTTATTTCCCTGGAACACGGAGAGCAAAGCAAACAAAGCAATGTTCAGTGAACCCAGGCTCAGGGGGGATTTCCCACCTCGGTCACAGCAGCAAAAACCCAAAATCAGAGCCAGGTGGGGGCTGTGTCCCCTCTGTTCCCCTCAAGGAGCACCCAGGGGTGCACCCAGGAGTTTTCCTCACCTAAAGCACATCCCTCCCTTTGCCAGCCCCAAATCCCACCCTGCAGATCCCTCCAGCAGCTCCCCCCCTGCACAAAAAGGATTTATTGTGTTGGATTCCACATCCCCAGCCCCAAATCCCACCCTGCAGATCCTTCCAGCAGCTCCCCCCCTGCACAAAAAGGATTTCTTGTGTTGGGTTCCACATCCCCAGCCCCAAATCCCACCCTGCAGATCCTTCCAGCAGCTCCCCCCCTGCACAAAAAGGATTTCTTGTGTTGGATTCCACATCCCCACATCCCCAGCCCCAAATCCCACCCTGCAGATCCCTGCAGCAGCTTCCCCCGTGCACAAAAAGGATTTCTTGTGTTGGATTTCTTGTGTTGGATCCCACATCCCCACATCCCCACACTCCCCCTCGTGCCAGGTGAGACCCCAAACCCACCCCCCCAGCGCTGCTTCCCCCCAACTTCCCCAGCCGAGCCCACCCGGGGCCAGAAGGAGAAGAAGAATCAGGAATGGCTCTGCCCAGATGTGTTGCACAACCCTTCAAAAAGCAGAAGCCTGACTTGCTGAGAAACCTGAGCTGGGCAGCCCCCAGGAGCCCCAAACCTCCTGCCCACAGCCCTGAGCAAGAAATCAAGAATATTCTGAGAGGTGAATCCTCTGCCCACAGCCCTGAGCAGGAATTCAAGAATATTCTGAGGGGTCAATCCTCTCTGCCACAACCTTGAGCAAGAATTCAAAAATATTCTGAGAGGATAAATCCTCTACCCACAGCTTTGAGCAAGAATTCAAGAATATTCTGAGGGGATGAATCCTCTGCCCAAAGCTTTGAGCAGGAATTCAAGAATATTCTGAGAGGTTTGAGCAAGAATTCAAGAATATTCTGAGAGGTGAATGCTCTGCCCACAGCTCTGACAAGAATATTCTGAAAGGATGAATCCTCTGCCCAAAGGTTTGAGCAAGAATTCAAGAATATTCTGAGGGCATGAATCCTCTCTGCCACAGCTCTGAACAAGAATTCAAGAATATTCTGAGGGGTGAATCCTCTGCCCAAAGCTTTAAGCAAGAATTCAAGAATATTCTGAGGGGTGAATCCTCTCTGCCACAATCTTGAACAAGAAATCAAGAATATTCTGAGAGGATAAATCCTCTGCCCAAAGGTTTGAGCAAGAATTCAAGAATATTCTGAGGGGTGAATCCTCTGCCCAAAGGTTTGAGCAAGAATTGAAGAATATTCTGAGGATAAATCCTCTGTCCTCACCAGGGATGCTCCAGGTTTGCTCCTCGCTGCCCCAGCCCAGGGAGGGGATGCAAACCCTGCATCCCTGCCCAGGAGAGCTTTGATTTCTCCTTTTCAATTAATCTGAGGTGTAAAGCTCGTGGCAAAGAGGAGCTGGGGAGGCTGGGCACAAAATCCTGGGCATGGAGATGCAAACCAGCCAAATCTTCGATGACCCTCCAGGGAGAGGAATAAAGGACTGAAAACTTCGGTCCAGAAATAGCCCAGGCAGTTCCTGAATTACCAGGGATGTTAATGGAGCTGCTGAGCTGGCAGCACACCCAGAGCTGCCCAAATCCTGCAGGGATCAGTGCAGGACACCCAGAGCTGCCCCAATCCCACAGGGATCAGTGCAGGACACCCAGAGCTGCCCAAATCCTGCAGGGATCAGTGCAGGACACCCAGAGCTGCCCAAATCCTGCAGGGATGAATTCAGGACAGTTCTGGGATGCCCCAGCCCCACAGGGATCAGTGCAGGGCACCCAGAACTGCCTAAATCCTGCAGGAATTAATTCAAGACAGGACATCCAGAGCTGGCCCAACCCCATAGAGCTGCCCAATCCCCACAGGGATCAGTGCAGGACACCCAGAGCTGCCCAAATCCTGCAGGGATGAATTCAGGACAGGACACCCCAACCCCATAGAACTGCCCCAACCCCACAGGGATCAGGACAGCACACTCAGATCTGCCCAAATCCTGCAGGGATTTATTCAAGACAGGACACCCAGAGCTGTCCCAACCCCACAGAGCTGCCCCAGCCCCACCGAGATCAGTGCAGGACACCCAGAGCTGCCCAAATCCTGCAGGAATTAATTCAAGACAGGAGATCCAGAGCTGCCCCAATCCTGTAGGGACGAATTCAGGACAGCTCTGGGATGCCCCAACCTCACAGGGATCAGGACAGCACAGCTCAGGGATGGGGATCCCTCCCTCTCCTCACCCCCAGCCCCACAGGGATCAGCTCTGGGATGCCCCAGCCCCACAGGGATCAGTTCTGGGATGCCCCAGCCCCACAAGGATGAATTCAGGACAGCTCTGGGATGCCCCAGCCCCACAGGGATCAGTTCTGGGATACCCCAGCCCCACAGGGATCAGGACAGGACACCCAGAACTGCCCCAATCCTGTAAGGATGAATTCAGGACAGCTCTGGGATGCCCCAGCCCCACAGGATCAGCCCAGCACAGCTCAGGGATGGGGATCCCTCCCTCCCCTCACCCCCAGTCCCACAACCACCCCCTAAAACCAATCCCAGAACAACCCCCACATCCCCTACACCTGCAATCCAGCCCCAAATCTCCATTTCTGCCCCCCAACCACGCTGTCCCCCCTCCCTGGGGGGGTTTTTGAGCCTGCCCAGCTCAGCCCCAGCCCCTCTCCCCTCCTTGCCTTCGTTTCAGACGTGACCTTTTGATTTCTCGGCTAGAGTGTAAATTACATGTCGCCAGCATAAAATATTAAATCCAATTTATATTTAATTATTGATGTTATTATGTATTCCATAGTAATGGCAGCAGGAAAAAAAAGGAGATCTCCACCCCACCATTAAAGAGCTGGGTTGCATTAGCAGCTTCTTGAGGTTAAGATTTCTTCCTCCGCTCCTTCTTAACCGTAAGATTGATGGGGATGGGGGGATTTTGTAAATAGTCTTCCAGAAATATTTTATCTGATTATTGTACCTATAAAAGGGAGCTGGGAGGGGGAGAAGGGGCCTTTTGAAACCACTGGTGATTTGCTCAGCTAAAGGGCAAACAGCAAGCCCAGTGCAGACCCCACAGGCAAAGAGGGGCTGTGGAAAGCAGGTTGGGTTTAAGGAGACAAAAAAAAAAATAAAAAAAATGCTGGTGGGGAACCACAGTGGTTTTTCCAGCTGAGATTTAACCAGTCTGTTAAACTCCAGCGTGAGGTTTTTACTAAAATATTAATCAATTCTGCTGAGACTTGATTAAGGTAATTTTCTCCCCATTTATATTTCATGTGGGAGCCACCCAAGGTGTGCAGGGTTGGCTTTGTGGACACCCAGCAGGGCCAAGCTCGTCCCACCACCCCAAAGTGCCACAAAAATCCCAAAAAAACCCCAAATCTCCTCCACCCCTAACCACAGCAGCTTTGGGTTCACCAAAACACAAAAATTCCGTTTATTGCACAGCTCCCAATAGAACCCAGCATCATCCCCTGGCTTTCAGACCCGAATCAATAGAGCAAATGGAGAGACCAGGGCTGGAGGGAAGGCAGGAGCAGGAATCCATCAGGGGATGCCAGGAGGCCGCTAAGTGCTGCGGTGTCACCGTGCTGGGTGACACTGACACCTCTGGGAGCTGCCACCTGCAGGGGCACAGTGTCCCCAAGGCCTGGGCTGCTCAGCAAGGAAATGGAGCCATGCCTGGTATTCCCATTGCTCACTGGAACCGTCTTTGATATCCTCATTGTTCATTGGAACCATCACTGATATCCCATTGTTCACTGGAACCATCTCTGATATCCCACTGCTCACAGGAACCATCCCTGGTATTCCCATTCCTCACTGGAACCAGCTTTGATATCCTCATTGTTCACTGGAACAATCCCTGATGTTCCCATTCCCCACCTGGAACCATCCCTGATATTCCACTGCTCACTGGAACCATCTCTGATATCCCATTCCTCACTGGAATAATCTCTGATATTCTCATTGTTCACCACCCCTGATATTCCCATTCCCCACCTGGAACCAGCCCTGGTATTCCCATTGTTCACTGGAATCATCTCTGATATTCCATTGCTCACTGGGACAATCCTTGATATTCCCATTCCCCACCTGGAAACATCCCTGATATCCCATTTACCACCTGGAACTATTCCTGGTATTCCCATTCCCCACCTGGAACCATCCCTGGTATTCCAATTCCTCACTGGAGTCATCCCTGATATTCCCATTCCTCCCCTGATATTCCCATTCCCATTCCTCACTGGAACAATCCCTGATATCCCACTGCTCACTGGAATCATCCCTGATATTTCAATTCCTCACTGGATTCATTCCTGATATTCCCATTCCTGGCCTGGAATAATCCCTCATAATCCCATTGTTCACTGGAATCATCTCTGATATTCCATTGCTCACTGGAACCATCCCTGATATTCCAATTCCTCACTGGAGTCATCCCTGATATTCCCACTGCTCACCAGAATAATCCCTGATATTCCCATTTCTCCTCTGATATTCCCATTTCTCTCTGGAATCATCCCTGGTGACAAAGCCCGGCCGTGGTGACAAACTCTGGCAGAGCCACCGAGCTGAGCTGACCCCTCCCTGCCGGGACACGCTTGGAAACAGCTGGAATAACTCTGGAATAATTCTGGAATAAACCTGGAATAACCCTGGAATAACCCTGGAATGATTCTGGAATAAACCTGGAATGATTCTGGAATAACCCCAGAATAAACCTGGAATAACTCTGGAATGATTCTGGAATAAACCTGGAATAAACCTTGGAATAATTCTGGAATAGGCTTGGAATAACAACTCCAGAATAACCCTGGAATAACTCTGGAATATCCCTGGAATAACTCCGGATTAACCCTGGAATAACTCTGGAATAATTCTGGAATATCTCTGGAATAAACCTGGAATAACCCTGGAATAATTCTGGAATATCTCTGGAATAACAATCCTGGAATAATTCTGGAATAAGTGTCCCGTGGGGGACGCGGGGACAGGGACAGGGACAGGAATCCCCAAAATCCTCAAAATCCCAAATCCTACTGCACGGGATGCTCACCCAGGGGGATAAATCCCCAAAATCCCGGTGCACGGGATGCTCACCCAGGGCCATCTGGAGGCTCCAGGATGGAGCCGCTTCCCCCTCTCCGCCCCCCGGGCTAATTTTACCCGGCCTGGCCGCTTCTCGTTACTCCCCCGCCGCGCTCCAGGCACGCAGCGTTTCTGCAAAGTTAACAGGGGAGCACAAATATCCCCGTTTTGTTTTTTTGTTTTGCTTTTTTTTTTGCCTTTGGTCACTCCAAAGTTGTGTTTTCAAAGTTGGGAAAAAGTTACGAAGTAACAAGAGATGGGAGGGGAGGATGGAAATGAAATGAAATGAAATGAAATGAAATGAAATGAAATAAAATAAAATAAAATAAAATAAAATAAAATAAAATAAAATAAAATAAAATAAAATAAAATAAAATAAAATAAAATAAAATAAAATAAAATAAAATAAAATAAAAATAAGAACGGTCCAACCCAAAGGTGAGCAACAGGATTAGACAAAAGCAAAAATAGCCCCTGGGCTCTGGTGGGGGGTTCATTGTGCTCCAGGGCAGAAAAAGGGAAAAATTAAAAATGTAAAATATGGAGTTTGTGTATTAAAAATATATATATATATAAAAGTAAAAAAAAATAAACAAGGAAAATGTGACGGCAGCCCCAGCTGGGGGTCCTGTCCCACTGCAGGGCTCTGGCTTTGGGGCAAAATCCACAATTTCCTTCTTGGTTTGGGGGGGAGAGCAGGGAGGGGAGGGCAAGGGGAGGTGCTGGGCCTGAAAGGGACAAATGGCCCGGTCGGGGTGGCTCTGGTGGCCCAGTCAGGGTGGCTCAGGTGGCCCGGTCAGGGTGGCTCAGGGTGGCTCTGGTGGCTCAGGGTGGCTCGGTCAGGGTGGCTCAAGTGGCCCAGTCAGGGTGGCTCGGTCAGGGTGCCTCAGGGTGGCTCAGGTGGCTTACAGTGGCTTGGTCAGGGTGGCACAGTCAGGGTGGCCCACGTGGCCCGGTCAGGGTGGCTCAGGGTGGCTCAGTCAGAGTGGCACAGGTGGCTTCATCAGGGTGGCACAGGTGGCCCAGATGGCCCGGTCAGGGTGGCTCAGGGTGGCTCAGGTGGCTCAGTCAGGGTGGCTCAGGTGGCTCAAGGTGGCTCGGTCAGGGTGACCTGGTCAGGGTGACCCAGGTGGCTCAGTCAGGGTGGCTCAGTCAGGGTGGCACAGGTGGCCCAGATGGCCCGGTTCAGGGTGGCTCAGGGTGGCTCAGGTGGCTCAGGGTGGCATGGTCAGGGTGGCTCTGTCAGCGTGGCTCGGTCAGAGTGGCTCTGGTGGCCCAGGTGGCTCAGGTGGCCCAGGTGGCCTGGTCAGGGTGACTCAGGGTGGCTCAGGTGGCTCAGGGTGGCTCAGGGTGGCTCGGTCACGGTGACCTGGTCAGGGTGGCTCAGTCACAGTGACCAGGACGTGCCCCGATCTGGTGACAGCTCCGAGCAGCACCGGGAGCTGTCCCAGCCCCGCTCGGGGACACCTCCAGGAGCCCCCGAGCCCTTCCCGAATCTCCCATCCCGTGACACCTCCGAGAGCCCCCGAGCCCTTCCCGAATTCCCGACTCTCCCACCCCGCGGGCCGAGCCGGAACCGGCGCACGGAACCGGGAGCGCCGCGGTCTCACCCCGAGCGAGCGCGGATCCCCGAATCCCCCGAGCCCCGGGGGGAGCGCGGGGAGGAAACGGCCCCAGGCAGGGGGGAAGCTGCGGGCCCTGGCTCGCACATGGCCCCGGAGCGAAAGCCAAAAGCAGAAGGAAGCAGAAGGTGGCGGCGGAGATACCGGGACCGCCCGGGACCGCGGCGAGCCCGGCCCCGATAGCATCGAGCGGCACCGGGGGGTTCCGAGGGGACAGAGGAAGGAACGCGATTGCAGAAGTGACACCCGCCGGCTCTCGGCTGGTTTGTCACCTCAGAATATTCCCCAAGCCCGGCCCTGGAGCAGAGTCCAAGATTTGCGGACCCCGAGGCGGGCGGGGCGCTGGTGCGGGGGTGGGTGGTGTCTGCACACCCCGAAATTCCAAAAAAAAATCTATTGTCAACCCTGCATTCACCCCGAAATTCCCAAAAAAATCTACTGTCAGCCCTGCATTCACCCCGAAATTCCTAAATTTCCTGTCAGTTCTGCATTCACCTCAAAATTCCCAAATTCACTCACAGCCCTGCGCTCACCCCAAAATTCTCAAAATTCCTCTGAGCCCTGCACCCATCTCGAAATTCCCAAATCCCCTTTCAGTCCTGCACTCTGCTCGAAATTCCCAAATTCCCTCTCAGTCCTGCATTCACTTCCAAATTCCCAAATCCCCTCTCAGTCCTGCATTCAGCCCGAAATTCCCAAATCCCCTCTTAGCCCAGCATTCACCCCGAAATTCCTAAATCCCCTCTCATCCCTGCGCTCACCCCAAAATGCCCAAAATTCCTCTCAGCCCTGCGCTCGGGTGCCTTTTCCCCACACCCCGAAATTCCCAAAATTCCTCTCAGCCCTGCATTCACCCCGAAATTCCCCCCAAAAAAATCTACTGTCAACCCTTCATTCACCCCGAAATTCCTAAATTTCCTCTTAGCCCTGCACTCTGCTCGAAATTCCAAAAATTCCTCTCATCCCTGCTTTCGGGTGCATTTTCCCCACACCAAAACACCCAAACCCTTTCCCACTATGGAATTATTTCCTTTGCTGCCTTCCCCATCTCGAGGGGCTCCCAAATCCTCCCCGAACCCCCCAAAATTCCCGGGGGGCTCTGGGTGAGGGATGCTCCGGGCAGGAGCATCTCCCGTGGGACACGGGGGATGGAGCAGCGCTAAACTCGAAATTCCCCCCGGAATTTTCCAGCAGCTCCCGGCTCTGCTCCTCCCCGAGCAGCCCCAGCTTGCTCGCAGCCCTTCTTTCACCAAAATCTCGCCATATTAAGCATCTGAACTGCATCATCCGAGGAGTGTCAAATTGGTTTTAAATGGTTCTAATTATAACCAGGAAGTTTTAAAGCGTGTGGGTGGAAAGGAATGCAGCAGATTAATTTAATAGCAGTTACCACGGCACAATGGTGCTTCAATTAAGAGTTCTTTCTGACTGGGATTTGTCGGGTTTGTTTTTTGCTTTTTTTTTTTCTTCTCTCTGTTAATAATAAATGTCACAAATGAGAATAGACACATTACTTCATCAGATGCTTTGGCATATCTCGTCGCAGAGAGCCCTTTGTGCAGAAATAGTAGCTGAAAGGGTAATTTTATAGGGCTTAGCACTCACTTAACACTTTAGGGGCCAAACCCGGGCCTCGGCACAAACGCAGGAAGCTGCACCTGCTCCCAGCATCCCACAAAGGGCCGGGAAATGTGTGCGAGGCACGAACGCGGGGCGAGCATCCTGCCCGGGCGGCTGGAGAGCGCATGGAGAGCGGGATGTGCTCTGAACCCCGACCCGGGGGGCTGGGGGGAGCGGGGGGGCTGGAAGGGAGCAGGGGGCTCGGGGGGAGCGAGGGCAACGGGGGGAGAGGGGGGATTAAGGGGGCTCAGGGGGAGCGGGGTCTCAGGGAGTGCGGGAGGCTCGGGGGGGCTCGGGGGGCTCAAGGTGCTCAGGGGGCTCGGGGGGTTCAGGGGGTTCAGGGGGTTCGGGGAGCTCGGGAGGCTCAGGGGGCTCAGAGGGCTCGGGGGGCTCGGGAGGCTCAGGGGGTTCAGGAAGGTCGGGGGGCTCAGGGGGCTCGAGGGGCTGGTTGGGCTCAGGGGGTTCGGGGGTCTCGAGGGGCTCGGGGGGCTCGGGAGGCTCGGGAGGCTCAGGGGGTTCAGGGGGCTCAGGGGGTTCTGGGGGATCAGGGAGCTCGGGGGGCACAGGGGGGTTCAGGGGGAGCGGGGGGCTCAGGGGGAGCTCAGGGGGCTCAGAGGGCTCGGGGAGCTCAGGGGGCTCAGGGTGCTCGGGGGACTCGGGGGCAGCGGGACTCGGGGGGCTTGGGGGCTCAGGGGGTTCAGGGGGCTCAGGAGGCTCGGGGGGGCTGGCTGGGCTCTGGGGGCTCGGGACTCTCGGGGGTTCAGGGGGCTCAGGGGGCTCAGGGGGCTCAGAGGGTCTCGGGGGG
The DNA here is from genome assembly GCF_009819885.2 of Catharus ustulatus. NCBI lineage: Eukaryota > Metazoa > Chordata > Aves > Passeriformes > Turdidae > Catharus > Catharus ustulatus. Next base: position 6,710,600 of record NC_046246.1, read on the forward strand.
GCTCAGAGGGTCTCGGGGACAGCGGGACTCCCCCCGGGCTCCCCGCGGGGGTTGCGGGGCTTTGCCCAGCGCGGGGGTCCCGCAGCTCCGGTGCCCGCACGGGAAACGCTCCCGGCCCTGCCCGGACACCGGGTCCGGGTTTGGGGTCCCCGGAGCCTCCCCGAGCCCGGGATGTCCCCGAGATGTCCCCAAGAAGGGACAGCAGAGCCCCAGAGTCCCCTCGGAGTGCCCTCATTAACACGCCCCGCTAATTGTCCCGGAGCTGGGATCGCTCCCTCTCCCTCCCGGGCACATTTTCCTTCCCTTTGCTGCGGGAAATGTTCCCGGTTCCTGCTGCAGAGGAACGAGCGGGCCCTGCCCGAAATCGCCTCGCTCGGGGCTGTTCAGTCGGGGTTTTAAATCGGGGTTATTTAGCAGGGTTCGTTTTGTCGGGGTTATTTAATCGGGGTTATTCGTTTTGTCGGGGTTATTTAGTCAGAGTTGTTTTGTCGGGGTTGTTTTGTCGGGTTTTTTTTTTTGTCGGGGTTGTTTAGTCGGGATTATTTAGTCGGGGTTTATTTATTTAGTCGGGGTTATTCTGTGGGGTTTATTCATTCAGTCGGGGTTATTTCTCCCCTCTGAGAGGTGAATTCTGGCGGGTTTCGAGAGGGATGGAGCAGCCCGAGGGAGGGAGGATGCAGCGGCCCGGAGCCAAAACCACCGAAATTGCACCAGAAAGAGCTGCAAAAATCAAACCTGAGGCTGGGAGGGGACAGGGGACACCCAGCAGGGCACCCAGGGGAGCACTGGGAGCACTGGGAGCAGCTGCCCCTTGTCCCCCCCAGCCGCTGAACCCCAGTTTGGGGATGCAATCCTTTACCAGCACAATTTAAATTATGATTTAATTCTTAAATTTTAAAAATGTATAATTAAATTATAATTAATGGTAAATTTAAAAAATTAACGATTTAATGACGGCAGCAGTGTGTTCCCCATACAAGAGCCATCCCCGCAGTGGGACAGGGACACATCCCGGGAGTTTCCCGAGCTCTGGGATCAGTAAAACCCGCCCGATGTTCCCCAAACCCGGCTCTGGTCGATGATTTCTGCCCGCTGTGCCATCGAACCGCTGCCTGCAGGGACCCGGCTGCTGCAAAACCCCGCGCAGGAGGCGAACCCGGAGATTTATTATTTTACTTTTGTGGTTTTCAGATAGTTTATGACACCGCGCTAATAACTGCCGAACCGAAATCTTCATTGATCCGGGGGAAACGTGACGTGATCGTCCCTGGCCGAGCCCCCGGAGAGGCTGCGGGGCTGGCTGCACACCCTGGGTGTCCCCAAACGGGGACAGCAGAGAATCCCAGGGCACCTTCCCGACCCTCCCGAGGGACCCCCGCGATTGTCCCCTGTCCCTCCCTTGTCCCTCCAGCCTCCAGCTCAGGAATTGTCACCCGTGGCATTCCCAGCTCCATCCCTGCAGCTTTGGGGACACCCCCACGGGACACCCGAATGTCCCCCGAGGGGACACGGGGAGGTGGCGCAGCCCCGGGGTCTGTGCGGTAAAAAATCCGATAATTTCCAACGAGCGAGCTGCTCTCACCAGGAAACTCCGCCGGGTTCCGACTTTTCAGGGAGAAGATGAGGCCGGGCCGGGGCTGCTGGGGCTGCCTGAAAGGGCTGGGACTGATCGGCTTTGGGGGCTCTGGGTCCCAAACTGTGCCATTCCCCAGCCCATGGTGACCCCAAACCATCCCATCCCAAACCATCCCATCCCAAACCATCCCATCCCAAATTGTCCTACTCCTCTCTCCCAGCCCATTGTGGATCCCAAACCATCCTATCCCAAACCATCCCACCCCATCTTCCCTGCTCCTGGTGGTCCCAAACCACCTCACCCCATTCTCCCAGCCCGTTGCCCCAATCCCAGCTCTGATCCAGGGCAGGGAAAGCCTGGGCAAGGCAGCCCCTCCTCAGGGCACCAGGGACACCCAGCAGGACCCCAAGGAGGATTTTCCATTTTCCATCCCAGGGACACCCAGCAGGACCCTCCCTGTGGCTCCAGGATTTCCCATTTTCTATTCACAAGGACACCCAGCAGGACCCTGAGTGACCCCAAGGAGGATTTCCCATTTTCCATCCCAGGGATACCCAGCAGGACCCTCCCTGTGACTCCAGGATTTCCTATTTTCCATCCCAGCAGGACTCTCCCTGTGACTCCAGGGAGAATTTCCCATTTTCCATTCACAGGGACACCCAGCAGGACTCTCCCTGTGACTCCAGGATTTCCCATTTTCCCATTTTCCCATTTCCCATCCAGGGACACCCAGCAGGATCTCCCCTGTAACTCCAGGATTTCCCATTTTCCCATTTTCCATCCCAGCAGGATCCCCCCTGTGGTTCCAGGATTTCCCATTTTCCATCCCATCAGGATCCCCCCTGTAACTCCAGGATTTCCCATTTTCCATCCCAGCAGGACTCTCCCTGTAACTCCAGGATTTCCCATTTTCCATCCCATCAGGATCCCCCCTGTAACTCCAGGATTTCCCATTTTTCCCCTGGCTGCTGCTGGCATTAAAGACAAACCACTGGCATCCTTTGATCTCCAGATCAGCACCTAATTCAATCCCCTCCTGCTCATTGCTGAGCATTAAACTGAAACCCTAAGCCAGGCCTGCAGCCATTTGGCTGGGCAGGAATTGATTTTGGCCATCAGCACTTTCTCATTTTCGATGGAGTCCCCACGTAACCAGGTTAATTCTGTTAATCCCATTAGCCAGGTACTTCTGGCCCTGCAGCCCAATGATTTTGTGTCTGAGCTGAAAGATTGGAATTGCAACCCAGGAGGACACAAACAGGAGCTTGTGATGGAGAGGAACCGGCCTGGCACACAAAAAACCCTAAAAACCAAACTCTGCTCACATTTCCCCTCCCTCCCAACACCCCACACACAACGAGATCCATCCCAAATTAATTCCCCAACACTTCACACCCCCATTTTTTGCTGGATTATTGTTGTTATTACAATTTTCTCATGTCCTGTGCAAGGTTCAGGCCCAGTTTTGCTCTCCTTGAGCTCCCCAGGGATCCTGATCCCAGTGTCCCACTGGTCCCAGTCCCAGCCCAGTGGGAACCCCCCAGTGCAGATTCACCCCCAGCTCTGAGATCCCCCCAGGAATCCCCAAAAAAAAAGAGTTTTAAACTAAAAGATGCAGATTTATCAGGGATAAATCCTCTGTGAGCACAGAGCAGGTGGAGCTGGGAGTGTCCAGGGGAAGGTGGGGATGGGTTTGAAGGTTCTTCCATCCCAAATTATTCTGGAAGGTTCTCCCATCCCAAATAATTCTGGATTCTCTGATCCCTTGGTGCCATTCCCACATCTCAAATCCTTAATTTTCAGATTTTATATTTCTTTATCACTCTGAACTTCACATAAAGTTCATGTTGAGTTCTCCTCCCAGCTCAGGCACAACAAAAATTCTTTTCCAGCCCCAGAATAGAGGACACTGCTGCAGCTTTGGGCCCAAAAAGTGCAAAAATCAGCAAATTGAGAAGAATGGGATTCCATAACCTGGAGCTGGAATTGGACAGAGAATCCCAATGTGTAAATGGACCAAAACTTGTAAAAGTGTGAAAACTCCTGACTCATCTTGGGTGTAACCTCAGCCAGGCTCTCCTGCCCAATCCTTTAAAGGATTTTTAATAAACACTTCTAAATATTTTTAATACATCCCTACTTTATTCCTTAATTCAGCCTCTCAAGGCATCACTGCTGCAGGTGCCCAGTGTCCCCCCAGCCATTTTTCTGCTTTTTTCCTCATTTTTTTTCCCAGTTTCCCAAATTTTTTGCTTTTTTCCTCCCCTATTTTTACAGAGATTATTTTTGTCACGTTGGGCACAGCAGGGAATTGTCCCAAATTCCCCAATCCCAGTGCCCAGAGCTGGGGCTGCCACTGCCATGAATGGATTTTCAGGGTTTTGAATGTTTGTGTTTCTCTGCTCCCCCTCCATTGTCTGCTCCAGCTCTGCCTCCCCTGCAGCGCCCAAATGAAAGGAAAAATTCCAGTTCCATGTGGGACAGGGGCTCGGAGGAACTGACTCATCTGGGCTGGATTCCCCTCTGGAAGGGGCTGGGTGTGCAGGGCTGGGCTTTGGGTCTGGGATTTCATGGTTTGGGTGTGAAATTCCATGTTTTGAGTGTGCAATTCCATATTTTGGGTGTGAAATTCCATGTTTTGGGTGTGGGATTCCATTATTTGAGTGCATAATTCCATATTTTGGGTGTGAAATTCCATGTTTTGAGTGTGCAATTCCATGTTTTGAGTGTGTAATTCCATGTTTTGAGTGCATAATTCCGTGTTTTGGGTGTGTAATTCCATGTTCTGGGTGTGTGATTTCATGTTTTGGGTGTGTAATTCCATATTTTGAGTGCATAATTCCACGTTTTGAGTGTGTAATTCCATATTTTGGGTGTGCAATTCATGTTTGGATGTGTAATTCCATAACTCCATATTTTGGGTGTGTAATTCCATGTTTTGGGTGTAAAATTCCTTGTTTGGGGCGTGCAATTCCATATTCTGGGTGTGCAATTCCATGTTTTGGGTGTGGGATTCCATGCTTTGAGTGCATAATTCCATGTTTTGAGTGTGTAATTCCATGTTTTAGGTGTGTAATTCATATTTAGATGTGTAATTCCATAATTCCATATTTTGGGTGTGTAATTTCATATTTTGAGTGCATAATTCCATGGTTTGGGTGTGTAATTCCATATTTTGGGTGTGTGATGTCATGTTTTGGGTGTGCAATTCCATATTTTGAGTGTGTAATTCCATAACTCCATATTTTGGGTGTGTAATTCCATGTTTTGGGTGTGAAATTCCTTGTTTGGGGTGTGGGATTCCATATTCTGGGTGTGTGATATCATGTTTTGAGTGTGCAATTCCATGTTCTGGGTATGTGATTCCATATTTTGAGTGTGCAATTCCATATTTTGAGTGCATAATTCCATGTTTTGAGTGTGCAATTTCATGTTTAGGGTGTGCAATTCATGTTTGGATGTGTAATTCCATAATTCCATATTCTGGGTGTGTAATTCCATATTCTGGGTGTGTAATTCCATATTCTGGGTGTGTAATTCCATGTTTTGGGAGTGAAATTCCTTGTTTTGGGTGTGAAATTCCTTGTTTGGGGTGTGGGATTCCATATTCTGGGTGTGTAATTCCATGTTTTGGGTGTGTAATTCCATGTTCTGAGTGTATAATTCCTTGGTTTGGGTGTGGGATTTCATGTTTTGGGTGTGTAATTCCTTGTTTTGGGTGTGCAATTCCATATTTTGAGTGTGCAGTGCCACAGCTTGGACCTGCATGCAGGGATTGCAGGAAAGGCTGCAGGGATGGATGCAGGGACAGAAGGGACAATATCAGCGGTTCCTCTCGGTGTTTTTAATCCCCCAGCAGAAGCGGAGCCGAGGTTTGCTCATGGCTGGGGCTGTGATTCCCTCTGCTGGAGCCTCAGCTCAGGATAAAACAGCTCAGCCTCACAATTCCCCACCCAAATGGGCTTGGGGAGCTTCTCTGGCCAGGAAACCAAAAACCCCGAGCCCTCGTTCTCTGCTGTGCGCACAGAAAGGTTTTACACAGAGATAAAAAATTGTAATAAATCTCCATTGAAGGCTGGGACAGCCCAGGCTCTGCAGTAATGCCACAGAAGTTGCGACAAAACCTTGGGAAGCTCTGACTTTGCCTTTGTTTTGGGACACCTGAGGGATTTATTTTTTTTTTTTTTTTTCCCCTCCCGGATTTCGGGAGAATTCAGGATGCAGCGGGGGCGGCGGCAGCACCTCCCGCCCGCTGGGGGGCGCCCGGCAGGACGCGCCGGAAGCCGGGAGTCGGAAATGCCGGAAGCAGAAGCGCCGGAAGTAGAAAGCACCGGAAGTCGGAGGCGCCGGAAGCTGGGAGTCGGAAGTGCCGGAAGCAGGGAGTCGGAAGCGCCGGAAGCAGACGTACCGGAAGCAGAAACGCAGGAAGCGGAAGTGACGGAACAGGAAGTTTTTGTACACCGGAAAGCGGAAGTGCGGGCGTTGCGCGATGGCGGCGGCGGTGTCGGCCCTCAGCAGTTTGGGGGTGCCCGAAGATGATGTTGGGGTGAGGCCGGGACGCGACCGGACGGGGCGGGGGTCCGGGATCCCTCGCGGGGCTCCCGGCTCAGTGCGGGTCTTTGCAGAGCGAGGAGGAGGAGGAGGAGGAGGTGGAGGAGGCGGCAGAGCCCGGCCCGGCCGCGGCGGCGGCGGCGGAGCAGAGGCGGGAGGAGCGGCTGCGCCGGTTCCGGGAGCTCCACATGAAGCGGGTACGGGGACGGGAGCGGGACGTGGTTGTGCTGGGAGGTGTCCAGAGCCCCAGGATTGCTCTGGGGTTGCTCTGGGGTTGTTTATTTTGGTTCTGTGCCCCCGGGGGTTCGGGGTTTCTCTCTCCCGGTGCTCGAGCGCTGCCCTGTGTGCTTCCAGTACGAGGCGTGCAAGCTGAACAGCCAGGAGGTGGTGGAGGAGGACAAAAGGCTGAAACTGCCCCCGAACTGGGAAGCGAAAAAAGCTCGGCTGGAGTGGGAGCTGCAGGTGCAGGAGAAGAAGAAGGTAAAAAACTCCTCAAGCTTTGCAGAAATGTCCCCCCCAAATCCGGGTGTGCTCAGAAACTCCTGAGTGCTTCAGTACCTGGGAATTCTCTGTGCCCTGCAGGAATGTGGGGTTTTTATTTGGATTGGGGAATTCTCTGTGCCCTGCAGGAATGGGGGGTTTTTATTGGGATTGGGAATTCCCTGCAGGAATGTGAGGTTTTATTTGGATTGGGAATTCTCTGTGCCCTGCAGGAATGGGGGGTTTTTATTGGGATTGGGAATTCCCTGCAGGAATGTGAGGTTTTATTTGGATTGGGAATTCTCTGTGCCCTGCAGGAATGTGGGGTTTTTATTGGGATTGGGAATTCTCTGTGTCCTGCAGGAATGTGGGGTTTTTATTTGGATTGGGAATTCTCTGTGCCCTGCAGGAATGTGGGGTTTGATGGGATTGGGAATTCTCTGTGCCCTGCAGGAATGGGGGGTTTTTATTGGGATTGGGAATTCTCTGTGCCCTGCAGGAATTGGGTTTTTGTTTAGATTGGGAATTCTCTGCGCCCTGCAGGAATGTGGGATTTTATAGAATTGGGAATTCTCTGTGCCCTGCAGGAATGGGGGGTTTTTATTGGGATTGGGAATTCCCTGCAGGAATGTGGGGTTTTTATTTAGATTGGGAATTCTCTGTGCCCTGCAGGAATGTGGGGTTTTTATTGGGATTGGGAATTCTCTGTGCCCTGCAGGAATTGGGTTTTTATTTGAATTGGGGAAATCTCTGTGCCCTGCAGGAATGTGGGATTTTATAGAATTGGGAATTCTCTGTGCCCTGCAGGAATGTGGGATTTTATAGAATTGGGAATTCTCTGTGCCCTGCAGGAATGTGGGGTTTTTATTGGGATTGGGAATTCTCTGTGCAGGAATGTGCAGCCAGGGGTGAGGACTATGAGAGGGTGAAGCTGCTGGAGATCAGCGCTGAGGATGCTGAGAGGTGGGAGAGGAAGAAGAAGAAGAAAAATCCCGACCTGGGGTTCTCAGGTAACTGTTCTGAGGAACTCCTCTGTTGTGTTTGGGGTGAAAAGTGAGATCAGAGCCATGGTTTGTCCCAGTTCTGGTGCAGATGTGAGAAGCAGGGCTCACTATTTAAATTTTTAATTAAAAGTTTAATAAGGGATAAAAGGGACAACATCTGCCAGAAGCTCCTTTAGCTTAAAACAATTTCCTTTTCCATTTGTACAGTGCATGGGTTAAATGAGAGTTATACATTGAATATTCCACATCATTGTCTGAGTTAGTTACACAAATAAAAGCATTTTAACATGACAAAGTTTTAATATTGGGCTAAGCCCTAAGATATTTTTATCACACTCTTTATATATGTAAGCTGTATGGTGCTGACAGATTATACTATACCAAAAAGCAGTTAAAAGGAATTAAAAATTAAAATTAATTTAAAAAACATATCAAAAATCTTAGGGGTCAAGAATAACTTGAAAAATCCAGTGCGTAAAATGAATTAAAGATTGTACCATGTCAAAAGTTTTAGGGGTGAAGAATAATTTGCAGAAGCCAGTGCCTGACTGCAGAAGGCAGTGCTGTGAAATCTGTAAATATAAATAATATAAAATAAAATCTTTTGCTGTCCCCAGACTACGCGGCGGCGCAGCTGCGCCAGTACCAGCGGCTGACCCGGCAGATCAAACCCGACCTGGAGCAGTATGAGAAGCTCAAGGAGCAGTAGTGAGTGCTCAGTTCATCCTGGGTTCCCTCTGAATTCCCTCAGAATTCTCTCTGAGGGCTCAGCACTGGCTGGTGGCACTGGGTGGGCTCTAACCCTTGTGGGGTGTGAGAAATCCCTCGAGGGTATCAGAAATCCCTTGTGGGTGTCAGAAATCCCTTGTGGGTGTCAGAAATCCTTTGTGGGGTGTCAGAAATCCCTTGGGGGTGTCAGAAATCCCTACTGGGTATCAGAAATCCCTTGTGAGTGTCAGAAATCCTTTGTGGGGTGTCAGAAATCTCTGTTGGAGTGTCAGAAATCCTTTTTGGGTGTCAGAAATCCCTTGAGGGTATCAGAAGCCCCTGCTGATGGCGAGTGTCCCCTGTGTCCCTGCAGTGGGGAAGCTCTGTACCCCACCTCAGACAGCCTCCTGCACGGCACCCACGTGCCCTCCAAGGACGGCGTGGACAGGATGGTGGCAGACCTGGAGAAACAGTGAGTGAGGGGCACAGGGAGGGCAGGGCTGGGCTGGGCAGGGGGTGCAGGGCAGGGTGGGGGTGCTGCAGCCCCAGGCTCAGCCCCTGCTCCCCCCAGGATCGAGAAGAGGGAGCGCTACAGCCGCAGGCGCCCCTACAACGACGACGCCGACATCGATTACATCAACGAGAGGAACGCCAAGTTCAACCAGAAAGCTGAGAGGTTCTATGGGAAATACACAGCTGAGATCAAACAGAACCTGGAGAGGGGAACAGCTGTGTGAGCCTGGGGCTTTTTTCCCTCCCTTTTTAAAATCAAACATAGAAATATTCATTGGCTATATTCAGTTCAAACTGCTGATTTTCACCAGAATTGATTATGTAAATATCTGCTAAAGAAATTTCTGCAGGACAAGGCCCTGAAGACAAGCAGGGCACAGTGAGGGGCCTGCCTGGGACAGAGCTCTCCTGGCTCCTCTGTTGTCATTTTCAGACAATTTTTATTATTTAACTTTGATCAGAAGTGGATTGGAGCTGTTGCTCTCTGGGCTCAGCATGTTCAGTGTGCTAGAGGTCATTTGCATAATTTGCTGTAAACAGAACAGCCAGGTTCTGCCCTTCCTGCTTTAAATAAACTTTGCTCTCATTTGGGAGTTGGTGTCTGTTCTCAGCTTTGTTTGCCAGCAGTCACATTCCCACAGCAAGGCAGCAATTCCAAGGTGGAATTCCCCTCTGGCACCAATTCCAAGGTGGAATTCCCCCCTGGCAGCAATTCCAAGGGTGGAATTCCCCCCTGGCACCAATTCCAAGGGTGGAATTCCCCCCTGGCACCAATTCCAAGGTGGAATTCTCTCCTGACAATCATTCCAAAGTGGAATTCTCCCCTGGCAGTGCAGCTTTCCAGCCTCACTCCCCTCATAGGATAAACTCAAGACTTTCTTAAAGAAACTTCCAGAGTCGAGTGGTTGAATTCAGTTTATTTTACTGATAATTTATTTATACAAAACCCAGGTTTTTTTGTCCTCCTGAAGTCCTGGAGCAGAGCTCTGGAAGTCCTGGCCCTTTTTCCTTCCTGCCTCCCAGGGAAGCTGATTTCAAACCAAACCAAACCAAACCAAACCAGTCCTGCTGAACTCGAGTTCAGCATCCAAGGGACAGGGGAAGGAAGATCCAAGGTGCCACAATCCCCCTTCCAGGGGAGGGAAAGGCCCTGAAGGAGGCAGAATCCACTGGGGAGGGCAGGGCAAGCCCAGCAATGAGCACAGGCCTAACACCTGACAGTGCAAAACTAAACTTTATTCACTTAAGTAAACAGTTACACAATGTAAATCCAGGTGTTCAAAGAACAGCTACTCATCTATGGTTTAGAAAAAAGTTACCCACCTGCAAGGTCTAGTCCAATAAAGCAATACAAAATATTTACAAATATACACAAGATTCCCATCTGTGCCTTCTGGATCTGTGCTCTCTATCTGAAAGAGAAACCTAAGATTCCAAAAATTAAGACTTCAAAATAAATACTCAGTATTAACAAATCTTCCAGCCCATCAGAACTCTCCATCTCTGCTGAGGGGTGTGAGGTGCTGGCAGTGCCTCCCTCAGCGTGCCCTGAACAGGGAGCTTTTGGGTGAGAAGTTCAGGAATGTTTTCTTCTCCTCCTTCTTGACAGGAACCCACTGCCCATAGGGGCTTCCCTTCCTGTCATCCTCCCTGGCTGGAGAAACCACAGGTTCCTTAACCACAGCATGGCTCACTGGCTTCTGCAGGGCAGGCTTGGCCATTGTGTTCTGGAAAAAAAAAATGAAAAAAGAGAAATTTCCTGTAAGAAAAGGTGCTAAAACCAAAGGGTTTATCTGTGCTGAGTGTATAAATCAGATAAATGTTTTCTCTCTGATGCTTATACTGGGATCAATCACATGCACTCAACACAGGAGAAATCCCTGAACCCAAAGTTTGCATTACTGAAACATGCAACTTGAGAGAAGCTGTTTTAAAATAATTACATTGTTGAGGTTGAGGGTAAACAATTATTTCAAAGACACTGCTGAGGTGAGTTTAGAGTGCTCTACAGAGAATCATGATCAAACACTGAATTCCTTTCGCTGTCATCATTAATGGGGATTTGGGAGGAGGATTTGGGAGGAGGATTTGGGAGGAGGATTTGAGGCAGGAGGGCTCAGTGCTGGGATTCCATCACTCACATTAGGGCTGAAGGAAATGCTCCTCTGGATTGTTGCTCTCTCCATGGCAGCCCTGCTCACGTCCTCAGCTGCACTCCCAGGTTGCTAAAGAAGAGCAGACACAGCTTAGGGGGATCCCTGAGCCAGGGCAGGCCCAGCTTTGTGTGAGGCTCTCAATGTTCACTCTGAGGTGGCCAAAAGCCACAGCAGGGCTGAGCCCAGCAGGGCAGGCAGCTCCTGGGCAGGGCTGTGCCAGTCCCAGGGGATGGACAGCTCAGAGCAGGGCACAGCACAGGCTGAGAGCCCAGGGCAGTGACACTGAGTGGCAGCAGCTCTGCACACCCATCCTGCACAGCTTTGGAGAACAACAATCAACTTATCTGCAAGGGGTGCAGGCCTCTTCTTCTGTACTCTCTCAATCTGCAATATATTGCATATGTTTATGAAAGGGGTGCCTGGAGCATTTGTGTCAAACCCTCAGCAAATTCACTTCCCTTTCCAGCAGCAGCACCTGAGCCCCACAGGTTTGGATTTACTGGCTCAGGGTAACAAACCACGACAGAACCAAACTAAAATTCAACTTGAAGCTGCTCCAGTTTCTCCCTCCCTTCAATTCACAGCAGCTACAGCCCACAAAGTCCCTTAATTACCACCAGATTTTCTTCCTCATGTCTGGAACCATAGTCATGATTTCTATAAGACAGAAATAAAGTATGTAAAATGCATTGTGTGCTTGGGTATGGGATTTCTGGGAAACAGTTTGTTGCACATGAAAAACTTTTAACAGTTAAAAAAGGCAGAAAGATTTAACCTTAAAAAAAATAACCCCACACTATTTACTAGGTTTGGCAAGGAGACTCCTGGGTTTAGAAGGCACAAATCAGAGAATTCATGGGAAATGTCCCATGAGGAGAACAAGCCAAAGGAACAAGTCTCCTGTGCTGGACACCAGGGATCCAACACCTCACACTGGGCCCCTCTGCTTCCAGCTTAAGGCAAAGCTTCTGGAGAAGCTTTTGTTCAAGAGTCTGAACTGCAGAGCACAACCACAGCCATGCAGACAAGTGTAGGAGGTGTTACCTGTGCAGGGAGAATCCACACCTACCTCAGCTGGCTCCCGGGCCTCCTCCCGCTCCTGCTTCTCACTTTTCACCTCCCTGGCAGGAGCAGGGAGCTTCAGGCTGGCTGGCAGGACAATGTTGTCTGTCCCCAGAGCTTTGGCAGCATTGGCTTTTGCAATTTCCAGCAGTTCCCTCTTGTCTGGAAGGGGATGGAATGAAAAAAAAAAAAAAAGTGTTTTGTGTTACATTAAAATCCAAACCTAAAACCTGCAGGTTCTGCAAGAATCAGCTGGGACTGATCTCATCACAGCCTGTCCCTGGGGCAGTAATGTTCTGATAAATAAATAGTAATGTTCTGATAATAATAATGAATTATAATGTTCTGATCAATAATAATAAATAATAATGTTCTGATCATACTAAATAATAATGTTCTGATAATAAAAAATAATAGTGTTCTGATAATAAAAAATAATAATGGTCTGATAATAATGAAGAATTATAATGTTCTGATCAATAATAATAAATAATAATGTTCTGATAATTAAATGATAATGTTCTAATCGTAATAATGAATGATAATATTTTCTGATCAATAACAGTAATAAATAATAATGTTATGATCAATAATAAGTGATAATTTTCTAACAAAAATAATGTTCTGATAAATAATATTAAGTTATAAAGTTCTCATAAGTAATAATGCTCTGTCAAATAATAATGATAAACACATTGATGAACCACACCAAGCTCTTCTTTCACTTGTGTTTACAAACCAAGCAAGCAGAGGAGAATGTGCCCAGCTCAAACCGAGCCCATCCCACAAAAACAGAACCCCCAAACCAAACCCACAAAAACAGAACCCCCAAACCAAATCCACCCCATATAGAACCCCCAAACCGAGCCCATCCCACCCAGAACCCCCAAACCGAGCCCACCCCACACCCACAGCCCCACTCCCCATTGCCCCCTCACCCTTGTCGCTGAGGTGCAGCGGGGAGCGGCTGCGGGAGCGGCTGCGGGACCGGGAGCGGCTCCTCCAGCCGCGGTACGCCTCGGGGTAGATGGTCCTGCCGAAGCCGTAGTAGCGGCGGCCGCGGGAGCGCGAGCGGCTCCGCGAGTACGAGCGCCGGTAGCAGCCCCGGGAGCGCGAACGGGAGCGGGCCCGGCGGGAGCGGGGCCGGTAGTGCCGGGGCCGGTAGTGCCGCCGGTAGCGCCGGTAGCCGCGGGAGCGAGAACGGGAGCGCGAGTAGGAGCGGGAGCAGCGGCGGGAGCGCCGCGCTCGGGAACGGGAACGGGAGCGGGAACGGGAGCGGCTCCAGCTGCGGGAGGAGCGGCTGGAGGAGCTGCTGGAGCTGGAGCTGCGCGATGAGCGGCTGGAGGAGCGGCTGGAGGAGCGGCCCGAGCGGCCCGGGGAGTCTGTGTGCCGGGGCGAGCCCAGGCTCAGCCCGTCCATGCAATCCGTCACACCGCCCGTGCTCCGGGCACAGCCCTCAGCGCCCGCCTCGCCTTTGGCCGCCGCCCGGCAGTGCCCGGTCTCTGTTCCTGCGGGAGGACACGGCAGCTTCAGCACCGACGGCACCAACATCCCAGCCCTCATCCCAGCCCTAAAAACGGGATCGCAGCTCTCATCCCAAAGGGATATCGGCCTGGAGCTGCGCTGAGCCTGCCCTGGAGGCGGCCGGGCACGGAGCTGCTCCCTAAACTCAGCTCCTGCAGCTCCTTTTCCTTGGGATCCCTCTCCCTACAGCACAGCCCAGCCGTTCTCAGAGCCAAGGATCCAAATCCATCAGATCCCAGCGTCCCTATGTGACACAGGCAGCACGGCCAGGGAGAGCTGGACAGCCCAAAAACCCCCAGGCATCCTCCAGCAACAACAACAACAACCCCAAAAACCCCCAGGCATCCTCCAGCAACAACAACAACAACCCCAAAAACCCCCAGACATCCTCCAGCAACAACAACAACAACCCCAAAAACCCCCAGGCATCCTCCAGCAACAACAACAACAACAACCCCGGTAACAACCAGCCATCCTCCAGTACAACAATCCCAGTAACAGCCCCAGTAACCATCCCAGTAACAAAACCCATCTTCCAGCCCTGCAATTCCCTCTCCTGCAATCAATCACAAACTGAATCGCAGGCTTGTATTGACAAAAGAAAGGCTTCAGTTTAAACCATGAGTGGTTCTGTGTAGAGTATTGGAGAGAAGTCTGTCTGGGTTTTAAGGTGGAAAATCCTGACATTCTCGAAAAGAATTTTCAAGGTATTTTATCTCCCATCTAGCCTGGATACAGCCTATAGTATCTGTGATACAAAATACCCATTTTCCTTCCAGCTCAGTACAAATGGAGCAGTTTGCTGCTACAGTTACACAAAGGTTTTTACTGCAACAAGGTAAAAATAAAAGTATTTGTAAACACAAAGCAGCTAACATCTGCCCTGTATGTGTCACAAAATCCGTGTACACACACACCCCAGCAGTGCATGCAACAGGCTGCTGTTAACAATATTGAACATGAACAGTGCAAAACACGGCTGGTGATTCACACAGCACGGCACTCCTTATGGCTCTAGATTAATAATTAATAATGAAAATGGCTGTGCCCGGACTGGCAGCCATTTCATGGCTACAAAGGTTACTCGGGGTAAGGATCTTACCACAACACTTCAACCCTGAGTTACGTAACCAGTTTATAGTTTAGGGAAGCTCGCTTTGACACGGAATTTCTATTTAGCGCTCAGTGCACAGCGAGGTTAGGCAGTAAATCCAATAAATTCCACTGAAATGTGGAATTGAGCTTGCGGGACAGCTGTCAGACGCATTTCTGTCACTGCCGCTCCAGGTAAAGTTTCACTATCACCCCTCTAGGGCAGCCCAAGGTCACCCGGCTGGGACGGGAACAGAATCCCCGAGCGCCGCCGGCCCCGCCCGGCCCGGCCATGGGGGCACGGCCCCGGCCCCGGCCCCGATCCATCCACGGGGGCACGGCCCCGGCCCCGATCCCGATCCATCCCCGGGGACACGGCCCCGGCCCCGGCCCCGATCCTGAGGGCACGGCCCCGATCCCGAACCCGATCCACGGGGGCACGGCCCCAGCCCCAGCCCGATCCTGAGGGCACGGCCCCAGCCCCAGCCCGATCCATCCACGGGGGCACGGCCCCGATCCCGATCCTGAGGGCACGGCCCCGGCCCCGGCCCCGCTCCCCGAGCCCTCAGCGCCCCTCACTCACCGCTGGGCGCCGCCGGGCACGCCCCACGCTGGTTCCCCTGAGGCACCTGGGCGCTGCTGCAACACAACCAATAAAATCCATTAAAAACCAATAAAAACCCAGCCGCGAGCGATCCACGGCCCCCCCCTCCGCGCTCGGCCCGTCCCGGCGCCTCACCGGCTCCAGCCCGCCGGGCTGCCCCCACACGGGTCCTGAGGGGAGAGCCCCGCTTCGTGCGTCACCCCCATAGCGCCGGGCCCGCTGCGCCAGCCGCGATCGGCGACAAAAGGGCGACAAAAGGGCGACACAAGGGCGATAGAATCGCGACGGAACCAGAGCTCGCTGCCGCCTCCGCCCGCTGCCGCCGCCCGCCAGCGACTGAAGCGCCGGCCCAGAACCTTCCAGAACGTCCCTCCCGTTACGCAACCGCGCGCTCGCGGCGCACGCGCTGCCCCCGCCCCGGCGCTCGGGGCGCGCCCCCGGCCCCGCCCGCGCCCCCCCCCTGCGCGCGCGCGCTGCGCCTGCGCGCGGCCGCCGCCGCGTCCCGTGACGGTGCGCGAGGGATGCGCGGGGCCGGGGGCGCGCGGGGCCGGGAGCGGGGGCGCGCACGGTGCGGGAGATGTGCGGGGATGTAGGGTTGGAGGCGGGGCCGGGGGCGCGCGGGGCCGGGAGCGCGCACGGTGCGGGGGCGCGGGGGGTGAGCGAGGTGCGGGAGATGCGCGGGAGATGCGCGGGGTACGGGGATGTGGGGGTGCGGGAGATGCGCGGGAGATGCGCGGGGTTCAGGGATGGGGATTCGGGGATGGGGGTGCGGGAGATGCGCGCCCCGTGACCGCGCATGGTGCGAGAGCGGCGCGGGGTGCGCGGATCGGGGGCGCGCCCCGGTGCCGGTCCCCGGGCTCGTTCCCCGTGCTCGGTCCCCGGGCTCGGTCCCCGGGCTCGTTCCCCGGGCTCGGTCCCCGGGCTCGTTCCCTTTGCTCGTTCCCCGTGCTCGTTCCCTTTGCTCGTTCCCCGGGCTCGTTCCCTTTGCTCGGTTCCCCCGCTCCGGTTCCCCCGCTCCGGTTCCCCCGCTCCGGTTTCCCGTGCACACCGAGCTCCCTTTCCCTCTCCCCGCAGTGTTGAACCATGTCCGGGTTCCTGGAGAGCCTGCGGTGCTCCGAGTGCGTGGACTGGGGCGAGAAGCGCAACACCATCGCGTCTGTGGCCGCGGGGGTGCTGGTACGGCCCCGCCCTGTCGCGACTCCGCGATTCTTTTGGCTTTTCTGTCGTGAGATGGGAATTCTGAGCGCTGTGGGAGTTTCTTCTCTTCGTTACAAGTGGAAGGATGAGAGGAAACGGCCTCGAGTTGTGCCTTGGGTTGGATGAAAGGGGGAATTTCTCCTCAGGCAGTGCTGGAGTCACTGTGCCTGGGAATGTTTTAAAAATCCGTGGATGTGGCATTTGGGGACACAGTTTAGTGGTTGGGATTGACGATTTTACTGAGCAGTTCCAGGGAAAGGAAGAGCAGGGATACACTGTCCCTGTTGTAGCTGCCAAAATCTGCTTTCCGCCATGCATTTCATGTTTACATTTCAGTTTTACCCAGGAAGTGGGCAAATCCCAGCCTGGTCCCAAATCAACAGCAAAGCTAAGGGTGTTCCCTTCAGTCTGGGCTGGAGCCTGTCAGGGTGTTTGAGTATTGATGAGATTTTCTCTCACAGGCTGTGTCTGTATTTTAAACTCTTTCTTTCCCCCCCAGTTTAAATATTGATGATATTTTCTCTTAGGCTGTGTCTGTATTTTAAGCTCTTCTTTCCCCCCAGTTTAAATGTTGATATTTTCTCACAGGCTGTGTCTGTATTTTAAACTCTTTCTTTTCCCCCAATTTAAATATTGATGTGTTTTCTCATAGGCTGTGTCTGTATTTTAAACTCTTCTTTCCCCCCCAGTTTAAATACTGATTTTTTTTCTCTCAAGCTGTGTCTGTATTTTAAACTTTCTTCCTCCCCCCAGTTTAAATGTTGATGATATTTTCTCTCCCAGCCTGTGTCTGTGTTCTGAGCTCTTTCTTTCCCCCAGTTTTTCACAGGCTGGTGGATCATCATCGATGCTGCTGTGAAATACCCTCAAGTGGAAGACTTCAACCATTCCTACCACGCCTGTGGGGTGATAGCCACCATTGCATTCCTGATGTAAGGCCCCAGCAGTCCCTTTGTGCACTCAGGGGTGCCAGGGAGACCTTTCCATGCCACTCGTGTCCTGCTTTTCCCCAGGATCAACGCTGTGTCCAACGGGCAGGTGCGGGGGGACAGCTACAGCGAGGGCTGCCTGGGCCAGACAGGTACCGGGGCTGGGAGCCTGGGGCTGGGATGTCCTGCAGGGCTGGCCCAGGGGTGTTTATGGGGCTGGGATGTCCTGCAGGGCTGGCCCAGAGGGGTTTGTGGGGTTGGGGTGTCCTGCAGATTTGGGCCAGGGGGGATTGGGGGGCTTTGTGGGGCTGGGGTCCCTCAGGTCCCACAGAGCCTGCAGGGTTGTGCCAGAGGGGATCGAGGGGGTTTGTGGGGCTGGGGTGTCCTGCAGAGCTGTGCCAGAGGGTTTTTCTGGGGCTGGGGTGTCCTGCAGGGCTGTGCCAGGATGTATTGGGGTGATTTGTGGGGCTGGGGTATCCCTCAGGTCCTACAGAGCCTGCAGGGCTGGGGCAGGGGAGTTTATGGGGCTAGAGTGTCCTGCAGGGCTGGGCCAGGGGGGTTTGTGGGGCTGGAGTGTCCTGCAGGGCTGGGCCAGGGGGGTTTGGGGTGATTTGTGGGGCTGGGGTGTCCCTCAGGTTCTACAGAGCCTGCAGGGTTGGGGCAGGGGAGTTTATGGGGCTGGAGTGTCCTGCAGGGCTGTGCCAGGGTAGATTGGGGGTGTTTGTGGGGCTGGGGTGTCCTGCAGAGCTGTGTCAGAGGGGATTGAGGGGATTTGTGGGGCTGGGATGTCCTGCAGGGCTGTGACAGGGGGTTTGTGGGGCTGGGGTGTCCTGCAGGGCTGGGCTGGGGTGTCCTGCAGGGCTGTGACAGGGGGTTTGTGGGGCTGGGGTGTCCCTCAGGTCCCACAGAGCCTGCAGGGCTGGCCCAGGGGGGACTGGGGAGTTGGGGTGTCCTGCAAGACTGGCCCAGGGGGTTTGAGGGGATTTGTGAGGCTGGGATGTCCTGCAGGGCTGTGCCAGAGGGGTTTGTGGGGCTGGGGTGTCCTGCAGGGCTGGCCCAGGATGGATTGGGGCGGTTTGTAGGCTTGGGGGTGTCCCTCAGGTCCCACATCCCCCACTGAGCCTGCAGAGGGGGGTTTGTGGGGCTGGGGTGTCCCTCAGGTCCCACAGAGCCTGCAGGACTGGCCCAGGGGGGTTTATGGGGCTGGGGTGTCCTGCAGAGCTCTGCCAGGGGGGATTGGGGTGATTTGTGGGGCTGGGGTGTCCCTCAGGTCCCACATCCCCCACTGAGCCTGCAGAGGAGGATTTGTGGGGCTGGGGTGTCCTGCAGGGCTGGGCCAGGGGGGTTTGGGGTGATTTGTGGGGCTGGGGTGTCCCTCAGGTTCTACAGAGCCTGCAGGGTTGGGGCAGGGGAGTTTATGGGGCTGGAGTGTCCTGCAGGGCTGTGCCAGGGTAGATTGGGGGTGTTTGTGGGGCTGGGGTGTCCTGCAGAGCTGTGTCAGGGGGGATTGTGGGGCTGGGGTGTCCCTCAGGTCCCATAGAGCCTGCAGAGCTGTTCCAGGGGTGATTTGTGGGGCTGGGGTGTCCTGCAGAGCTGTTCCAGGGGTGATTTGTGGGGCTGGGGTCCCTCAGCTCCCACTCCCCCATGCCATTGCAGGGGCTCGGATCTGGCTCTTCATTGGGTTCATGATGGCTTTTGGGTCCCTCATTGCTTCCATGTGGATCCTTTTTGGGGGATATGTGGTTAAAGGTAAGACCTGGCCCTGTTTTTTGAAAGTTGAAGGTGTTTTAAATGATTCCTGAATTTTAGAACTGGCATTAGAGGGTTTCTAGGCAGGCCCAGTTTGAGTATTTTGCCCCACACCACTATCCCATGTTATTGGGATGGATTTGATCCTTTTCTAAGTACAAACTTCCCCTACAAACCCACCTGGGAACTCCATGGATATAATTAAACTGCTGCAGTTTTCAGGGAATAATTCCCTGTGTGAACACTTATTCCCAGAATACAAATTACTGAGTTCCTGCAGATTGCTCCCAAAGCCTCTCTGCTAAATTAGCTCAAGGGAAAACAACATGCCAGAAATGGGATAAAATTACTTAAAAAATAATTAATGAGTGTTTTTTTTCCTCTTAGAAAAACCAGTGGTGTACCCAGGAATAGCTGTGTTTTTCCAGAATGCATTCATCTTTTTTGGGTAAGACTGCCCTCTTTAATTTTATTTTATTTCCTATTTAATTGGCTTTTAATAAAAAAAACTGAAACTTGCTGGGATCTGGTTGGGCCTGAAGTCCTGATTTGTAGCCAGGCCTGTGTGAATAACCTGGAACTGGATTAACAAAGAGCCCTGGGGATGCTGGGATTAAAACAAGAGGGGTTTGGTCTGTGCTGTTCCCACAGGGGCCTGGTGTTCAAGTTTGGTCGCACAGAGGATTTGTGGCAGTGAACCCCCCTGGAGGCTTCACCTGCACCCCCAGAGTTTTGTAAAACCATTTTGTAAAACCTTCCATCGTGTCTGGAATCAAGGAAAGCTGAAGGCACTAAATCCAGCTCTATTCTGGTTATTTTTTTTACTCTTGTACGTCCACATCAGTGTTGTGGTGTTTTTGAGAAATGTCAAATTGCTGCAAACAAATGTGGGGTCACTTTTCTAAGAGGATGTTTGTTACAAATAAAAGGAGAGTGGGATATGGATGTATTTAACCAGCTGTTTCTATGATGTTATTTACAATCCAACACTTACTAAAACTGCATTAAAATAACCTTTTAACAGATATTTATTAACTATTTCCTATCTCTGGCCAATATAACCATTTCTTCAATTTCAAAACTTGGTGTGTGGCTTTTCTTGTGTCATTCTTGGTGATTTAGGATTTTTTTTTCCCCCCATCCCTTGAATATTTAATTTACCCTGTGGTGCTAAAGAGGAAGGAACAACTCACAGTTGTGTGCAGGAGGTTTGGGAGCTGTTGGAACTTTGGGAACAAGAACTGGCCCTTCCTTGCACGCCTGCATTCCTCCTCTGCTCAGCCCAGGCAGGGAATGAGGCCAGGCAGCCTCAGCCTGGAGCTCCCTCACTCATCCATTCCTCACAAGGGTGCTGAAGGAAAGAAAAACAGCCAGGTTTTCACTCCTTTATTAGGGAAGCACTGCTGGAAGATTTGCTGTGTTCATTATTGTTGAAAGTAAGGAGCACTGAGGATGGAAATCCAATTAAAAACCAGGGGTCACTGCTGGAGAATCCAAAACTGCACTGAGGCTCCTTCCCCCTGTGCTGGGCCAGGCTCTCCCCTCCCAGACTCTGAGATTTTTTACTTGGCAGCCCCCAGGGCTTTCAGAAGCACCATCCACAACTGAACTTCTTGGGGTTTTTTTTGCCATCAGAACCTCCCAACACATCCAGCCCCAGCCAAGCAATGCCAGATTTTTTCCAGCCTGGCAGGATGCAGAGTTCTGGCCCTGCTCCAGCTCCACTCAGCAAATCCTGGCTTGTCAGGGCCTTCAGCAGAATCAATTCAGCTTAAAAACTTGAGTGCTGTGCTGGATGAGAAGTGCTCCTTGAGAAATGACACTTTCCAAATCCACCCTTTTGCCTTTAAAGTCAGGAGCTAAAAATAGTTGAATGTTTCCAAGCATTGGGATTGATCAGCCATGAATGCAGGCAGCTTTTTTGTACATATCTTACAGGAAATATTTAAGGCAAGGGCAACAAAGCAGAAAAGCTGAATGCATCTGAAGTTTGCAGCTGTGGATTCACACTCTGGATCTCTCAAGAATAACTGGAACAGTTTTGGTTTTGAGTGTCCATTGGGGTGGCTTTTGTGGGCCTGAGAATTGGGGTTTCAGTGCTCTGAAGCCACCACAGCTGCTCAGTTTTCCTGGTGGTAAAGAGGAAAATCTGATCTTGCTCCTGTGTGTCAGCTGGGATCCTCCACTCAAAATCCAACAGACAAGTGGGGGAACTGTGAACAAAACATTTTTGTATCAGAGCACATCAAATCACCACAGGGAAAACCAATGGAAAAGCTGATTTAAAGCTGCTTGTCATCCATTTGTTTTTCCTCTCACCTAAGGGTGCCCAAGGGCTGTCTGTGCATCAAAATGTGCTGGGAAAAGCAATAACCCTTTCCCTCCCATATTTTAAATTCAAATACCTGGAGTTCTTCAGCAAGGTGCAAAATGAACTCCCCCCAGGAGTCTGAAATCATTTGGAAACTCACCTCCCAAAAAAACTGATCATCAAAGTACTTGGAGACATGCACAGCTTTGAGCAGTTTGATGTTTAAGATTAAACCTGTTGGTAAAAAGAGAAAGATCCAAAATAAACATAAACACCAGGGCAAGGGGAGGATCCTGTGGAACATTTATCCAAATGTAACAGCTCAAAACACAAATTCAGACCTAAATCCTCCAGCAGAGCCCCTGACTTGAGCTGGCCTTAAATAGAAAAAGAGGATTGACAGGATATTAAAATGAATTACTTTAAGTAAAAGCCCATTAAACAGCTGCTGGATTATGAAAATACATCAAAATGATGAATTTCTTGCATGAGAAGTGCCTGGGTATTTCAATCTGGTTTATCTGCATTGTTAGTTCTGATGGGAATCTCTAGATTTTGGAACAATTGGTTAAACACTGAATGTTTGGTTATTTCAAAAATCTATTCCTTCATTACACTTAAAACAAGGCAAAGGTTTAAATCAATTAAAACACAAAATCACTGTAGGTGTTTCCCAGCAGTTTTCACTGCCCATTTCTCTGTTGCTCCAGGCAGAATTTGGGGCTGGGGAAAAGCAGCAGCTGCCACAACCCAGAGCCCATGGGAGCCACAGGAGTGCTGCTGCTCCCAGAGCAGCACAGAGTCCCAAAAAAGTCCCAAAAATCCCCAAATCTCCTGATCAAAGGGCTCAGGCAGCTCCTGATGTTCAAACCTTGCTCCAAATGGCCTAAAAAGTGACAAGCCCCAGATTGGGGCATCTTCTGTCACTGAGACAACACCCAAAATGGAAATATTTTCATCTTCACACCTCTCCTGTCTGCAGGTTGAAGGCAGTTGTTAAACCTTGGTTAAAATAAAACTTCAGCACTGAAAGAATGGTGCTGCTGGGTTATTTGTGTGCAAAGCAGCTCTGCTCCTAAAGCCTCCCTGGCACTGGAGTTTCCATTTATTGCACCAGTATTTACACACAGAAATCACTGCTGCCACAGCCATTCCCTGCTCCAAGGAAATAAAGGAATTCTGGGATGGTTCAGGACTGACCTGTAATCAAACCTGTTATGAAGGCAGTGCTGATGGTCTGGCAGAAGGCACCAACTTCCACAAAGGCCAAATAACCCAGACTGGAAAGAAAAAAAAAAAAAAAAAAAGTGTTTCACCTTTTATTTAGCACCAACACTGTGACTGAATCTGCATCTATCAAAATCTCTCATAGAAATTTAATTCTCACATCTGCAGTGACTGTTTTAGGAACATACCAGAAGCCTGATGCAGAATTCAGAGGATTTCTTTTGTCCATCCTTTTGCAATTAAAACTTTGATTAAATTTGTTTCATGAAGAACACAATGAGAAGTGCCAGGCCCTCATGCTGCACTCTGATTCCTCCCTGCCTGATTATCTATCATTATTTACTACAAGAGTTTCTGTACCTCTGTTCTGGAACCATCTCTTGTTGAAATATCTTTAGAAGAACAGCAGCCACAGCTCCAAGCACAGCAGGCAAACCAAAGGTGAAATGAACTCCACAAGTATCCTGAAGCTTCAAAGGAGGATTGAAGCACCTCTGGGGAGAGGAAAAGGTTTCATTGAAACACAAGTTGGGAATTGCAGATCAGCTGCTGCACACCTAGAGGATGGATTTGCTCTCCAGGTGCAATCCTGCACTCTGCTCACAGCCCCTCAGGTTTCCTAGTTTGGAACAGAGATTTCTCTTGGGGTATCCTGCATTGGAGAGGAAATTTATACAGCTTATACAGAACCATTGTGGGCTTTGAGCATTACCTGCAGGCAGTGAGAGCCCAGGATGGAGATGACACTGCCAAGCAGCCCCAGGATCATGGCAATCCAGGGGTGCTGGATGATTCCTGCTGTGCAGCTCAGGGTGACCCCTCCAGCCAGGACTGCACTGTGGATGTGAGCCTGCACAACAACAACAGGGAGTTAAGGGCTTTTCCAAGGGTTTGCAGGGACAGAACAAGGGACAATGGCTTTAAACTGAGAGAGGGAAGGTGCAGGGTCAGCATCAGGAAGGAATTGTTCCCTCTGAGGGTGGCAGGGCCTGGCACAGGTGCCCAGAGAGGCTGGGGCAGTGCCCAAGGCCAGGCTGGGCAGGGCTTGGAGCAGCCTGGGACAGTGGAAAGTGTCCCTGTCCTGGCAGGGGTGGGATGAGGAGATCTCTGGTGGCCCTTCCCACCCAAACCCCTCTGTGACTGTCACACCCTGGCCCTGCTTTCAGTTCACAGCAGTTTTATTTCCAGTGAATTGCTGAGGAAATCTCTTGGAACACAAAAACCCCAGGCAGGGTTTCCCCTGGTCCTTACCATCCTGAATTTGCCATCCTTGGAGGTCAGAGCAGACAGCATGAAGGCAGCCACAGCACTCACAGCAAGGGCCAGGTAGGTGTTGAACACTGCATTCCAGTGCACTTCATTGTTCTCAGCCAGTATGGAACTGAAGCTTGGCCAGAACACCCAGACAAACACAGTGCCTTGGGGACAAGGACAAGAGACCCTGAGGAGCTGCTCTGAAGCACAGGGACCAGCAGTGCCTGTGTGCAGGGCTCCAGCCTGCAGTGTGCACCCACTGTGACTCCCAAAGCTCCTCCCAGAGCCCTCCCTGGGAGCTGCCAGTGCCACACCCCCAGCAGCAGAATGAAAACAGAAAACACAAAACAGCTCCTTGTGCTTCTGTGCCCCTCGTGCTCAGCATTTGGGAGGGCCAGGGTGAGTGCCCTGCCTGGCTGGATGCATTCCTGAGTGCACAGAGGAGGTTCCAGCCCTGGCTGGATGCATTCCTGAGTGCACAGAGGAGATTCCAGCCCTGGCTGGATGCATTCCTGAGTGCACAGAGGAGATTCCTGCCAGCAGAGGGACGTGCTGGCCTCAGAGCAGCTCGGGCTGACACCACAGAGCCCCGAGGGCTGGGCTGGGCAGACACCAGCACACAGCAGCACCCCTGGGCACTGCCCAGCTGCTGGAGTCTGTTCCCAGCCCAGTCCCATCACTGATGCTGTGCTCCCCACCCCACAGACCCTGTGCAATCCACCTGCCAGGCACATTGATGTGTTCTGGTCCAAGAGCCCTAATAAGTGCCACATTGTCACTGTGAGGCACAAGTGCAGTTTCCAGCAGCTCTGGCAGGCACTGATTTTGTCTTAGCCCTGTGAAATCCAGTTTGCATTGCTAACACCCAGTTTGCATTGCTAACATCCATGATTTCAGTGCACCAAGGCAGAGACAGCCCTGTCTCAGACAGGAGAGGCCATTTCTAAAGTTATGGTGGCACTGGGGACTTGTGAGATGACCCATCCCATTCCCACTGATTAGGCAGTTAGTCTATATAAATATAAAATATTTATAAATATAAAATCTACTGAAGCATTCTTATGAGTGTCTGCTCAGCTCTGGAAATAAACAGCAAACAACAACTCCAGGGACACAAAAGAGCAGCATTTCAATTCTGTGTTCCCTGAACTGGGCAAAGACTGAGTGAGAATGAGTCTCTGTGGACTCCTGCAGGAAGCTCTGGGCTCAGCTGGTGGCACTTGTGACAATAAAGCCACCAAATTGCTTCCACCAGAAAAGGAATGAAAGTCCCAGCCAGTGAGGCTGTCCTCCCTCAGTGCCTGTATCACACTCCCCACCCTCCACCAGGCTTTATCTTTTTATTTATGTCAGCAGCAGGGAGTGCCCCTCTCTATCTCTGAGCACCACCTGCAGAATCAGCCTGAGCTCTGCTCAAATACAAGTTATGAGCTCACTCAGCCCCTCAGAGCAGCCTGGGCAAGCCAAGGGGGACAACTTGGCCAGGAGGTGGAGAAAGAACTGTGAGCCTGGAGCAGCCCTCATGCTGAGCTGACAAAGCTAACTGAGCAAACTGAGCCCCAGGTGTGGCAGGAGTGGCCCTGGGCCAGGTGGAAGTGGCCACTGTCACCAAGCAGGGATGTTTGGCTGCATTCAGAGCTGCCTTCAAAGCCCCAAAGCTCCCCCTGCAACCCCTGAGCAGCCAAGGACTCACCCAGCACTGAGAACAGCTCTGACTTGGGGGTGCTCCTGTTCTTGTCCAGCCCTGGGGGAGGCTCAGGGAAGCAGGAGGTCACTGCCAGACCAAAGTAGGCTCCAAAGAGGTGCACGTGCATCAGGCTGGGGCTCTCTGGGACCTGCAGCAACACAACACTCACCCCTGGGGCTGCTCCAGAACACACAGCTGCTCCAAAGCCCCAGTGCCATTTCCCCCCACATATCTGAAAATCCCACCAGGGTACCTGCAGGAATTTTCTGTTGATGCATCTGCTCAAATGGAAGATGATTAATTCCACCAGGCTCATGACAATTAACTGCACAGGATTGGCTTTCCCCAGCACAGCCCCAGTGGAGATGACCACAGCAGTCATGCTCATCAAAGCCCTTGCCAGACTGCAAGAAAGGAAAGGAAAGGGAAACAACTCAGTGGCAGGGTGACAGCAGGGCCATTAAAAAGGAACAACACAGAATAATGTAATAAAAACCTAAAGCTCTCCAAAATGGCTCCAGATGTGCCTCTGCTCACCCCAGCAGGGCTCTGGAAGGAGCAATCAGCAGTTCTGGGTTAGCCCAGCTCTAACATGAGCTCATTACCTTTCCAAACCAAATCTACTGGGATGATTCTCAAGGAGATTTAATAAATCTTCTACCAGCACAGAGCACTGGACACCAAGAACAATGAGCAAGAGGTTGAATCCAGTGCTGCTGAAGCCATATCTTCTCAGAACCATCAGGAAGAAGCCAAATCCAAAAATCACCATGTGGTTGACATCTTGAAACGCTGCAGGACACAAAAGAACAAGACAGCAGTGAAATGTTTAATGCAGATTTCTGGTTTAAAAGATCTATTAAAAATTACAATTAACTAAGGAGCCTTCAGACAAAAATTTAAGTGCCACTATTGTTTAGAGCTTGCCAAGAATTCCAGAGCTTTCTTTCCACTCTATAATCAGAGAAAAAACACCCTGAATGCTGAATTTATTTTTACACAGTGATCTGAGTGGATGCCACAGGTCAAAAAACCCAACAGAAAACTCACCAAAAATACAATTTAGTCTTGGATCCCCATGACATCTGTGATATACAGAAACTCCCGGCAAGTTCAAAGAGCAATAAAACCATCGTGCTTCTGAGCAGCAGAGCCCCAGCAGGAGCAGGGAGCAGCCCTCCTTTCCCAGGGCCAGGCTTACCTGGGTACATCTGGGGTAAGTATCTGACATGAGTGTCAGGGAAGGCAAACAAAGCCCGGCCGAGGAACAGAGCCTGCAGCGCGAGGAGGAGCCAGGGCACGCTGCAGCGGAAGCTCCGGTAGCGGGAGGGCATGGTGGTGGCCCGGCTGCATGGAGCACGGCACAGCCACAGCTCCTCTTCCCTGCAAATGTCCCCGTGCCCTCACAGCGGCGACAAACGAGCTGTGGGGGCCGGCAGGGAGATAAAAGGGCCCGGAGGAGTGAGCGGGGAGCAGCTCCTTATCTGTGGGTGTGGTGGGAGCCCGAACTCAGAGCAGCTCCTGGGGGCTGAGTGAAGGGACAGGCACACTGCTGCAGGGACAGCCATACTGCTGCAGGGACAGCCACACTGCTGAAGGGACAGCCACACTGCCCCAGGGACAGCCACACTGCTGAAGGGACAGGCACACTGCTGCAGGGACAGCCACACTGCTGAAGGGAC
Source organism: Catharus ustulatus (assembly GCF_009819885.2). Classification (NCBI taxonomy): domain Eukaryota; kingdom Metazoa; phylum Chordata; class Aves; order Passeriformes; family Turdidae; genus Catharus; species Catharus ustulatus. Next base: position 6,737,906 of record NC_046246.1, read on the forward strand.
AGCCACACTGCTGAAGGGACAGCCACACTGCTCTAGGGACAGCCACACTGCTGAAGGGACAGTCACACTGCTGCAGGGACAGCCACACTGCTGCAGGGACAGCCACACTGCTGAAGGGACAGTGACACTGCCCCAGGGACAGCCACATTGCTGAGGGGACAGTCACACTGCTGAGGGGACAGCCACACTGCTGAAGGGACAGTCACACTGCTGTGGGGACAGGCACACTGCTGTGGGGACAGCCACACTGCTGAAGGGACAGTCACACTGCCCCAGGGACAGCCACACTGCTCTAGGGACAGCCACACTGCTGCAGGGACAGCCACACTGCTCTGGGGACAGTCACACTGCCGCAGGGACAGCCACACTGCTGCGGGGACAGCCACACTGCTGCAGGGACAGCCACACTGCTCTGGGGACAGCCACACTGCTCTGGGGACAGCCACACTGCTGCAGGGACAGTCACACTGCTGAGGGGACAGTCACACTGCCGTGGGGACAGCCACACTGCTGTGGGGACAGCCACACTGCTGCAGGGACAGCCACACTGCTGAAGGGACAGTCACACTGCTGCGGGGACAGCCACACTGCTGCAGGGACAGCCACACTGCTGCGGGGACAGCCACACTGCTGCGGGGACAGCCACACTGCTGCAGGGACAGCCACACTGCTGTGGGGACAGCCACACTGCTGTGGGGACAGCCACACTGCTCTGGGGACAGCCACACTGCTGAAGGGACAGCCACACTGCTGAAGGGACAGTCACACTGCTGAGGGGACAGCCACACTGCTGCAGGGACAGCCACACTGCTCTGGGGACAGTCACACTGCTGAGGGGACAGCCACACTGCTGAGGGGACAGCCACACTGCTGAGGGGACAGCCACACTGCTGCAGGGACAGTCACACTGCTGCAGGGACAGGCACACTGCTCTGGGGACAGTTCATGGATCCATGGCACAAATCATGGAGTGGTTTGGGTGGGAAGGGACCCTAAAGCCCCTCCAGTGCCACCCCTGCCATGGCAGGGACACCTCCCCCTGTCCCATTGCTCCAGCCCCAATGTCCAGCCTGGCCTTGGGCACTGCCAGGGATCCAGGGACAGCCACACTGCTCTGGGGACAGGCACACTGCTGCAGGGACAGCCACACTGCTCTGGGGACAGGCACACTGCTGCAGGGACAGCCACACTGCTCTGGGGACAGCCACATTGCTGAAGGGACAGCCACACTGCTCTGGGGACAGCCACACTGCTGAAGGGACAGCCACACTGCTCTGGGCACCTGTGCCAGGGCCTCACCCCCCGTCAATAAAGAATTTCTTCTGAATATCCACTCCAGCCCTGTCCTCATTCCCCTTGCCTTGTAAAGATCCCTCTCCTCCCTTCACAACCCCCTTTAGGCACTGCAGGAACATTTGTCCCTCCTCAGTATTCACCGTGCCTCTGTGAACTGAGCCCTCTTTGTCCAGGCAGCTCAGGTTAAATTAAAATTAAAATTACACCTCAGTTCTGCTCGGAGGCTGTCACAAACCCAGAGCTGAGCTGGCACAGGAATGGGGAGGAACGTGCTCAGAAATGGGGATAAAGCCACCTGCTGGTGACAGGGACATTTATCAGGCAGAACTACACACAGGAAACTCACAGGTCACTTAAATCTGAGGACGTCCCAGGCTGTAGGGCACAATAATAGTGAATAAAACATCTGTGCAAGGTTTGGGTTTGTGGTGACAGCTTGAACCTTCCTCCCACCCAACATCAAACTGCTTTAATATCGAATCACTTTAATATCAAAGCCTTTTCCCAGCCTAACCAAGCTAAATATCTCTATACCCATTTCAGAAATTCCTAAATAAAATTTTAAAGAAATCTTTCCCAGGCATGTAAAGCACCGCCCTGGTTTGAGGAAAGTCCTGCTGCAGAAAGATCCACGTTCAGATCCTTCTTCTGGGAATTCTGTATCTCAGGAACTCAGAACCAGAACTTGGTGAACTTTCTCTAGACAGGGTAACAGCTCAAGCAGCAATTTAGGAATTAATTTAGCTAACACAATGAGCCCTTGTGCTACCTGTTACTACATCCCATCAGTGTTAACATCCAGGAAAACACCCCAAAGGTGAGGAATTCACACATTGCAGAGGTGATGCTCAGATTTGCAGCTTACTCTTTCAGAGACCAAAGGCTGGTGATCTCTGACAGGGTAAAGAACAAAGTAATTTTTATTTTAGGAAGAAGCTGTGGCTGCCCCTGGATCCCTGGCAGTGCCCAAGGCCAGGCTGGACATTGGGGACAGTGGGAGGTGTCCCTGCCATGGCACGGGTGGAACAGGATGATCCTCAAGGTCTCTTCCAGCCCAAACAAATCCATGATGCACCGACTCTAATTCCACTCCAAACCCCCCGTGACTCAGCCCAGCACACTCCTGGCACAGCTCTGAGGCCGATCTGGGCCCCGCGCCCCTCACACTCAGCCCATCGCTGCCCGAGCCTTGTTCTGGGAAATCCAGCAGGGCCCGGCAGGCCCAGCCCAGGCCGCGGGCACCGCCACCCTCCTCCCGCGCTGCGGCCTCCCTCAGGAGCGCCGCCGCCATTGCTCCCCTCACGGCTCCCCCGCGGGCCTCGGGCTCCACGGAGGCCCCAAACCGCGGGCCTTGGGGTGGGGGGTCAGCAGGGCGGTGGCGGTGCCGAGCCCAGAGCGGTACCGGGCCCAGAGCGGTGCCGGTGCCGGGGCCGGGGCCGGGGCCCAGAGCGGTACCGGGCCCAGAGCGGTGCCGGTGCCGAGCCCAGAGCGGTACCGGGCCCAGAGCGGCGCCGGTGCCGGGGCCCGGCCGTGACTCGGCAGCCCCCGGTGGCGGTGACAGCGGCGGGACCCGCCCGGCCCCGCCCCTCGCTGAACGCCCGCCCCTCCCCACAGGCCGCCCTTAGGGACTGCCCTCCCATTGGCCGAGAGCTGCTCGTACTGTCCTCTGATTGGTCTATCCCCAGCACAGGCCGTCTTTGGGCCGCGCATCCTGCACTGCGATTGGTCCGCTTGCTTGTCACTCAACGATGTGCGTTATTCATTGGCTGGCGCGGCCTGTCAGTCACGCCGAGGGTTATTTTGCCCTCGGGTGAGCCGGCAGCGCAGGCCGCGCTGTGGGGGCGGCACCGGCCGTCACAAACTGTCACTGCCTGTCTTTGCACCTCAGACATTGCGTCCCCTTCCCCAACTGCCCATTTGCCAGCCAGGCTGTCAATCAAGCGGGAGAGGTGGTACCTCGGCGCTACGGTGACAGAGGAAATTGAGCCCTCCTTCTTCCGTTTCCGAGTGGATGGCTGAGCTGTCCTTTTATTTTTCTGTTTCTCTTCCATTGGGCAGCTTTGCTGTCGGTCACCCCAAGGGGCAGGAACCAGGCTGCAGCACAGTAGGCGGGAGGAGACGGAAATCTGCATGGTGATTAGCTGACAGGCCATCAATCACAAATTGTCCTCTCTGATTGGGTCACACGTCCGTCACTCACAGCGGTGGGCGTGCCACGCGGCGGCACGAGGCGGGCTCAACTTCCTGGCACTGTGATTGGTCTATTCTACTGCCAGTCTGCCGTTTCCCGTTACCGGTTGGTCGGAGGTGCTGTCACTCAAGTGGGGTCAACCTTCTGATTGGTCGGCGCCGGGAAGGCGGGGCGCTGCGCGGCGGCTGCGCGGGGGGACACGGCGGGGAGGGACGGACCAGGAATTATTTTTATTTCTTTGTTTCCCGGCGAAAAAAAAAAGGGAAAAAAAGGGAAAAAAAGAAAAATAAACCAAAAAAAAAGGCCCCGCGCTCGGGAACCCCCCGCGGGGGCGGATGGTGCTGCCGTGAGCGGGGCGGGCCGGGCCGGGCCGGGCCGGCGGGATGAAGCGGCGGAGCGCGGACTGCAGCAAACTGCGGCGGCCGCTCAAGCGGAACCGCATCACCGAGGGCATCTACGGCAGGTACCGAGCGGCCGCCGCGGCACCGGGAGCGGGCGGTTCGCGGCCCCGGGGCCCCCCGGCCGCCCCCCGGCCCTGGCACCGTCATGGCGCCCCGGCTCCCCTCAGGCGCTGCCCCGCCCCGGGCTCCGCGCCCCGGGGCTCGGCGGGGCCGGGGAGCTGCGGGCCGAGCTGCTGGCCAAGGTGCTGCCGGGGCTGGCCGGAGCCGCCCCCGGGCCGGGGCCTCGGCCGTGTGTCAGCCCCGCTGCGGGGTCTATGAGGGGGCAGAGCTCCGAGCCTCACCTGGGTGTCCCCGGGGAGCTTCTCCCGGTTTTTGTTTGTCCCCAGAGGCTCGGGCTGGCACTCAGCAGCACAACAGCTGGGCTGCTGGCTCGGCTCCTCGGGAAGGGTTTTACAAAGTTGTTTTTTAACGTGGGGCTGCGGTGGAAGGTGTGAGAGGCGTGGAGCAAGGAGGATTTTTGGGGATTGCCGGGGCAGGGAGGGATGGGTGTGCTGGGCACACAGCAGTGCCCGAGGCACCCCTGCCCTGGGGAACGAGGAAGGAAACAGCGCTGGAGTGAGTGCACGTGGGATGTGCCTCATCCTGCCCATCAGGATGTGTTCACAGGCACCAAAACGCTGCTTTGTGTCCCACACCGCTGCTCCGAGCCTGTCTGAGGAGTATTTCCATGGCAGACTTTGCGTGGAGTGCAACAATTCTGCATTTCCCCATCAGCAGGAGTTTGGGTCAGGGAGCTTTGAGGCTGGTGAGAGCTGTAGTAAATGTGCTGCTGGCCCATTTCTGTTTCTAGTTCAGTGGGGTTGATGAATGCAGTGCCTGGAAACCTGAGCGAGCTCATACAATTCAGATGTTAACTTTGCATGAGGGAAGCAGCTGCTGGGGAGCTGTGACAGGAATAAAATTGTCCCAGTGTGCTGCTTATCCCCCTTGTAGTGAATCTGTGAGAGCAGACAGCTTTTGTGCTTCAGACTTTCAGGTTTGGGGAAAACGCTGCCTGCAGTGGTAAAGACAAACATCCCTCGTGTAGAAATTATTATTCAAGGTGGAGAATAATTCAGATATATCAGGAATTGGTTATAAGTGAGAGAAGGGGGAAGGCTCAGTGTGTGCAGCAGGAGGAGCTGCTGGAACCTGTGGGACTTTGCTTCTCCTGGGATGCTTTGGTTCAGAAATGGGATTTTCAGTCTTTTTTGCACGTGCTATTTTGCTAAACAGAAACAATAACTGTCAGAGTGTTGTCCCACAGAAAGGAAAGAGAAATATGGGAAGTCTTTTCCCTTTGGAAATCTAAGCTGAGGGAGACTCTCCTATGTGGATTTGGGATCTTTCTCTTCTTTTGTTTCAATATTTTTTTTTCTCTGTCCACTCCATAATTCAGTGGTCACATACAGGTAACATACAGAACTACAGTTGTCTAAATTCTTGTAATTACTGCAGTTATTTATTCAGCTTATCTTAATTGTCCCCATCAGCTTACACAGGCCCAGTAAATGCATTTATCAGGAGGAAGCATCCTGGGTTTATGGGCACAGCAGCCAGGCTGAGCAAACAGCTGGATTGGGATACTTAACTCTTTGTTTTGTTTGCTCTTTAAATTAAGCCTGATCTTAAATTAAGCCTGGTTCCCTGTCCAGCCTGGAGTGTGAGTGAGGCACAGCTGTCACTGAGACACAGGGGCTGGGGAGAGCTGGAAAATGAGTTTTGGAGCAGGTGGAGCAAGGAGGGAATTGTCCTGCAGAGTTCACTGCTTGTATAAAACTCAGATTCTGAGAAGTGCTAGAAAACCAGAACAGAGTTAGAAACAAAAATCCTGAGAGGTGTGCAGGATCTGTCTCTCTCAATGCTGATTTTTGCAGTGGCTTGTGCTCTTTGGAAGTATTGCAGGATCTGTGGAAAGGACTTTATTGTCATTTAAAATAACTGCTTTCAACAGATCTCCAAACCCACCAGGCTCACAGCAGGAACTGCAGGATCTCTTATTTCCACAGCTTATATTCCAAATTTTGCCTTCTCCCTTGTAAAACAACAGCAACAATTAAAAAATGCTGAAGTGATTTAACATCTACCTTTGGCAGCATGCATGCATTAAACCCCTAATTGTTAATTAAAGTATTCATTACAGCTTGTCACCAGTTAAGCAATTTAAGTTTAGTTGTTCCTGAGTCTTCTGGTTCTAATCTGGTTCAAATCTGGCTCAAATCCTTCAGCTGCACTGCTGATGTTGCTTCTTGGGGCTCCCACTTTGGTAGCTGGGGAAGTTCCAATGAGAATTCCAAGATGAATTCCGCACATCCCTGCTTTAACTCGTGCTGTCACATCAGCTGCTGGGTGCTGTCTCATGGATTCCCTGACAATAGTCCTGAAATACTCCATGTTCCTTCAGAGCCAGGATTTTTTTAGCTGGGGCTGGAAATTGCCCTTTATTCTCAGCACTGCTGGGCTGGCAGCCAAGTGGGAGCTGCCAGGGGAGGCTGCCTCACCTCCAAGTGGCACAGGACAAGAATTCCTGGGTGCCATGACCCCTAAAACACTCCTGGCACCCAAATCCTGAATCCCAAGGGCTGCATTTTAAAATAAACTGAAAGGAAAACATCAGCACTACTTCCAGGAATGTGGCCTTTTTTAGGCTTTTCTTGAAAATCCATCGTGATTCCTCCTGCTCATTTATTCTTTTTTTAAATTTTTTTTTTAACCAGCTTCCTCTAGAGGGGAAATCATTTAGTGCTGGAGCTGCCCTGGAGGTCTGGAACAAAGCAGCAGAGCTGCCTTTTCTGCCTTGAACCTCAGTGCAGGGCTCCAGTGGAACTGAGCCCACATTTATTGTGTTGGCACAGGAGGAATATCAGCCCTGTGCCCTGGCTCTCACTCCCTGCAGCTCAAGGGTTCCTGTGCTGGATTTTGGGATTTGCAGCTGAAGGATTCCTGTGCTGGATTTTGGGGTTTGCAGCTAAAGGATTCCTGTGCTGGATTTTGGGGTGTTCAGCTAAAAGGTTCCTGTGCTGGATTTTGGGGTTTGCTAAAGGGTTCCTGTGCTGGATTTTGGGGTGTTGAGCTGAATTCCTGCAGCTGAAGGGTTCCTGTGCTGGACTTTGGGGTTTGCAGTGAAAGGATTTCTGTGCTGGATTTTGGGGTTTGCAGCTAAAAGTGTTCCTGTGCTGGATTTTGGGGTTTGCAGCTGAAGGGTTCCTGTGCTGGATTTTGGGGTTTGCAGCTGAATTCCTGCAGCTAAAAGGTTCCTGTATTGCATTTTGGGGTGTGCAGTGAAAGGATTCTTGTGCTGGATTTTGGGGTGTTGAGCTGAATTCCTGCAGCTGAAGGATTCCTGTGCTGGATTTTGAGGTTTGCAGTGAAAGGATTTCTGTGCTGGATTTTGGGGTTTGCAGTTGAATTCCTGCAGCTGAAGGGTTCCTGTGCTGGATTTGGGGTTTGCAGTTCCCAGAGCTTCCATCAGTGCCAGGGTTTCCCCTCGTGGCTCCCTGTCCTCACCTGCCCCAGCTCAGGGCTGGACACTTTCTGTGCCCTGACAAGAATCAGCACTCAGGAGCTTTCCTGAGATTTTCCAGACTCCCAGGAGCTTTCCTGGGATTCTTTACATTTCTCCTCCTTCCCAAACCTGCAGCTGGCAAGTGTTTCACGTGGCCAGTGCCAGCAGTGATGTTTTGTTCTGCTTCTTCTGCCCACTAATAATAATCTGAGCTATCTCTGAGTGTGTTTATTTATATAAAGCTCTTACATTTGCTAATCTGCACTCAGCATCCCCGGTGTTGTGGCTGCTGGCTAACCCCGAGGTGAGGGGATGGGAAATGTTGATTATTTGGTGATTTCACCCAAATACTCCAATTCACTTTTTTGAAGCTCACCTGTGCCCTTGGCAGCCTGCCAGCCTCACTCTGCATTGTCTTGGATGAGTCAGGCTGCAAATGGAACCTGCCAGGATTCCCTTCCCAGCCTTTGGGCTTTGCTGATGAGGGTGGCAGAGAATTAAGAATTAATCGACCCCCAGTTTGGGTTTGGGGTGCAGAATTGGATCATTTTTAGGGATTTTTAGCAGTATTTTTACCTTACAGCCAGCAGAGGATCTGCTCCTGCAGGGCAGTAAAAGGAGAACAAAGAACAAGAGAGGAGGGGGAAAAAAAAAGGAAATGGCATCTGGCACTGGCAGGGGGAGGAAGAATAAGGAGGAAAATTATTTGTTTGCAAATTCCAAAGAGGAGCACGGGCACTGCAGGGTTCTGAATAAACCTTTCTATTCAGGGTGCATCAGGCATCAGTGGAGCTTTGGGGGAATTGCAGCAATGGGGTCCCTGCTCCTCCTGCTCCTCCTGCTCCTCTCCTGGGTCTGTCCGTCCTTCCCTGGGCCTGTCCATCCCTCTCCTGGGCCTGTCCATCCCTCCCTGGGCCTGTCCATCCCTCCCTGGGCCTGTCCATCCCTCCCTGGGCCTGTCCATCCCTCCCTGGGCCTGTCCATCCCTCCCTGGGCCTGTCCATCCCTCCCTGGGCCTGTCCATCCCTCCCTGGGCCTGTCCATCCTTCCCTGTGCCTGTCCATCCTCTCCAGGGCCTGTCCATCCTCTCCTGGGCCTGTCCATCCCCTCCTGGGCCTGTCCATCCTCTCCTGGGTCTGTCCATCCTCTCCTGGGTCTGTCCATCCTTCCCTGTGCCTGTCCATAATTCTCTGGGTCTGTCCATCCTTCCCTGGCCCTGTCCATCCTTCCCTGGCCCTGTCCATCCTCTCCTGGGCCTGTCCATCCTCTCCTGGGCCTGTCCATCCTTCCCTGGGCCTGTCCATCCTCTCCTGGGTCTGTCCATCCTTCCCTGGCCCTGTCCATCCTTCCCTGGCACTGTCCATCCTCTCCTGGGCCTGTCCATCCTCTCCTGGGCCTGTCCATCCTTCCCTGGGCCTGTCCATCCCCTCCTGGGCCTGTCCATCCTCTCCTGGGCCTGTCCATCCTCTCCTGGGCCTGTCCATCCTCTCCTGGGCCTGTCCATCCTCTCCTGGGCCTGTCCATCCCCTCCTGGGCCTGTCCATCCCCTCCTGGGCCTGTCCATCCTCTCCTGGGCCTGTCCATCCTCTCCTGGGCCTGTCCATCCTCTCCTGGGCCTGTCCATCCTCTCCTGGGCCTGTCCATCCTCTCCTGGGCCTGTCCATCCTCTCCTGGGTCTGTCCATCCTCTTCTGGGCCTGTCCATCCTCTTCTGGGCCTGTCCATCCTCTCCTGGGTCTGTCCATCCTTCCCTGGGTCTGTCCATCCTCTCCTGAGTCTGTCCATCCTTCCCTGTGTCTGTCCATCCTCTCCTGGGCCTGTCCATCCTCTCCTGGGCCTGTCCATCCTCTCCTGGGTCTGTCCATCCTCTCCTGGGCCTGTCCATCCCCTCCTGGGCCTGTCCATCCTCTCCTGGGCCTGTCCATCCTCTCCTGGGCCTGTCCATCCTCTCCTGGGCCTGTCCATCCTTCCCTGTGTCTGTCCATCCTCTCCTGGGCCTGTCCATCCCTCCCTGGGCCTATCCATCCTCTCCTGGGTCTGTCCATCCTCTCCTGGGCCTGTCCATCCCCTCCTGGGCCTGTCCATCCTTCCCTGGGTCTGTCCATCCTCTCCTGGGCCTGTCCATCCTTCCCTGGGTCTGTCCATCCTCTCCTGGGCCTGTCCATCCTTCCCTGGCCCTGTCCATCCCTCCCTGGCCCTGAACACAAATTCTGCTCCTGCCCTCACCCCTCTGCCAGCTCACCCAGGGCAGGTTTCTTTGTGTCAGGAAATTGGATCACCCAGATTTTAGGAATTTTATCTTCCTCTGGATTGGGATGCACCTCAGAATTCCAGCTGGCCTCGTGGGATATATTTACAATAAAAAGGTTTTCCATGGGATTTAATTCCTGGGGGTGTTTGCCTGAACACAAACCTGGCTGTGCAGCACCTTGAGGAGCAGGAGCTGAGCTTTGGGTCCTTCCCTGCTGGGGCCAGCTCTAGGATTGAGGATTTGAAGCTTGCATGTCCTCCTGGAATTCTGAATGAGCCCTGCAGACAATGAGAAATAATCTCTTTAATAGTGCTGGCAAAACCTCCTTACAAGTGTTGCATTGTTCCAATTGCACTTGAGAAGGTGCTGAGTGTCAGCAGGGCCCTTGGATTGATCTGAATTTAATATCAGAATTAATAGGAATTTAATATCAGAAATCACTTGAATGGCTGTGGGACAGAGCTCTTGTTCAGCAAATGCTTTCACTTGGAGTGGCACTTGAGGGCTGAGCAGCAGCAGTCCTGCCAGCCCTCATCTGGGAGAGAAATGGGCTTCCAGAGGCAGGGAAATAAAAACCACAGCTCCACAACACAGCCAGACTCAGCAGGGAATTCCTGCCTGGGCTGGCTTTGTGGAACCCCTCAGGTCTGAGAGATCCTGGAGCCAAATGGCACCAAATGTCCCAGATCCTCTGAAGGCTTTGCACAGATTGCTGGTGAGGATCTGGATAAACTGAAAATTTATTTAAATAAACAGGGAAAGGCAGCCTGAGGAAGCAAAATCCACCAGGACAATGGGAGCTTGGAAAGGTTTTGGTGGCTTTGGGTTTGAGGGGTTTGGTGTGAGATATTTTATTTGGTTTCAGGGATTTGGTTTGGGATATTTTGCTGGATTTCAGGGTTTTGGTGTGAGATATTTTGTTGTGTTTCAGGGTTTTGGTTTGGGATATTTTGCTGGATTTCAGGGTTTTGGTGTGAGATATTTTGCTGTGTTTCAGGGGTTTGGTGTGAGATATTTTATTTGGTTTCAGGGATTTGGTTTGGGATATTTTGCTGGATTTCAGGGTTTTGGTTTGGGATATTTTGCTGGATTTCAGGGTTTTGGTTTGGGATATTTTGCTGTGTTTCAGGGTTTTAAATACTCCCAGTGTAGTTTCATTCTTCTCAAACACCAATCAGTGACTGGGGTGGGTCCATCAGCTGCACTTCCTGAACTTTTCCAGGAGTGTGCCATGAATTCTGTTTCCATTCCATTAAAATTCTTCCTGAGCCTTTTGCTTTCCCTTTTCCCCACCCCTGATCCCAACAATCCCAAAGTTTTCCCAGCCCTGACCTTGCCTGAGCAGTGCTGAGACTCTCCCAGGTCCTGTTGTTTCCAGAGCAGAATTTCCCTGGAATTTGGTGTTTTGTCTCCTCCCCAAAGCCCTGCACAGGTTCCTAAAACAGAATTTCCCTGGAATTTGGTGTTTTGTCTCCTCCCCAAAGCCCTGCACAGGTTCCTAAAACAGAAACTCGACCCTGGCACCTCCCTCCAAACATTCCAGGGCAAAGTTCTGCTGCTTGTGCTGGCAGGGCGGGACAGGAGCAAAAACAGGAGCAAAAAAGGAAAATTTACAGCAGATTTAAAAGAGAAAAATAGATTTTTAATTTTTTTTTTGTTATAAAACCCACCAGAGTGCAGCAAGCTGTGGGTGCTGGCTTTGGGGAAAAAGGGATTTTGGTTTCTGAGCTCTGGTTCCAATAAAGAATCATCAGAGGTTCAAAATGCAGGGGATGGGGATGGCTCAGAATTAAAAAATACAAAATAGGGATTCCATTTGTCTGGGGTTGGTTGGTTTGTTTTTAAGGGATGTGTTTGCTTTCACAGAAATGTTTTCTAATCTATCACTGATAGCTCAGTACCAAAACAATGCTGAAATTGCTGCAGGTTTTAAATACATCTCAGATTGTTGGTGTTGTATCAGTTGTCCTTAGTATTAATTCTGAATATTTTAATTTAAAAAAAAATTTTAAAATTTTAAAAGGAAATAAAAGGAGTGTATGTGAATAAAATGTATGATACCTGAAAAATAAATGCAGTTCCAGGCCTGCTGTAATAATAAAAAAAACCCTAAATTTATTTTATAAAATTATTTTGACTGGACATTTCCTTGTATGTATCACAGTCATTGTTAGTTTTAATTCTGAATATTTTAATGAAAAGAAAAGGAAGAAAATCAGTGTATGTGTTGGAAATGCTGACCTGATATAACCCCAGCACCTTCCTGTACCTGAAAAATAAATGCAGTTCCAGGCCTGCTGTAATGGAATAATTAAAAACCCCTTTAATTTATTTAGTAAAATTATTTTGACTGCACATTTCCTTCTATATATCACAGTCATCCTTAATGTCAATTCTGAATATTTTAATTGGAAAAAAAAAGGAAATAAAATGAGTGTAAATGTTGGAAATGCTGAGCTGAAATTTCCTTTTTCTGTCCCCCTAGCATCTCCATATACCTGAAAAATAAATGCAATTCCAGGCCTGCTGTAATAATAAACCCCTAAATTTATTTTATAAAATTATTTAGACTGGACATTTCTTTGTATATATTGAGTACTGTAACTAAGTCACCCTTAGTTTTAATTCTGAATATTTTAATTAAAAAAAAAAGGAAAAAAATGCAATAAAATGTGTGTATGTGCTGGGAATGCAGAGCAGAATTCTGAAATTTTCTTTCTCCCCAGCACCTTCATATACCTGAAAAATTAATCCAGTAATAATAAAAAAACCCCTAAATTTATTTTATAAAATTATTTTGACTGGACATTTCTTTGTATATATTGAGTACTGTGATTAAATCATCCTTAGTTATAATTCTGAATATTTTAATTTTAAAAAAAAGGAAAAAAATGCAATAAAATGTGTGTGTGCTGGAGGTGCAGGCAGGGCTCTGAGCTGTCCCCTTGCTGTCCCAGCACGTTCCTGTACCTGAAAAATAAATGCAGTTCCAGGCCTGTTGTAATGGAATAATTAAAAAAAACCCCTAAATTTATTTTATAAAATTATTTAGACTGGACATTTCTTTGTATATATTGAGTACTGTGATTAAATCATCCTTAGTTTTAATTCTGAATATTTTAACTAAAAAAAAAAAATTAAAAATTAAAAAAATGCAATGAAATGTGTGAGGAGTGCAGAGCAGGGCTCTGAGCTGTCCCTTGCTGTCCCAGCACGTTCCTGTACCTGAAGTTCCTGGTGGTGTGGGCCCTGGTGCTGCTGGCAGATTTTGTGCTGGAGTTCAGGTTTGAGTACCTGTGGCCCTTCTGGCTCTTCATCAGGAGTGTGTACGACTCCTTCCGCTACCAGGGGCTGGTGAGTGCGCCTGGGGGGGCTGGGGGGTACTGTGGGGTGCTGGGACATCCTGGGGGGGTACTGGGGTGTGGTGGGAGGTACTGGGGGATACTGGGAGGTACTGGGGGTGATGCTGGGGGGTACTGGGACATCCTGGGGGGTACTGGGGTATACTGGGAGGTGCTGGGGGGGTGCTGGGACATCCTGGGACATCGTGGGAGGTACTGGGGGGGTGCTGGGACATACTGGGGGGGGTACTGGGGTGTGGTGGGACATCCTGGGGGGTACTGGGGGGTGCTGGTGGGTACTGGGACATACTGGGATGTGCTGAGGCTGCTGGGTGTGCTGGGAGGTGCTGGGACATCATGGGGGGTGCTGGGGGGGTACTGGAACATACTGGGGGGTGCTGGGGGGTGCTGGGACATACTGGGATGAGCTAGGGGGTACTGGGACATCCTGGGGTGTACTGGGGGGTACTGGGACATACTGGGATGTGCTGAGGCTGCTGGGTGTGCTGGGAGGTGCTGGGACATCCTGGGGGGTGCTGGGGGGGTACTGGGGTGTGGTGGGACATCCTGGGGGGTACTGGGGTATACTGGGAGGTGCTGGGGGGTACTGGGACATCCTGGGATGAGCTAGGGGGTACTGGGACATACTGGGGGGGGTACTGGGGGGGTGCTGGGACATCCTGGGGTGTCCTGGGGGGTGCTGGGACATACTGGGGTGTCCTGGGGGGTGCTGGGACATACTGGGGTGTCCTGGGGTGTCCTGGGGGGTGCTGGGACATACTGGGGTGTCCTGGGGTGTCCTGGGGGGTGCTGGGATGAGCTAGGGGGTACTGGGACATACTGGGGGGTCCTGGGGTGTATTGGGGGGATGCTGGGACATCCTGGGGTTTGTTGGGGGCTACTGGGTGTGCTGGGGGGGTGCTGGGACATCCTGGGTGTGCTGGGATGTACTGGGACATTCTGGAGAGTGTTGGGATGTACTGGGACATCCTGGGATGTACTGGGGGGGGGGCTGGGACATCCTGGGACATCTGGGACATCCTGAGACATTCTGGGGGGTGCTGGAACACCCTGGGACATCCTGGGACATCCTGGGTTATTATATTTTTATATTTATATATGTGTGTATATATTCAGACATAATGCTCACTCTATGTAAGGGGATTTATATATAGAATATTTTTAATATGTTAAGCTATATGGAAGTTAAACATGTAATAGTAGAAATATCAGTGTGGTGTAAAATTGCAGCTGTTAGATATTTTCTATAAAATGGATTTGGAGTAACCAAGCCCTGTTTTTATCCCCTCTCCTTTCTTCCAGGCCTTCTCAGTGTTTTTTGTGTGTGTGGCATTCACCTCCAACATCATCTGTCTGCTCTTCATCCCAATCCAGTGGCTGTTCTTTGCTGCCAGCACCTATGTGTGGGTACAGTATGTGTGGCACACAGGTGGGGCTTTCTTCTTCATCATCAACTCAATTACAGCTCCTTTAATTGCAATAATAATAATAATAATAATAATAATAATAATAATAATAATAATAATAATGATTCTTCCTTCCACCTTCCAGCCTCAGCATTTAGCTCACACCTCTTAGGGCACAACCCCTCTGCAGGGTTTTTAGAGTTAGAAAATTTGTTTTGCACTTTTGTTTGATTTTTTGTTTTGCACTTACATCTCCAGTAAGCAGGAGCTGGAGGGGATAAACAGGAATTCCACAGCAGTTAAAAGAAAATTCAATTCCTGACTTTAAATTTCTGCTGCAGTGATTCAACAAATGCAGAGCACACAGGAAAATTTGGTGACAGTGTTCTGTCCTTCCACACTCAACTCTTAATTCAGTTAATAATATTTCAATATCATTTATTTCATGTTCTTCTATACTGAATTGATCTGCTGCTAATTCAGTTAATAACATTCCAATCTCAGTTATTTCATGTTCTTCCACATTCAACTGGTGTGCTCTTAATTAATAACAATCTAATATCAGTTATTTAATGTTCTTTTATACTGAATTGATCTGCTGTTAATTCAGACAATAATATTCTAATCTCAGTTATTTCATGTTCTTCTATACTGAATTGATGTGCTGCTAATTCAGTTAATAATATTCTAATATTAGTTATTTCATGTCCTTCCACACTCAGCTGGTGTGCTGTTAATTTAATTAATAACATTCCAATCTCAGTTATTTCATGTTCTTCTGTACTGAATTGATCTGCTCTTAATTCAGTTAATAACATTCTAATATCAGTTATTTCATGTTCTTCTATACTGAATTGAAGTGCTCTTAATTCAGTTAATAACATTCTAATATAATTTATTTCATGTTCTTTTATACTGAATTGATGTGTTGCTAATTTAGTTAATAACGTTCTAATATCAGTTATGTCATGTTCTATACTGAATTGACCTGCTGTTAATTCAGTTAATAATATTCCAATATCAATTATTTCATGTTCTTTTATACTGAATTGACCTGCTGTTAATTCAGACAATAATATTCAAATCTCAGTTATTTCATGTTCTTTTGTACTGAATTGATGTGCTCTTAATTCTGTTAATAACATTCAAATCTCAATTATTTCATGTTCCTTTATACTGAATTGACCTGCTGTTAATTCAGTTAATAATATTCCAATATCAATTATTTCATGTTCTTTTATACTGAATTGATGTGTTGCTAATTCAGTTAATAATATTCAAATCTCAGTTATTTCATGTTCTTCTATACTGAATTGACCTGCTGTTAATTCATTTAATAATATTCCAATCTCAGTTATTCCATGTCCTTCCACACTCCCTGGGATTGCTGTTATTTCAGTCATTAATATTCCAATCCCAGCTATTTCAGTGCTCAGTGAGTTCTGTCTCTGGAGGTTCTGAGCTGCACTTTGAGACTTTTGTGGAGAATTCTCGTGCTGCCTTTTCCTCCCTGAGCTGTTTGTTCTCATAAACCCTGGGCTGGGATGGAGCAGGGGGAGCTTTTTTATCTCCTTCAACCCAAACATTTTAGGGCTAAAATTAAATAAAATTGTTGTTTTTTTAGGGGTAACTTTCACTGGCCAGACCCCTGGGGTTGGGATTTTGGGAGCTGGGTGCTGTGGCTCATCCCTCAGCTCTGTCCAGCTCAGCCCCAGTTTCAGACACCTGCAGGCTCTGGGTTTATCTCCAGAGCTCTGTGCATGTGTTCCAGCCTTATCTGAGCTGTTCAGGGTTGTTGCTTGGAGGAAGAACCTGATGGGCCAGTTTTAGCTGCAGCTATTGAGCTGATTTAATATTTTAATTCATGGCAAGCTCAGCAGTTACTCATTTTCATGATGGGAAGTTGCTTTTTTCCCCCTATTAATTTATTTTTAAAGTTATGATCTTTCCAGGTGCAATCTTGTTTTGTTAGACTCCTGAAATGTTTTAAAAATCTCTTTCAAATGCTGCTGTGTCCCTGAGGTGCCTGTGTTTCCCTTCTCTCCACAGAAAGAGGAGTGTGCTTACCAACAGTATCACTGTGGATACTTTTTGTTTATATTGAAGCAGCCATTAGATTTAAAGATTTAAAAAACTTCCACGTGGACCTTTGTCGTCCCTTTGCAGCACACTGGTAAGTGTTTCTCTGCCCTTTATTTCACCAGGAAAACCAACAATCAGAGCTTTTAGTTGGGTTCAGGCCTTGGCTGTTCAGTTTTCCCTTCAAATTCTGCCAGGAGATATTCCAGTGGACACAAAGCCCCAGTGCCACCTTTCTGTGCTGTCAGGAATTTGCAAAATCCCAAACATTTCCTGAGAGCAAAATCCACTTTATAACTCATTTATACAAGCTGTTTTGATTCATTTACAGTCATGGCTATAATTTTATTATTAACATTGCTTTCTATTTTTTATTTTTTTGTTTTTTTTCCCCCCCTCAGCATTGGTTACCCAGTTGTGACTTTGGGCTTTGGCTTTAAAAGTTACGTCAGCTACAAGATGCGCTTGAGGAAGCAGAAGGAGGTGCAGAAGGAGAACGAGTTCTACATGCAGCTCCTGCAGCAGGCACTGCCCCCAGAGCAGCAGATGCTGCAAAGGCAGGAGAGGGAGGCAGAGGAAGGCAAGTTATTCCTTCTTGTGTTCTCTGTTCTGGGAGAAAAACCAGCCCCAGGCATGCTGGGGGGGAGAGCGCAGCCAGGCTGGGTGTGGTGAGCTCAGGGGGCAGCAGTGGAAGGGTTAATGGGACAGAAAAATGGAACAGAAAATGGAATTCTGACCCTCTGTCAGCTCTGCATGGGACAGAAAATGGAATTCTGACCCTGTGTCAGCTCTGCATGGGACAGAAAATGGAATTCTGGCCCCTCTGTCAGCTCTGCATGGGACAGAAAATGGAATTCTGACCCCTCTGTGAGCTCTGCATGGGACAGAAAATGGAATTATGGGACAGAAAATGGAATTCTGACCCTTCTGTGAGCTCTTAATGGGACAGGAAATGCAATTCTGACCCTTCTGTGAGCTCTTCATGGGACAGAAAATGGAATTCTGACCCTCTGTGAGCTCTTCATGGGACAGAAAATGGAATTCTGACCCTCTGTGAGCTCTGCATGGGACAGAAAATGGAATTGTGGGACAGAAAATGGAATTCTGGCCCCTCTGTCAGCTCTTCATGAGCAGCTGCAGCAATTGCTCACTTCTGTTGTGTGAAGCTCCAGTATTTTTGTTAAATCCCTGTTTCCTGCTTGGAAAAGCCTTAAAATAAAACTTTGGATTCTCTGTTTTAGAGAATCTCCAGTGCTGGTTGTTTCCTGCAGGAATGATGTGGCCATAATGATTTTTTTTTCTTTCTCTAGCATGGTATTGATGGATTTAATGAACTAAGTTGATTTTTTTTTCACTTTGATGTTGCAGCAGCCAAAGGATTATCTGATATGGATTCCTCAATACTCCTGCAGCACAATGGAGGCATTCCAGCCAATAAAAAAATCTCTGCAACGTTGCCAGAGCTGGAATATCGAGAAAAAGGGAAAGAAAAGGACAAGGATGCAAAGAAACACAACCTTGGAATAAACAACAACATTTTGCAACCTGTAGACTCTAAAATACAAGAAATTGAATATATGGAAAACCATATCAATAGTAAAAGATTAAATAATGATCTTGTAGGAAGTACAGAAAACCTCTTGAAAGAGGACTCATGCACTGCCTCGTCCAAAAATTACAAAAATGTCAGCGGGGTTGTGAACTCCTCCCCCCGCAGCCACAGCAACGGGAGCATCCCCTCCTCATCCTCCAAAAACGAGAAAAAACAGAAATGTGCCAGCAAGAGCCCCAGCACACATAAGGACTTAATGGAGAACTGTATTCCTAATAACCAGCTAAGCAAACCAGATGCACTGGTCAGGTAAGCTGGGCCTGAGCCCTGGCTCGTCCTCCCTGCTCCAGCAGGGATTTTTGGGTTTGCGTTTTATGGGGAAAAAAGGGAGAATTGTGTGGTGGTGTGGGGTGAGATCTCCAGGGGGTGTGTGGAGCTGTGTTCCTGCTTTTTGTTTTTGAGCTGCAGCCTGGAGCAGATGGCTTCACTTCTGCCTCAGGATCTGCTCCCCTGCCTGTTGTGAGGCACCACAAATACTCTGGTAGGAGATAAAATGTGGAGAGAATCAGCTCCTCTGTCCTTGGCAGCTCCTCTGTGGAGCCACCTCTGCCTCTCCAGGCAGCTCACTGGGATTTTTTGCTGCCTGAAGAGGTGTTTGTGTTCTGTCTGTTTTGTTTTTCCTTTGAAGTATTTGCCTTTTGCTCCGATCTTGGGTTGCAGGCTGGAGCAGAGGGGCAGTGCTGGTGTGGGTTCTGCTCCCATCCCTGCCCTGCTCAGCTCCCAGGGGTTCCTGGGGATCTGGAGCAGCCCCAGCCTCACATCTGCTCTGGGAATTTGGGGGGAGATGGCTCTGGGAGTGCAGTGGCTCACCCTGAGACAGATGGTGCTGTCATGTGCTGCCAGGAACAGCAGCAGTGAGGGAAGTGCACAGAGAGATGTCTGCAACAAAACCCGTTTCAGTTCTGCCCTTCTCCAGCATTTTCCACCTGGCTCGTGCCTCTCTTGTTCCTTATTCCACCAAATCAATGTTGGCCAACTTAATTGGCAGATCAGGCTTGTTTTCCCTGCAGGTACCTTTGATAATTGGGCTTTTGTCCCTGAGGATTTGTGCTGTGGGAACACAATTACTTCAATGGAAATATTGTTTTCTCTGTGCCCCTGATTGACATCCCCCTGCCAATTAAACACCCGGACTAATTGCTGCCTAATGCCTGCAGAGAGCTTGTGTGAGGCAAATCAGGGAGCAGGAATCGATGGGAGCTGGGAATGGCAGCACTGATGGTTTGTGATGGCTCTGCCCTCAGCCCCTGGCACGGCTGTTGCCATTCTCAGCTGCTTTAGGAGGTTTTTAGAACTTTATAAGGTTTGTTTGCTCCCCGAGGCACAGAGGGTCAGCTCAGTTTGCTGCAGTTCCAAACATTCCTGAGCCTTGAGAAGAGGGAAGGGAATTGCTTTGGGAGTTCCTGCCAGCCTCAGTTGTGTGGCTGTGACTGAGGTTTAACCTGGTGTGTTCAAAGCTTCAATTCCACCTTGAAATCCTCCTGTGGATTAGGGCAGGTGGTCCCTGCTTGCCCAAGGTGAGTTTGGGATCATGAACAAAACAGATTGGTGTCCTTGGGGAATTGCAGCTCCAGGAACTCTCTGGGGAAGCACAGAAACTCTGTTAGGAAGTGCCTCCCTCTGCCCTGGGAGGGAGCTGAACTCAGCCAAGTGCTTTGGGCTGTGTGGGTGAGGAGCTGTGCTCAAATCCCTGGAGCTGTTCCCAGCAGGCAGCCCAGGAGCACCAACCCCAGCATCCTGAAACCATTGATGAAATCTCATTTCTGCTCAGCCTGCCTGTGTAACTCCACACCAGTGGGAGCACAAACTCACCTGACAAATTGGATGGGATGGATGCACTTAAATTTAAAAATTCATGGTGTTTTTTTTATTTTAACCTTGCCAGTTATCCCATCCCTGGAGTGCCAGGCATTTGTTCCATCATCTTTTCCACTTCCAGCAGTGTTACTCATTCCTGTTACTAAACTTTCAGTCTGCTCTGGAGCCTGAAAAGGGCTGAGTGAAGCCCTGCAGTTGTTCCCACATCTGCTCAGCTTCCAAATAAAGCTGCTTTTCCCTGCTCAGAGTCCAGCAGGGTGGCAGAGCCGAGCTGCTTTCCTTTTGTGTGCACAGAGCACGGCCCTGAGTAACCAACAGCAAATGTGAGCTGTTCCCTGTGCTGCTGGGATGAGCAGGGCTGGGAACAGGAGTTTTTCAGGGTTGTTACCTCTGGCACACTTGGCCTGATCCATCTGAAGGGTCCTGCTAGTTAAGGTTTATTTATCAGACATCTCTCTTATTTGAAGCTAAGTTTTTTATTTTTGCTCTGTCTGGTGGGATGTCAGTGCTTGTCCTGCTAGTTAAGGTTTATTTATCACTTTGATGTGTACAATTTTACTCTTATTTCAAGCTAAATTTTTTATTTTTGTTCTGTCTGGTGGGATGTCAGTGCTTGTCCTGCTAGTTAAGGTTTATTTATCACTTTGATGTGTACAATTCTGCTCTTATTTAGAGCTAAGTTTTTATTTTTGCTCTGTCTGGTGGGATGTCAGTGCTTGTCCTGCTAGTTAAGGTTTATTTATCACTTTGATGTGTACAATTTTACTCTTATTTCAAGCTAAATTTTTTATTTTTGCTCTGTCTGGTGGGATGTCAGTGCTTGGTTTTGTGGGGAGGAACTTCCTGCTGCCCATCCCTGGGAATTGTTCCATTCCTGCCAGGCAGGGCTGGGGGTCCCAGAGGAACCTCTGGGCTTTTCTGAGACATCTCCTGAGGCTGTGAAAGCTGCAGGGTTTGTCCAACCCTGAACCTCTGGGGTCTGAGTGCTTCTTTCCCAGCTCTGCCACTTCAGGGATCCATTTGGGATCAGCCTGATCCCTCTGCACTTCACTGTCTGTCAGGAGCAAATTCATTTTTTACCATTCACTCATTCCTGAGGTGAAGCAGCTTCAGAGCCTCGATGGATGGAACAAATCCAAGCTGTAATTGCTGCAGAAATGTTTTGTTGTTGTTTATTGCACATTAACAGCAAACCCCATGGCCTGCCCCTGCCTTTTTAGCAAATCCCTGCTCTGCAGCCCCACAAAAAGCCTGGCAGAGCTGTCTGTGTGCACAGAGCTCTGCCTTTGGCACAGGAGGGATGAACAAGCTGCCTCATGTACTAATTATTGCCACAGATAACGAGGACATCTCCTGGCACTTGGGCTGGGAAAGTTCCTGGGTGAAGCAGAAGCTGCTCTGCCCCAGCTGATTTCATTTTCCTGAAATGGTGTTACCTGCAGGGACAGGACTGGGAGGTTTTGATGAGAATTTCTGCCCATTTGGTGCTAATTTTGTAAATTTTTGTTGCAGCACTGATGGGCTCTTGCTCACCCTCCTGTTAAAGCAGCAGCAGTTTCCTGCAGGGGGTCATGGCCAGGCTTTCCTGCCCTGGGAAGGCAAGAAAATCAGAAAGATTGGGAATAAATGAGGAGTGTGGGAGGCAATCCCTCCTAAACCCTCCCCAAGGCAGCAGAGTGCTCAGAAAAAAATAACAGCCTTGGGAAATGGAGCTGCCTGCAGCAGGGAAAGGAGAATTCCTGTGAATTCCTGATTTGGGGAATGAGAGCTGCTCCTCAGGGCCTGTTAATTCCAGCAGGGAAAGGAGAATTCCTGTGAATTCCTGATTTTACAAATGAGAGCTGCTCCTTAGGGCCTGTTAATTCCAGCAGGGAAAGGAAAATTCCTGTGCATTCCTGATTTTGGGAATTCCATGTTCCTCAGGGCCTGACAGGTCCAGCAGGGAAAGGAGAATTCCTGTGAATTCCTGGTTTTGGGAATGAGAGCTGCTCCTCAGAGCCTGTTAATTCCAGCAGGGAGAGGAGAATTCCTGTGAATTCCTGATTTTGGGAATGAGAGCTGATCCTCAGGGCCTGTTAATTCCTGCCAGGAAAGGAACATCCAGGATTTCTGTGAATTCCTGAATTTTTGGGAATGAAAGCTGCTCCTCAGAGCCTGTTAATTCCAGCAGGGAAAGGAGAATTCCTGTGAATTCCGGATTTTGGGAATTCCATGTTCCTCAGGGCCTGTTCATTCCAGCAGGGAAAGGAGAATTCCTGTGAATTCCTGATTTTTGGGAATGAGAGCTGCTCCTCAGGGCCTGTTAATTCCAGCAGGGAAAGGAGAATTCCTGTGAATTCCTGATTTTGGGAATGAGAGCTGATTTTCAGAGCCTGTTAAATCCAGCAGGGAAAGGAGAATTTCTGTGAATTCCTGGATTTTTGGGATTTCCATGTTCCTCAGGGCCTGTTAATTCCAGCAGGGAAAGGAGAATTCCTGTGCATTCCTGGGGTTTTTTTCTTTTTGGGAATGAGAGCTGCTCCTCAGGGCCTGACAGTTCTAGCAGGGAAAGGAGAATTCCTGTGAATTCCTGAATTTTTGGGAATGAGAGCTGATTTTCAGAGCCTGTTAAATCCAGCAGGGAAAGGAACATCCAGGATTTCTGTGAATTCCTGAATTTTTGGGAATGAGGGCTGATTTTCAGAACCTGTTAAATTCAGCAGGGAAAGGAGAATTTTTGTAAATTCCTGGATTTTTGGGAATTCCTCAGGGCCTGTTAATTCCAGCAGGGAAAGGAAACATCCAGGCTCTCTGGCAGAGCTGGGATTTTTGGAGAGCATCTCAGGGCCTGGTGGGTGCTTGAAAAGAATCATTTTTCTCTAAAGTGTGTTTGACTGGAGTGCAATCCCAGGTAATTATGGGATGGAGCCATCAGGACCAGGAGCATTAAAGCTGAACTGGGCTGAGTCCATCCATCAATCTCCCCCCAGGCATTTGGGAACAACCTCTGGAGGTGATGCTGGGGAATTCTGCTGCCAGGAATGAGGGAGGTGCTGCTGGAGAGGGAAATGTGCAGGGAGGAATCCCAGCCTGCAGGGATTGACCTCCTTGTGTCAACAGCACAACATCATCTGCAGCTAAAGCCTGGTTTAAAGAGCAGTTCTGGGAGGAACATCTTCAGCTTTTCCCTGCTCCCCCTCCCTCTGTAAATCATTTTCTCCTGGAAATAAGAGACTTAAGCAGCAAATGGAGTCAGAGTAAGAATAGCAATAATGTGGAAAAGGCTGGTTTGGGTCATTTATCAATGTCCCAGCAGTGCAGCAGGGATTTTTTTATGGCTTTGTGTTGTTTTACCTTGCTGGGCTTTTCTTTTGGAGTGGTGTTGGTGTCCTTGTGGCAGAGGTGACCCCTGGGACAGAGCTGAGCTCCCTCCCTGTCCTCTCCTTAATGAAGTTGTGTCTCTGCCTAATTGGGGCAGAGGGACCCCCAGGAATCCTTTGCATGGTGATGGATTATCCATTATTATCATTATTAAAGATCACATTATCATCTCCATTTTAGGGAGACAGGAGCTCTGGAGTTGGCAGAAAACAAATGTTCTGTGCTCTGGTGTGTAAAGCTGCAGCAAAAGCTTCAGGGTAATGAAAAGGGATAATTAAAACCTGCTAAAATCTCACTGTGGAGCCTCATCCCAAACAAGCCCTGGATAAAGGAATTTCCAGTGGTTTTGTGTGGCATTGAGTGGAAAGAGAGGAATTTTGTTTTAATTTTTTACAAGTGGTGTCTGGTGGCTGTTCCAGCCTCCCCATCCCCACAAATTCTGTGTATTCAGAAGGAAAAGCTGGGGCTGTTCCACCTTCCCTGACCCCACAAATTCTGTGTATTTAGCAGGAAAAGCTGGGGCTGTTCCATTCTCCCCAACCCCACAAATTCTGTGTATTTAGAAAGAAAAACTGGGGCTGTTCCATTTTCTCTAACCCCACAAATTCTGTGTATTTAGAAGGAAAAACTGGGGCTGTTCCATTTTCTCTAACCCCACAAATTCTGTGTATTTAGAAGGAAAAACTGGGGCTGTTCCATTTTCTCTAACCCCACAAATTCAGTGTATTTAGCAGGAAAATCTGGGGCTGTGGCTCATCTCTCTGTGCTCCCTGTGCATCCTGCAGGTTTTTTCCTGGAGCAGCCCAGGGAACACTCAGGTGCAGATGGCTCCACATCTGAGCTCAGGGCAGTTCTCCTGTGCCAAAAATACAAATTCAGCCTGTCCTGTGCCAGCACCTTCAGGCTTTATCTGCTCAGGGCTTCTTTTTCTGGAACAGTCAACACCCAGAATAAATCCTGGGGTATCTCAGTTTGGCACAGTCTGAGCTAGAGGTAAAAGCTGTTTTATCTTCAGTTGTCACTTCACTCTAGCCATGGACATTGAAATTATTTATGGCTAAAGTGGGATTCAGGTGTGTTCCTCTATTGAAACAGCATTTTTCCACCTGTTTATGAAAAGCTGGATTAAAACCAATCAGCTGTTGGCACACCCAGCCTGGCACTGCTTCCTACAGCTTCTCACTCTTTAATTAAACATTGCTCTCTCTAAAACCCTGGGCTGCAGCTTTTCTGGCAGATGAAATCAAACTCTGATTTCTTTGCCCAGCAATGCCCTGTCCATCATTCAGCACTGCCCAGGGTGGCAGCACTCACCTGCAGCAGCTGCTGCTGTTCCCATTTTGGGGCTGAGGTTGGGATGTTTGTCAGGTTTGTAGATTCTGTCCCTCAGCAGAGCAGCAGGGATTTGTGCACGTCCCTCTCAGGTGGGGATTTGCTTTGTGCTGTTCCTATTTGCCTGTAAGTTGATTTTAATTTTTTTTTTATTGTTCAAGGATGCTTTGGGCCATTCCTAGTGCACTGAAGGAATTTATTTTCCCAGGAGGGGCTGAGATTTGATTTGAGGTGTCCCAGGCCAGGCAGGCTCCTCTGGAGGCTGCTCCTGGCTCTTCATTCACCCTCTCACCTCTCTGGGGTGTTAAAAACAGTTCCAAAGTGTTCCAGCCCCTTTTCCTGCATCCCCGCAGCTTTGGTGCATCCAGTGGCACAGGATGTTCTCCCTGCTCTTCTCTCAGTGCCTTTTACCTGAGATTTCCTTGCATTGAAACCCAAAATGTTTCCTTAAGAAATCAAAGAGCTGCAGCCATTCATCTGCACTGCTGAGTGTCACCAAGGGCAGCTCTCTTTGGCTTTTTTGGGATTGTTCTCCTCATCTTAATGTCCCACTGCCACTGATTCAGAATGGAGCCAGGGAAATCAAACCATTTTCATCTTCTTTATGGCCATTAAAACCTCTCCAATCAATAGCTGCCAGAGCAGAGCAGGGTTGTGTGAGAATGGCTGGGGTGTATTTGCTTTAAATAAGTGTTTAAAAAGGTTGATTATTCACCTGTGATGGGTTTTTACTCTAAGAATCAATAACCTTATTTGTGGGGGAAAAATCAAAGTGAGCTGAGTGCCTCTCTTCCAAAACCTGTGTTTTATTTAACAATATTTTAATTAATAAGATTCCATGAATCTTCAGGAACTTTCCAAAGCTGCAGTTTCAAGTGTAGAGCAGATGGTCTGTGCTCAAGAGCAATTAAAACTAAATTTACTGACTCCTGAGCTGGGGATGACTTAACACATCCTCCTTACTCAGCATGCACATCATGTGCTGCAAGAAAATACCAACATGTTGAGGTGACAATCCAGCTCAGCTCTGGGTGGCAAATCCAAGCCAGCATTTGTGCACAGAGTGAAATCTGTTGGAGTGTGGCTCTGTCCTGGTTCAGAACTTCTCAGATTTCATGGGGGGTGCATGGGAGGGGATTTCTGTGTGGGGATCTGAGGGGTGTGTGTGGCTCTACATGGAGTTATAGAAAATTTTATGAGAAGTTTTTATTTAAAATTTTTATTTGATATAAAATTTTTTATTTGAAATTTTAATTGTCTATAAAATTGTATATAAAATCTGATTATTTAGCAAGGACACAATCAGAGAATTATGAGAGTCTGAAGCTTTGTTTGGGGGGCTGAAGCTTTGATGGTTTGATGTTTATTCTGCTTTTTTTTTTATAGAGCATGCCTGAACCTTGGGGGTTGAGGGGTTTGAAATGGAGAATGGAAACCCCCTCCCTCCAAATTATTATAATTTTGAAATCAAGGGGCTCTCAGGCAGAGATATGGGAATAGGAATAACAGTTCTTTACTAGGGAAATTAAAATAGAAATACAGCACTACAGAGAACAAACCCAAGCCCTGCCAGAGTCAGAATCCAAGCTGACAGCCGTCAGTCAGGCAGGGTGTTGGCAGCAGTCCCATCCCATGGTGGCTGCATCCTCCTGCAGTGACAGATGTGGCTCAGTTGGAGCAGTGCTCCTGTACAAGGTGCAGTTTCCTCCCAAGCTCCAGGGATGATGTGGAAGGGTCTGGTTTTCCTCTGGGATCCAGTGGGAAAGGCTGCTCTGATGTTCCAAATCTCAGTTTTTATCTGGGTAGGAAATGTTTGGCTCCTCCCCCTGGCTGGAGCATCTCCCCATGGGATGATGGAATTTTATCAGCCATGCCCTGGGACTCAGTGGCCATGAGCAGGAGAGATCTCCTGGAGGGAGGATGGGCTGTGCAAAGATAAAGAACACTGCCCCAGCTGGTTTAACAGCTGCCCATTAACAGGAATATCCCCACAGAGATAAAGAACACTGCCCCAGCTGGATTAACAGCTGGCCATGAACAGGAGATATCTCCACAGAGATCAGGATCACTGCCCCAGCTGGTTTATAAAATCTGACCCATTAACAGCAGATATCTCTCACAGAGATCAGATCACTGGTTTATAAAATCTGACCCATTAACAGCAGATATCTCTCACAGAGATCAGGATCACTGGTTTAACCCTGACCCATTAACAGCAGATATCTCTCAGAGAGATCAGATCTCTGGTTTAATCCCTTGCCCACTAACAGCAGATATCTCTCACAGAGATCAGGATCTCTGGTTTTTAATCCCTTGCCCATTAACAGGAGATCTCTCACAGATCAGGATCTCTGGTTTTTAATCCCTTGCCCATTAACAGGAGATCTCTCACAGATCAGGATCTCTGGTTTTTAATCCCTTGCCCATTAACAGCAGATATCTCACAGATCAGGATCTCTGGTTTTTAACCCCTTGCCCATGGACAGCAGATACCTCTCACAGATCAGGATCTCTGGTTTTTAACCCCTGGCCCATGAACAGCAGATATCTCTCACAGATCAGGATCTCTGGTTTAACCCCTGCCCCACTAACAGCAGATATCTCTCACAGACCAGGATCTCTGGTTTAACACCTGACCCATTAACAGGAGATCTCTCACAGATCAGGATCTCTGCCCCCTCTGGTTTAACCGCTCTGACAGAATCCAGCCCTTTGTTCACCTCCTGTATCACATCCTAAACCACGCCAGCGGGCAGGAAGCTGATTTGTGCTTTGCCCTGTGTCTGGCAGGTTGGAACAGGACATCAAGAAGCTAAAGGCTGACCTGCAGGCCAGCAGGCAGGTGGAGCAGGAGCTGCGCAGCCAGGTGAGCTCGCTGAGCTCCGCCGAGCGCGGCACGCGCGCCGAGATGGGCCAGCTGCGCCAGGAGAACGAGCTGCTGCAGACCAAGTAGGTGCCACAGCCCTGGGGGGTGAGGCTGACAGCTCCAAAGCTCTTCTAGCACAGAAACACATCAGCACAGCGTGGTTGTGTGCAGGGTTTATTGCAGAGCTGTGGGATCAGGGGTACAAACCCAAATCTGGCTCCACGTGGATTCCAGAGGGGCAGGTTTTTATTCCCTTGTCCTGGTTTGGAGGACAGGTGTCTGCTGAGAAAGGCAAACCCCCTCCCTCCAAATTATTATAATTTTGAAATCAAGGGGCTCTCAGGCAGAGATATGGGAATAGGAATAACAGTTCTTTACTAGGGAAATTAAAATAGAAATAGAGCACTACAAAGAACAAACCCCAGACCTTGCAGCACTGGATTTCCCTCCATTTCCCTCACTTCTGGCTGGGGCTGGAAGTGCTGCTGAACTTTCTGTACTTTGAATAAGATACAATAACCAACCAAGCTCCAACAGGAGAAAATCCATTTCCATCATGTTCTCATTAATCCTGGCTCTGACTGAGACAAACCACTAAGTGCTGCAAAACTGCCACTGCTGTTAGTAAATAATCCTAAAAATGGGAGGCAAATCCATGCAGGGCTTGGTTTTCATCAGAGCCTGGGGTGGCTTTGGGAGCAGAGCCCTCACTCCTGTCCCTGTCCCTGCAGATTGCACAACACTGTACAGATGAAACAAAAAGACAAACAAACCATCAGCCAGCTGGAGAAGAAGCTAAAGGCAGAGCAGGAGGCAAGAACCTTTGTAGAAAAACAATTAATGGAAGAAAAGAAAAGGAAGAAGTTGGAAGAAGCAACTGCTGCACGAGCTGTGGCCTTCGCTGCTGCTACGAGGTGCTGTGCCCTGGGGGGCTTTGGGCTTGGGCTGGACCTTTTCTTTTAAAAATCTTCTATTTTAAAAATAGTATTTTATTTTAAAAAAGCCCAATCCAGCTTTATTTGCTCTGAGAGGTTGGTTTGTGTTAAAGCAAGGCAGATGTGTTCCCCTGCAGCTGAGCCTCAGTGCCTGCCTGACATTTACACATGTAAAGGAGAAATGTGCTCTCAGTTCTGGTGCTCTCAGAGATGTTGGGTCCTGCTCAGAGGAGCCTCTCCTTCCACCTGGGGCCTGGGAACCAAGGGTTTGAGCAGTGCCATTGCCCAAAATGTTGGGATTTTCCTGCTGGGGGCAGTGGCTCCCAGGGCTTGCTGTAGTCCCACAGTTTAACACTTTGACCTGCAGGGCTCCAAATACCTGAGCAGAATTATTATTATTCATTATTAGGAACAGAATTATTCATTATTAGGAGCAGAATTGTTATTATTCATTATTAGGAACAGAATTATTCTGCTTTTCTGCTCTCCCCATTTCCCCAAACCTCCCAGTTCTCGAGGTGCACCACTGAGGAACTTTCTGCTTTGAGGGGAATCATTTTGCTGAGAAGAGCAGAGCTGGCTGCTTCCTTTCATGGTTCAGATTTTCTTGATTTGAATTGGTGCTGTAGCAAGGAGCTGAGGAGAGGCAGGCTGGCTGCTGTTTGAGCTCTGTGTCCTGTGCTGTGTCCCTGCAGGGGGGAGTGCACCGAGACCTTGCGGAATCGCATCCGGGAGCTGGAGACAGAGTGCAAGAAGTTAACAATCGACATCAAAGTCAAGGAGGATCAGATCAGAGAGCTGGAAATGAAAGTTCAGGTAATGCCAGAGCACCAGGGGCTCAGGGCAGCCCCCAGGGACAGCCCCCAGCCCTCCCAAAGCCCTAGATCCACATGGGGGCAATGCCCAGGGAGTGCAGCCCCCAGGCTGGGGGCACGAGGAGGGGCAGGGGCTCCATCCAAAATCCAAGCCATCCCAGGGGCTCCATCCAAAATCCAAATCATCCCAGGGGCTCCATCCAAAACCCAAACCCTTCCCAGGAGCTCCATCCAAAATCCAGACCTTCCCAGGGGCTCCATCCAAAATCCAAACCTGCCCAGGGGCTCCATCCAAAACCCAAACCTTCCCAGGGGCTCCATCCAAAATCCAAACCTTCCCAGGGGCTCCATCCAAAATCCAAACCTTCCCAGGGACTCAATCTAAACCTTCCCAGGGGCTCCATCCAAAATCCAAACCATCCCAGGGGCTCCATCCAAAATCCAAACCTTCCCAGGGGCTCCATCCAAAATCCAAACCTTCCAGGGGCTCCATCCAAAACCCAAACCTTCCAGGGGCTCCATCCAAAATCCAAACCTTCCCAGGGGCTCCATCCAAAACCCAAACCTTTCAGGGGCTCCATCCAAAATCCAAACCTTCCCAGGGGCTCCATCCAAAACCCAAACCTTCCAGGGGCTCCATCCAAACCTTCCCAGGGGCTCCATCCAAAACCCAAACCATCCCAGGGGCTCCATCCAAAATCCAAACCTTCCCAGGGGTCAGGGGCTCCATCCAAACCATTCCATTTCCCTCCCCCATGATGACATTTTTGCCTCTAGACTGACATTTTTCACCCCCAGGCTGGCATTTTTCTCGTCCAGATGACATTTTTTATCCCCACACTCCCATTTCTCACATTTCTCCGTTTTCCCCCTTCCCCCAGGAGCTGAGGAAGTACAAGGAGAACGAGAAGGACACCGAGGTGCTGATGTCTGCCCTGTCAGCCATGCAGGACAAGACCCAGCACCTGGAGAACAGCCTGAGTGCAGAGACCAGGATCAAGCTGGACCTGTTCTCTGCCCTGGGGGATGCCAAGAGGCAGCTGGAGATTGCCCAAGGTAGCCAGGGCTTCCAAATCCCCAAATCTCACTGGGAATTTGGGATTTGGGGCTCCCTGCTCAGCCCTCACTGGGAATTTGGGATTTGGGGTTCCCTGCCCAGCCCTCACTGGGAATTTGGGATTTGGGGTTCCCCACTCAGCCCTCACTGGGAATTTGAGATTTGGGGTTCACTGCTCAGCTCTCATTGGGAATTTGGGGCTCCCTACTCAGCCCTCACTGGGAATTTGGGATTTGGGATTTGGGGCTCCCTGCTCAGCTCTCACTGGGAATTTGGGATTTGGGATTTGGGGCTCCCTGCTCAACCCTCACTGGGGATTTGGGATTTGGGGCTCCCTGCCCAGCTCTCACTGGGAATTTGGGATTTGGGATTTGGGGTTCCCTGCTCAGCTCTCACTGGGGATTTGGGATTTGGGGCTCCCTGCTCAGCCCTCACTGGGATTTTGGGATTTGGGATTTGGGGCTCCCCACTCAGCTCTCACTGGGAATTTGGGGCTCCCTGCTCAGCTCTCACTGGGGATTTGGGATTTGGGATTTGGGGCTCCCTGCTCAGCCCTCACTGGGATTTTGGGGTTCCCCACTCAGTTTTCACTGAGAATTTGGGATTTGGAGTTCCCCACTCAGTTTTCACTGGGAATTTGAGATTTGGGGTTCCCCACTAAGCCCTCACTGGGAATTTGGGATTTGGGGCTCCCTGCTCAGCTCTCACTGGGAATTTGGGGCTCCCTGCTCAGCCCTCACTGGGAATTTGGAATTTGGGGTTCCCTGCTCAGCCCTCACTGGGAATTTGGGATTTGGAGTTCCCCACTCAGCTCTCACTGGGAATTTGGGATTTGGGGCTCCCTGCTCAGCCCTCACTGGGAATTTGGGATTTGGAGTTCCCCACTCAGCTCTCACTGGGCATTTGGGATTTGGGATTTTGGGGTTCCCCACTCAGCCCTCACTGGGAATTTGGGATTCCCAGCCCTGGGAGGTGGAGTTTGAACCCCTGAGCTCAGCCCATCAGGCTGATAATGAGCATGCACAGAGGTGTTTCCATTAGTGGTAGTTATCATTTCAATAAATCATAGTTATAATAATGGTTAAAATAGGTGTTTCAGTGAATGGTAGTTATAATTTCAATAAATCATGGTTATAATTTCAATAAATCATGGTTATAATTTCAATAAATCATGGTTAAAATAGGTATTGTTTCAATAAATCATAGTTATAGTAATAGTTAAAACAGGTGTTTCAATTAATAGCAGTTATAATTTCAATAAATCATAGTTAGAATAGTTATTATTTCAATTAATAATAGTTAAAGTAGGTGTTTCAATTAATTCATTGTTTTCTGCATTTCATAAACCATTGCAAAGATCTTTTAAAGCTCTGAAAGAGCTCTGTCTTTAGAAGAGATAAATTAATTAAATTAAGCTTCTTATTAAGCTGCTGCCCTTTCATCCTAATAACAATACTTTGTTCTTACAACAATATTTATTATTATTATAAAAATTATCACTCTACAATTATTTATTTTATTGCTATTACTGAAATTATTTATTTAAATTACAGTAATCTCACCATTATAAGCCACACCATTTTGACTAAAATTTTGGTCTGAACCCAAAGTGCAGCTTATAATGGTGAAATTCTCCTCAAATAAATAAAATCTGAATTTACTGAAATCTAAACCTGTTGGGCACTGCTGCTGCTGCCAGCAGAGGGAGCAGAAAACCAGGATCAAAGCTAGGCCAGGCTTTGTGCAAAGCACTGACTAACCCTGCCTGTAACACCAGTTTCATTTCATTTAACACCAGTTTAATTTAATTAAACACCAGTTTCATTTCATTTAACACCAGTTTAATTTATTAAACACCAGTTTAATTTCATTTAACACCAGTTTCATTTAATTAAACACCAGTTAAATTTCATTTAACACCAGTTTAATTTAACACCAGTTGCATTTCATTTAACACCAGTTTAATTTACTTAAACACCAGTTTAATTTAATTAAACACCAGTTTAATTTCATTTAACCCCAGTTGCATTTCCCTGCAGCAGTTGCTTGATTGCAGCAATATTTCATTGCAGGGAGAAATTGTTTTGTTTTGTTTCAGCAATGGGAATTTTTTGTCACCTGGTTTCAGGAATTGCTGTGGTGGTGATAATAATCAAGAGATGATTTCAGGATTTAGGTGCTGATTTCAGGATATCAGGAGATGATTTCAGGATTTAGGAGCTGATTCCAGGACTCCCAGCAGCTGCAGGCTCTGAGTGTCCCTCTGCCATTCCCAGGTCAGATCCTGCAGAAGGACCAGGAGATCAAGGAGCTGATTTCAGGATTTAGGTGCTGATTTCAGGAGATGATTTCAGGATTTAGGAGCTGATTTCAGGATTTAGGTGCTGATTTCAGGAGCTGATTTCAGTATTTTTAAGTGCTGATTTCAGTATTTAGGTGCTGATCTCAGGATAATCAGGAGCTGATTTCAGAGCTCCTAGATGCTGATTTCAGGATTTAGGTGCTGATTTCAGGAGCTGATTTCAGGACTCAGGTGCTGATTTCAGGACTCAGGTGCTGATTCCAGGATTTAGGAGCTGATTCCAGGATTTAGGTGCTGATTTCAGGAGCTGATTTCAGGATTTAGGAGCTGATTTCAGGATTTAGGAGCTGATTCCAGGATTTAGGAGCTGGTTTCAGGATTTAGGTGCTGATTTCAGGAGCTGATTTCAGGATTTAGGAGCTGATTTCAGGATTTAGATGCTGATTCCAGGATTTAGGAGCTGATTTCAGGACTCCCAGCAGCTGCAGCCCCTGACTGTCCCTCTGCCATTCCCAGGTCAGATCCTGCAGAAGGACCAGGAGATCAAAGAGCTGATTTCAGAATATCAGGAGCTGATTTCAGGATTTAGGTGCTGATTCCAGAGTTCCCAGATGTTGATTTGAGGATATCAGGAGCTGATTTCAGGTCTCAGGTGCTGATTTCAGTATTTAGGTGATTTTAGATCTCCCAGGTGCTGATTTCAGGACTCTGAGCAGCTGCAGCCCCTGACTGTCACTGTGCTGTTCACAGGGCAGATCCTGCAGAAGGACCAGGAGATCAAGGAGCTGATTTCAGGATGTAGGTGCTGATTTCAGAACTCTTAGGAGATTATTTCAGGCTATCAGGAGATGATTTCAGTATTTAGGTGCTGATTTCAGGACTCAGGAGCTGATTCCAGGATTTAGGTGCTGATTTCAGAGCTCCCAGTTGCTGATTTCAGGTCTCAGGTGCTGATTTCAGGATTTAGGTGCTGATTTCAGGACATTTCAAAGGCACACCTTTACAGCTGCAGCCCCTGACTGTCCCTCTGCCATTCCCAGGTCAGATCCTGCAGAAGGACCAGGAGATCAAGGAGCTGATTTCAGGATGTAGGTGCTGATTTCAGAGCTCCCAGATGCTGATTTCAGGATTTAGGTGCTGATTTGAGAGCTCTCAGGTGCTGATTTCAGAGCTCTCAGGTGCTGATTCCAGGATTTAGGAGCTGATTTCAGGAGCTGATTTCAGGATTTAGGAGCTGATTTCAGTATTTAGGTGCTGATTTCAGAGCTCCCAGATGCTGATTTCAGTATTTAGGAGCTGATTTCAGGACTCAGGTGCTGATTTCAGGATTTAGGAGCTGATTTCAGTATTTAGGTGCTGATTCCAGGATTTAGGAGCTGATTCCAGGACTCCCAGCACCTGCAGCCCCTGACTGTCCCTCTGCTCTCACAGGTCAGATCCTGCAGAAGGACCAGGAGATCAAGGAGCTGAAGCAGAAGATTGCAGAGGTGATGGCAGTGATGCCCAGCATCTCGTACAGCGCCGCCACCAGCACGCTCAGCGCCGTGGCCCCGCATTACTCGGCCAAGTTTGTGGAGCCCAACCCCTCTGGGCTGGACCCCAACGCCTCTGTGTACCAGCCCCTGAAGAAATGAGGCCAGCCAGGCTGCTCTGCAAATTCTGTGCTGTGGGAACTGTGTTTGTTGTCATTTCCAGCAGGAGAAAAGAGCATTGAACTAGAAATGCCCATCTGGTTTTTTGGAATTTTTTTTTTTTTCTTTTTCTTGTAAATTTTTAGGGAACCTCACAGAATTTGGAGATTTGTTTTTCCTTGGCCAACGCATTAAAAAGAGAAAAAAACAATTCTTGGGTTTTTTCAAGTAGCCAATTTTTGCCTTTTTATGTAATCTTGCATGGTTTCCTCTTGAAAAAAAAAAACAAAAAAATCCCCACAGGGCTTTGCTTGGTTTCTCCTCAGATTTTTATTTCATGCTCAATTTGGATTTGCAGATTCACCCTTCAGTTCTCCCAGTGCAATTTAAACCAACCCACAAATAAATATCAATATAAATATAAATGTGTCCAATACAAACACATGGATGTTGCAGAAGATAATTTGAATTTTTTTTTCCCCCCCTCTCAAAGGACCAAACAAATTCCAGGGGCGTTGTTGAAGGAATAAAGAAGAGCTGCTGATGTGCTGGTGCTCGTGGTGTGACATTTTCTGTTCATATCCCCAGTGGTGTTTGCTTGGAGAATTGTTCACAGTGCCTTGGGAAAAAAAAAAAAAACAAAAAAAAAAAGAGATTTCAAGAGGAAACTCAATGGTTTAAAGTTGATTTTTTTTCCTCTCTTTTATCCAGTTCTGTGTCCAGCCCCTCCCGGAGCTGCTGCTGAATTTTGGGTCCCAGGTTCCAATTTCTGCTCCTTTTGGCCAAATAAAAATTCAGAATTGTTCCTGGAGCCCCCAGGGCAGGGAGGGGGAGCTGGGAATTGCTGTGCTCAGAGACCCCCGAGGGCCCAATAAAAACTGCACTGCTGGGGCTTTCCTGGGGTTTTATTGGGGCTTTATTGGGGGTTTATTGGGGTTTTATTGGGGTTTTATTTGGGGTTTATTTGGGGTTTATTGGGGTTTTATTTGGGCTTTATTGGGCTTTTATTGGGGTTTAATTGGGGTTTAATTTGGGTTATATTTGGGGTTATATTTGGGTTTTATTTGGGTTTTGTTGGAGGTTTATTGGGGGTTTATTTGGGGTTTTATTGGGGGTTTATTTGGATTTTATTGGGATTTTATTGGGTTTTATTTGGGCTTTATTTTGGGTTTTTTGGGGTTTTATTTGGTGTTTTATTTGGGGTTTATTTGGTTTTTATTTGGGTTTAATTGGGGTTTTATTGGGGTTTTATTTGGGGTTTATTTGGGGGTTAATTGGGGTTTTATTTGGGGTTTTATTGGGGGTTTATTGGGGTTTTATTGGGGGTTTATTTGGGGCTTTCCTTGGGTTTTATTGGGGTTTAATTGGGGTTTATTTGGGGTTTATTGGGGTTTTATTGGGGGTTTATTTGGGGTTTTATTGGGGTTTTATTTGGGTTTTATTGGGGTTTATTTGGGGTTATATTCGGGGTTTTATTTGGGATTTTTTGGGGGTTTATTGGGGTTTTATTTGGGGTTTAGTGGGGTTTTATTTGGGGTTTTATTTGGGGTTTATTTGGGTTTCATTTGGGTTTTATTAGGTTTTATTTGGGCTTTTGCTGCGTTTTATTTGGATTTTATTTGGGGTTTTTTGGGGTTTTATTTGGATTTTTTGGGGCTTTATTTGGGGTTTATTTGGGGTTTATTCAGGTTTTATTTGAGGTTTTATTTGGGGTTTTTTTTAGATTTTATTTGGGTTTTGTTCAGATTTTATTTGAGTTTTATTTGTTTTTTTCACTTTTCTCCCCCCCTGCCAGAGCAGTTTGGGGTTTGGGTTTGGGCTGTGCAGGGAAAAATCACAAAAGGTAAAAATGGGGAGTTTTACCCACAAAAAAAGTGGATTTATACTCACAGAAATGTGCATTTATAGCCACAAAAAGGGGGAGTTATACCCAGAAAAATTGGGTGTTTATACCCAGAAAAATGGGGATTTATAGCCACAAAAAGGAGGGTTTGTACCCACAGAAAAGTGCATTTATACCCTCAAAAAGGAGGATTTATACCCTCAAAAAGGAGGATTTATACCCTCAAAAAGGGGGAGTTATACCCACAAAAACTGAGTGTTTATAACCACAAAAATGGGAGTTTATACCCAGAAAATTTGTGTGTTTATACCCAGAAAAGGGAGGGTTATACCCATAAAAAAGTGCATTTATAGCCACAAAAATGTGCATTTATAGCCTCAAAAACTTTGTCCATAGAATTCAAACAAAAAAAAAGAGAAATCAGAATACATCTTTAGAATATTTAGAACACAGAAAGATTTTTAGAATATTTCTTTTATATACTCTTTTTAAAAATTGATTTTAATTTTAATTTTGTACAATTTTTTTTTTAATTTTTTTTTAATTTAATTTTTAATTTAATGGGGGATGAGGGATCAGCAGGGGGAGAGACCCAGGATAATCCCAAGCAGAAAAGGAAAAGTTTTGGGGTTTTTTTCCCTTTTTTTGGGAAGCTGTGCAGGGGAGTTTGGATTCATTCCTGTGGAACAGCTCCAAAAAACAAACTGGGGTTGCCATGGCAGCAGCAGCAGTGACAATGTCACTTTGGAGATGCTTTCATTAAAATCCTTTTTTTTTTTTAATTTTAATTGAAAAACACATTGGGAAAATCTCCTGGGGGCAGGAGGGGGGGCCCTCCCAATGGGGTCAGGGCCCTCCTGATGGGGTCAGGAGCATCCCAATGGGGTCAGGACCTTCCTAATGGGGTCAGACCCATCCTGATGGGGTCAGGGCCCCCCTGATGGGGTCAGGACCGTCCTAATGGGGTCGGGATCATCCCAGCAGAGTTTGCACCATCCCAGTGGGGTCAGGACCCTCCTAACAGGGTCAGAACCATCCTAATGGGGTCAGGACCATCCCAGAGGGGTCAGGACCATCCCAGAGGGATCAGGAGCATCCCAATGGGGTCAGGATCATCCTGATGGGGTCAGAAGAGTCCCAATGGGGTCAGGATCATCCTAATGGGGTCAGACCCATCCTGATGGGGTCAGGGCCCCCCTGATGGGGTCAGGACCATCCCAGCAGAGTTTGCACCATCCCAATGGGGTCAGGATCATCCCAATGGGGTCAGGGCCCTCCTGATGGGGTCAGGAGAATCCCAATGGGGTCAGGATCTTCCTAATGGGGTCGGGATCATCCCAGCAGAGTTTGCACCATCCCAGTGGGGTCAGGACCCTCCTGATGGGATCAGGAGCATCCCAATGGGGTCAGGATCATCCCAGCAGAGTTTGCACCATCCCACTGAGGTCAAGGCCTTCCTAATGGGGTCAGGATCATCCCAGAGGGGTCAGGAGAATCCCAGCAAAGTTTGCACCATCCCAATGAGGTCAGGGCCCTCCTGATGGGGTCAGGACCATCCCAGAGGGGTCAGGACCATCCCAATGGGGTCAGGATCCTCCTAACAGGGTCAGGAGCATCCTGATGGGGTCAGGACACTCCCAATGGGGTCAGACCCATCCTAACAGGGTCAGGGCCCTCCTAACGGGGTCAGGATCATCCCAGCAGCGTCAGAATCATCCCAGTGGGGTCAGGATCTTCCTAATGGGGTCAAGATCATCCCAGTGGGGTCAGGATCATCTCAGCAGAGTTTGCACCATCCCAGAGGGATCAGGAGCATCCCAATGGGGTCAGGATCATCCTAATGGGGTCAGGGCCCTCCCAATGAGGTCAGACCCATCCTTACAGGGTCAGGATCATCCTGATGGGGTCAGAACCATCCCAGAGGGGTCAGGAGCATCTTGATGGGGGCAGGAGAATCCCAATGGGGTCAGGAAAATCTTAATGGGGTCAGGATTATCCCAGCAGAGTTTGCACCATCCCAGAGGGATCAGGAGCATCCCAATGGGCTCAGGAAAATCCTAATGGAGTCAGAAGCATCCCAGAGCGGTCAGGATCATCCCAGCAGAGTTTGCACCATCCCAGTGGGGTCAGAGCCTTCCTAACGGGGCCAGGAGAATCCCAGAGGGGTCAGGGCCCTCCCAATGGGGTCAGGATCATCCCAGAGGGGCCAGGATCATCCCAGCAGAGTTTGCACCATCCCAGAGGGATCAGGAGCATCCCAATGGGGTCAGGAGAATCCCAATGGGATCAGGGCCTTCCCAATGAGGTCAGACCCATCCTAACAGGGTCAGGATCATCCTGATGGGGTCAGAACCATCCCAGAGGGGTCAGGGCCCTCCTAACAGGGTCAGGATCATCCCAATGGGGTCAGGAGAATCTCAAAGGGCTCAGGAAAATCCTAATGGGGTCAGAAGCATCCCAGAGCGGTCAGGAGAATCCCAGTGGGGTCAGGACCATCCCAATGGGGTCAGGACCATCCCAGAGGGGTCAGGATCATCCTAATGGGGTCAGGAGAACCCCAGAGGGGTCAGACCCATCCCAGAGGGATCAGGATCATCCCAGCAGAGTTTGCACCATCCCAGAGGGGTCAGGACCCTCCTAATGGGGTCAGGGCCCTCCCAGTGGGGTCAGAACAATCCCAGCAGAGTCAGGATCCCTGCCTGGCACCCCAGCCCCCCCCAGCCAGGCTGTGCCAGCTGTTCCAGCTGTTCCAGCTGTGCCAGGCTGTGCCAGGCTCCTCCTGCCTCCAGCACAGCCGGCACTGAGGGTGGTTTTTTTCCCATCCTCAGTTCTCTGTCAGGGTAAAACCCGGCTGCTCCCGGGGCTGTCTGTGGGGTTTTGCAGCCTGCTCAGATTTTTATTTGTGACCATTTGATGCCACCACACTCATAATGTCCTTTCTCCAGAGTGTGTTAATTGACTCATTAAGGAATTGTTAATGCCTGTGGTAATTGGAGTCCTGTAAATCAGATTTACTGCAGTGGGGGGTGGGTTCAGCCGGGTGGGGTGAGCTGGGCTGATCCTGGGCTGGGGAATTTGGGGAATTTGGGGAATCTGGGGAATTTCTTTTTTATACTCTTTTAAAAAATTGATTTTAATTTTAATTTTATACTCTTCATTTTTAAATTTTTAATTTAATGGGGGATGAGGGATCATCAGGGGGAGAGACCCAGGATAATCCCAAGCAGAAAAAGAAAAGTTTTGGGTTTTTTTTCCCTTGGGGAACCCTTTGGGATCCCCTTCCCAAGCTCAGTGTCGATGGCAGCACATCTGGAACCGCTGTGGTTGTTCCCTCCCGAATGAAATGCCAGAGGGAGGGGGAGCAGAGGAAATGGCAGCAGGGTTTGTTCTTCTCTCCAGGAATTGGGAATTGGAGCCCTCAGCCATTCCTGAGGGGGCTGGCTCTGACAGATCCCAGGTTCCCCGGGATCACCCTGAACAGCCCCGAGGTGCTGATTTAATAAACGCACT
The DNA here is from genome assembly GCF_009819885.2 of Catharus ustulatus. Taxonomy (NCBI): domain Eukaryota; kingdom Metazoa; phylum Chordata; class Aves; order Passeriformes; family Turdidae; genus Catharus; species Catharus ustulatus. The sequence continues at coordinate 6,777,516 of NC_046246.1, forward strand.
TGGCTGAGAGCAGGAGCAGAGAGCAAAGCTGGGTTTGTTCATTAGAGCAGCAAAGAGCAGCCACCCTCCTGCCACCGGCCTTGGAGCCAGGGCTGCAAATTCCTTACAAAGATTGCTGGAAAAAAAATAATAATTCAGGGACAGCCCCCAGCTGGGAAAACACAGCAAAAAAAAATATAAAAAAATTTAAAAAGCAGAAGAGAGCAAGGAGGTTTCCCCAAAAAAAATCACTGCTCTGCAGGCCCAGGACTCAGTGAAGTTTGTTCTTCCATGTGCTCAGACTCAAAGCAGGCACAGCTTTTGGGATCCTTCAGTTTTTGGGGACCCTGCAGAGTTTTTTGGGACCCTGCACACTCTGGGGACTCTGAAGTTTTGGGGACCCTGCAGTTTTTGGGATCTCTGTGGAGCTTTCGGGTCCCTGCAGATCTTTAGGGGATCCCACAGAACTTTTGGGGTCCCTGCACGATTTTAGGGACACCTCAGTTTATGGGACCCTGCACAACTTTGGGGACCCCACACAGTTTTTGGGGACTCCAAGGAACTTTTGGTACCCCTCAGAATTTTAAGATCCCCTCGCAGTTTTGAGTCCCTGTGCAGTTTTAGGATCCCCGAGGATTTTTGGGACCCCGTAGTTTTGGGGTCCCCACACGGTTTTTGGGATCCTACACAGTTTCAGGATCCCTGCACAGTTTTTGGGATCCCTGAGGAGTTTTGTGACCCCTCAGTTTTGGGGTCCCCACACAGTTTTTGGATCTCCACGCAGTTTTTAGGATCCCCGCAAAGTTTTGGGACTCTGCATTTTGAGGTCCCCTCTCAGCTTTGGGATCCCCCCGCATTATTGGGATCCCTGTGCAGTCTGGAGTCCCTCAGCAGTTTTAGGATCCCCGAGGATTTTTGGGTTCCCGCAGTTTTTGGGGTCTCCCTGCAGTTTTTAGGATCCCTGTGCAGTTTTTAGAATCCCCCGCAGTTTTGAAACCCCGCAATTTTAGGATCTCCTCACAGTTTTTGGGGTTCCCGCGGTTTTTGGGATCCCCCCTCAGGATCCCCCCCTCAGCTTTGGGATCCCCCGGTAGTTTTGGGATCCCTGTGCAGTTTGGGGTCCCTCAGCAGTTTTAGGATCCCCACACAGTTTTAGGATCCCCGAGGATTTTTGTTTCCCCGCAATTTTAGGATCTCCTCACAGTTTTTAGGGTCTCCTCACAGTTTTTAGGATCTCCTCACAGTTTTTGGGGTCTCCTCACAGTTTTTGGGCTTCCCGCCGTTTTTGGGTCCCCCCTCACGATCCCCCCTCAGCTTTGCCCCCCCCGGTGGGCGTGTCCCACCCCAGGGTGTGTCCCGTGACGTCACTGCTCATTTGCATGGCCCCGCCCCGCTCCCTCACGGCGGAGTTGTGGCCGGGCCGGGCCGGGCCGGGCCGGGATGGACGCGCTGCGCTCCGCGGGCCGGGCCCTGCTGCGGAGCCCCAGCGTGCCCCGAGCGCCCTGGGCCGGCGGGCGGCACAAGAGTGAGAGCGGACCCGACCCCGGCACCCCCGAACGCGGCACCCCAAACCCCGCTCGCTTTCCCGGCTCTTTCCCCTCACTTTTCCCCGCCCGCTCTCTCCCTTTCCTCCCGGCCGCCCGCACTCGCCTCCCGCTTTACTTTGGGCCTCTCCCGCCGCTCTTTTTGCACTTTTCGCGTCACTTTTCCCCTCACTTTTCGCCTCACGTTTTGCTCCGCCCCTTGCGCGCCGCTTTCCCCGGGCTGGGGGTGGCCCTGTCCCCGTGTCCCCCTGTCCCCAGCCCGGGCTCTGCCCCGCCGGGCACTCGGTGACCTCGCCCCGCTCTGGCTCCGTGCCACGATCGATGGCCCCGTGGCGAGCGGCCACGCGGGGCCGGGCGGGGCCACCACGGACCCCCGGGGCCACCGCGGAGCTGTGGCTGCTCCGGTGGGACCGGGCGGGGACAGCGGGGACAGGGACCGGCACGGCGGGGACACCCGGGCTGGGGGTGGCTACTGGGGGGGCTGTGGGGCCACTGAGGGGGCTGTGGGGTCACTGGGAGGGCTGGGACCTTGCAGAGCCCCCGGTGCCCCCGGATGTTGCCGTGCCATCCCCTGGATGTGGCCGTGCTGTCCCCGGGATGTGGCCGTGCCATCCCCGGGATGTGGCTGTGCTGTCCCCGGGCTGCCCTTCCCCTCCCAGAGCCCTTCGGTGGCCGCGGTTAAAGCGCTTTATTTCCGTGCCAGGAGCTTTGCTTGCCCTGTTCTTGCCCTGGGCCTCGCTGCTGGTGGCGTCACAGGGTCCCCAAGCTCGGGGGTTTGTGGCCAGTGCCCGTCCTTGGCACAGGAGACACCTGGCATCAGCCAGGGCTGCACCCCTGGCTTTTGGAAATGCAGGTTATTGCAGCATCCCCCCCCGTCCTTGGGCATTCCCTGCCCCTCTCCAGGTGTGCCAGGTGAGACCCCCACCCTGGGGACCCCTCCCAGCCACAGCCCCGCTGGGAGTGGTGGCAGCGTGTTTGTGGCTTATCTGGGAGCCTGAGTCACCTCGGCGAGCTCCAGGGCGTGCCCAGGTGCCCCCAGCCCCGCAGGTGTGCCTGGCACTCCCCAGCTGTGCCCAGCACTCCCCAGGTGTGCCCAGCATCCCCCAAGGGGTGCCTGGAGCTCTGAGTTTGGCCCCACTGGAGGCAGTGCAGCCTCAGGGCTGGTTTTTCTCTCCTGTCCCTCCCCAGGGCTGGTTTTTCTCTCCCATCCCTGCCCAGGGCTCTGGGTTTTGCCTCCTGCTCCTTCAGCACATCCTGGGTTGGTTTTGGCTCCAGCTCTGGAATTCCAGGTTTAGGAGCCCCCGCCTGCCTTTGGCCTTGGCCCCACGTTTATCCTGTGTTTAGAACCCCCCAGCAGCCCAGGGAGGGGACAGCAGTGACCTCTCCTCCCGAGCTGCAGGTGACTGAGTCACCTCACCTGGATCCCAGCAGCTGCCCGAGCTTAGCAGCAAATCCCTCCTGATCCTCCTTGTGCAGGGGATGCTGAGCAGGGTCAGGTCACTGCCCTGGGGGCTCCTCAAGGGTCGCTGCTGTGTGCTGTGCCTCGTGGGAAGCTTTTGGGGTTTGTTTTTGCTGCCTGGGAGGTGAACAGGGTGCCCTGGGGCTGTCCTGGCTGTGTGTGACTCCAGGAGCCTCCCTTGTGTCCCCAGAGCTGCCTGAGAACTGGACAGACACGAGGGAGACGCTGCTGGAGGGGATGCTCTTCACCCTCAAGTACCTGGGCATGACCCTGGTGGAGCAGCCCAAGGGAGAGGAGCTCTCTGCAGCCGCTGTCAAGAGGATCGTGGCCACCGTGAGTGTCCCTGCTGGCCCTGGTCTTGGGGGTGCAATGGGAAGGGTTTCAGAGCTGCAGCTCCAGGGCTGTTTGGGAATTCCAGATGTGTTGGGATTGCAGCTCCAGAGGGGTTGGGATTGAAGGTCCAGGGGCTCAGGATTTGCAGCTCCAGGGTTGTTGGGATTTCTAGACGTGTTGGGATTGCAGCTCCAGGGAATTTGGGATTTCCAGAAGTGTTGGGATTGCAGCTCCAGGGAATTTGGGATTTCCAGAAGTGTTGGGATTGCAGCTCCAGGGAATTTGGGATTTCCAGATGTATTGGGATTGCAGCTCCAGGGAATTTGGGATTGCAGCTCCAGGGACTTTGGGGATTGCAGCTTCAGGGAATTTGGGATTTCCAGGGGTGTTTGGGATTGTAGCTCCAGGGACTTTGGGATTTCCAGATGTATTGGGATTGCAGCTCCAGGGAATTTGGGATTTCCAGATGTATTGGGATTGTAGCTCCAGGGACTTTGGGATTTCCAGATGTATTGGGATTGTAGCTCCAGGGACTTTGGGGATTGCAGCTTCAGGGACTTTGGGATTTCCAGACGTGTTGGGATTGCAGCTCCAGGGACTTTGGGATTGCAGCTCCAGGGACTTTGGGATTTCCAGAAGTGTTGGGATTGCAGCTCCAGGGAATTTGGGATTGCAGCTCCAGGGACTTTGGGGATTGCAGCTCCAGGGAATTTGGGATTTCCAGAAGTGTTGGGATTGCAGCTCCAGGGAATTTGGGATTTCCAGGGGTGTTTGGGATTGTAGCTCCAGGGACTTCGGGATTTCCAGACGTGTTGGGATTGCAGCTCCAGGGAATTTGGGGATTGCAGCTCCAGGGACTTTGGGATTGCAGCTCCAGGGACTCTGGGATTTCCAGGGAATTTGGGGTTGCAGGCAGTTGCAGGCACTGGGCCCAGCCCAGGCTCTGGGATGGGACACTCTGTGGGTGCTGCTCTGTGCTGAGCTCTGGCTCCCCTGATAAGCCAGGGGTGTGAGGAGGCTCTGACCTGCTGGAGTCAGCCTGCCCTGGGGCTGGGTCACCTCAGCAGGCAGGGACAGTGTCTGGAGCATGGCCAGAGCTGTTCTGGGTGCTCCTGCCCAGGATTTGGGGGGTTGGGAGAGGGGCAGCTCCAGATCCCAGCCAGCACAGCCACTGTAACCCAGAGGGGTGGATTTCCAACCACCCCCTGATTCCCAGCACATTCCCAGTACATTTCCAGCCATCCCCTCATCCCCAGCACATTCCCAGCCATCCCCCATCCCTTTTCCCCCCACTCCCCAGGTGTGTCCCTGTCCCCAGAACCTGCTCCCACCCCTGTGGAGGTGGCAGGGTTCAAAGCCTGGCACTTTCTGGGGGTGGCAGAGTTCCAAACCTGGCACTTTCCCCTCCCAAAGGCAAAGGCAAGTGGCAAGAAGCTGCAGAAGGTGACCCTGAAAGTGTCACCCCGGGGAATTGTGCTGAGGGACAGCAGCACCAACGAGCTCATCGAGAACATCTCCATTTACAGGTGAGTCCTGGGCTTCTCTCCTCACCAGGGCTGCTGCTCTGGGCTGCTCTTCAGCAGCCTGGCTGCTGCACAGGGCTGGGCATCAATTCAGGGACCCTGACACAGAATTTACAGTCTCTTCTCTCCTCTTTCTCTTCTCCCTTCTCTCTGTCTTCTCTTTCTCTTCTCCCTTCTCTCTGTCTTCTCTTTCTCTTCTCCCTTCTCTCTGTCTTCTCTTTCTCTTCTCTCTCCTCTTCTCTGTTTTCTCCTTCTTTCTCCTCTCTCTGTTCTTCTCCTTCTTTCTCCTCTTTCTGTTCTTCTCTTTTCTCTCCTCTCTTTGTCTCTTCCTGGTGCCTGTGGCTCTCACCCTGCCCTCTCTCCCTGCCATCACCTCCTGCACTCTGGGAGGGATTTGTGCCAACCCTGTGACATCCCCGTGCTCCCTGCTGGGCCCTGGAGCTGGGCAGCTCCTGCTGGCAGCCCAGGAGGGCTGGGAGCCTGTCCCCAGAGCTGTTGTGCCTTGCAGGATTTCCTACTGCACAGCAGACAAGAGCCACGACAAAGTGTTTGCCTACATTGCCCAGAACCAGCTGAACGAGAGCCTGGAGTGCCACGCCTTCCTGTGCTCCAAGAGGAAAATGGTCAGTGAGGGTGGGGAGGGGGCTGGGGGGCTGCAGGGGGGCTCAGGGAGAGCTCCCAGGCTCTCACCCTGCTGCTCATCCCAGCTGGGTCCTTGTCCTGCCTGGTGAGATCCTCTGGGGTGAGGCTGAGGGCACCTGCAAGGACCTGACCCTGGCAGAGGGGCAGGAGGTGCCCAGGGGCTCCAGGACAGTTTTTGGTGGCATTTCTGCAGCTCAGAGCAGGGATTTGGCTGTGGCAGAGTCTGGCTCTGCCTTTGGGCCCCCCTGGGATCCCTCCCTGCTGGTTCCTCTCCAGGATGGGGAGCAGAGAGAGGAGCAGGGCAGGGAGAGCCCTGGAGGGGCCAGAGCTGGGGCTGAGCCCCCTGCCCGTGCCAGGAGGGGCAGCCCAGACCCCCCTGCCCCCAAATCCTTCCCTGGTGCCTCCTCATGGGGGACAGGATGTCCCAAATCCCCAAACCCTGAGGGATTCCTACCCCAGCTCCTCAGTGCTCAGCCCCCACAGCTCTGTTCACATTTCTGCCTCTCCCAGCTCATTTTTTTCCCCCTTGGAGAGAATAATGGGATCCACAAGTTGTCTCTCCTCTCCTCAGTGTGTGCTCCCATCCTTGCACAGCCAAGATAAGCCTCACTCTGCAAATTAAAATTTAAATCTTCCTGCTGCTAAAAGCATTATCTCAGTGCTGTATCAGCTCAGTGCATCCCCCCTCCAAATAAAGTTCTCCAAAGCTTTTTTATGGCAAAAACTCAGAATAATTTCCTTTTTCCTGGTCTTTAAAATGCAGGAACATCTTGCTGCTGAGGTGATCCCTGCTCCCAGGCTGGCAGCCAGCCCTCCCCAGGGCAGCACCACAGCTCCCAGTCACAGCCATCTCATTAATCCATATTTTTAGTTCCTGGGTAATTCTCAGCAGTAGCTGGGTCTATTAAACTTGATTCAGATGTGACAGCTGAAATTGTAAACAGCTGTGAGGAGTTTCATCCTTAATTACCATATTTAAGGGCTTTTTTGCCATAAAGCATTTGCACTTCCATCAGGGATGTAAATAGCTCTGACATTCAGAGAGCTCTCCTGTTTGCCAGCTTTAATTGGCACTGATGGCTCTGGGCCCCCCCGGCCCTGCTGCATTTTGGGGGTGCTGGGACCCCCATGGCCCTGCCAGGGCTGCAGCCCCAGCTGGGGAAAACAAACTCAGCCTGGGGGTGGGGAGTGTTTGTGATTTCAGAGATTCTCCAGTGAGCTCAGTTACTTCAGAGATTTCAGCAATTTCAGAGATTTCAGTGGTGTCAGAGATTTCAGAGATGTCAATGATTTCCCTGATTTCAGAGATTTCAGTGGTGTCAGAGGTTTCAGTGATTGATTGCAGAGATTTCAGAAACTTCAGTGGTTTCAGTGATTGATTTCAGTGATTCCAGAGATGTCCATGATTCCCATTATTGCAGAGATTTCAGTGATTTCAGAGGTTTCATCCATGCCCTGCCTCTCTGCTCCCTGCAGGCCCAGGCTGTCACCCTGACTGATTGATTGCAGTGATTTCAGAGATATTTCAGTGCTTTATTTCCGATATTTCAGTGATTCCAGCCCCTTTCTCTCCCCTCAGGCCCAGGCTGTCACCCTGACTGATTGATTTCAAATATTTCAGTGATTTCAGATATTTCAGTGCTTTATTTCCAATATTTCAGTGATTTCAGATATTTCAGTGATTTATTTCAGGTATTTTAGTGATTCCAGCCCCTTTCTCTCCCCTCAGGCCCAGGCTGTCACCCTGACAGTGATTTCAGAGATATTTCAGTGCTTTATTTCAGATATTTCAGTGATTCCAGCCCCTTTCTCTCCCCTCAGGCCCAGGCTGTCACCCTGACAGTGATTTCAGAGATATTTCAGTGCTTTATTTCAGATATTTCAGTGATTCCAGCCCCTTTCTCTCCCCTCAGGCCCAGGCTGTCACCCTCACCGTGGCTCAGGCTTTCAGGATTGCCTTTGAGCTGTGGCAGGCAGCAAAGGAAGGTGAGATCCTCCCCTCTGCCCAGGGCTGTTGCTGTTTTGCAGCTTTTTCCCTGCCTCCCAAATCCCCTGGAAATGCAGATTTTGGCTCTCCTGCTCCCTGGCACTGTTGGGTTTTTGCTTTCACCTCCCACGAGGTGACAGAAGCAGCCTCAGGTGTCCCCATCCCTCCTCCCCAAAAGCTGGCAGCACTGAGGGCATCTCTGGGTTGGGATTTGCTCCTTTTGCAGAGAAGGAGAAGAGGGAGAAGATCCTGGCAGCAGAGGGGAGCAGCAGCCCTGGCTCAGCCAGCCCTGCTCACCCTGCCACGGGTGAGAGTGGGGTGGGGATGGGGCTGAACTGGGGTGGGGATGGCCCTGAGGGGTTTGGAGATTGTCCTTGGGGTGTGTGGGATGTCCCTGGGGGGTTTGGGATTGTCCTTGAGAGGTTGGGGATGTCCCTGGGGGGTTTGGGATTGTCCTTGAGGTGTTTGGGATGTCCCTGATGGGGTTTGAGATGTCCCTGAGGGATAGGAATTGTCCCTGAGAGGTTTGGGACTGTCCCTGAAGAGTTGGGGATTGTCCCTGAGGGGTTTGGGATTGTCCCTGGGGGGTTGGAGATGTCCCTGAGGGGTTTGGGATTGTCCTGACCAGGGATAGGGACAGCCTGAGGGGTTTGGGGATGTCCCTGAGGGGTGGGGATTGTCCCTGGAGAATTTGGGATGTCCCTGAGGGGTTTGGGGATGTCCCTGGAGGGTTTGGGATTGTCCTTGAGGGGTTTGGGATGTCCCTGGGGGGTTTGGGATGTCTCTGAGGGATGGGAATTGTCCTTGAGGGGTTTGGGATGTCCCTGGGGGGTTTGGGATGTCTCTGAGGGATGGGAATTGTCCTTGAGGGGTTTGAGATGTCCCTGAGGGGTTTGGGATGTCCCTGAGGGGTTGGGGATGGCCCTGAGGGGTTTGGGGATGTCCCTGACAGATGGGGATTGTCCCTGGGGGATTTGGGATGTCCCTGAGGGGTTTGGGGATTGTCCTTGAGAGGTTGGGGATGTCCCTGAAGGATTTGGATTGTCAGATGTTGTGAGCTGAGGGTGCTGCTCTGGCCTGGGGCTCATCCTGACCAGGAGTGGGCACCAGGAGCCTCCCCAAAAACTTCTGGGGTGGGATGGGGCTCCCTGCACCCCTGGGAGCTCCCCAGGACCCCTGGGCTGGGTCCCTGCTCAGATTTGGGGTCACCCTGCAGGAATTTGCTGCACATCCTGACTCCCTGTGTGCTCTGCCCACAGCAGCAGCCCTGGGGAACCTGCTGGACCTGGAGGACCCTGCCAGGACCCCCCTGGGCACCTCTGAGTCCCCAGAGCTGGACAACAGCAGCTTTGGGCCCAGCCCCTCGGTCAACAACAACGTGGTGTGGGTAAGGGCAGCCTGGGGGGCTGAACTGGGACCAACTGGGCTGAGCTGGGACCAACTGGGGTGCCTGAGGCTCAGGGAGGCCTCCAGGGCTGGCAGTGATCCATGAGGGGTCAGTCCCTGCTGCCCTTTTAGCTCAGAGGGGTCCAGGAGCTGGAGCTGAGGAGGAAAGGACAAAACCCCTGAATTCACCTTTCCCTGGGGAGGAAAGGACAAAACCCCTGAATTCACCTTTCCCTGGGGCAAAGGACAAAACCCCTGAATTCACCTTTCCCTGGAGCTGGGGAGGAAAGGACAAACCCCTGAATTCACCTTTCCCTGGGACTGGGACAGAGGCACATCCAGAGCAGGTGACTGAGGCACTCAGAATCCAACAGCTTTTATTTCTTTTTGTCTGAGTGCAGAGCCAGATCTCTAACCACACTTTTGTGCAGCTCTCTTAGCAACTCCTTGTCTCTCTTTTTATCTCCTGACAAAGGAAATGGATGATGGGCTCGACGAGGCGTTCTCAAGGTAATTCTCATCACTCCCTGCCCAGCCTGAGCACGGAGCAGCCCCAGAGGCTCGGCTGGGGCTGGGTTTTAATAAAGCTCCTTAATCTAATCAGGGCTGGGATCTGGCCTGGGAGCTGCCCCATCAGTGCCTCAGCTGCTAATTGAAAGATAGGCTTTAAGGCTGCCTGATAAGCCAAATATTTTGACAACCTTTTAAGGCTGGAGAGAGGCTGTGTGTGATAGGGAGTTTAATTCCCAGCACTTGCTGTGCTGCTCCCACTCACCTTTTCACTCAGCTTGCTCAGCTTCAGCCACTGGGGGCTTTGCTCCTCCTCAGCCCACAGGCTCAGGCTGTGTGGCCATGGATTGCTGGGGTTTATTTCTTTTTCCATGGGTTCCTGGGCTTTATTCCTCTTTCCATGGGTTCCTGGGGTTTATTCCTCTTTCCTCTCCAAATTCAGGGCTTCCCTGCCCCTGCCTGCTGAGCAAAACCAAACAAACCCATTTCCTCTCGGGTGCCTTTTCCTGCCTGTCCTGGCAGGGCTGCTGAGCTCTCTAGGGGTCCCATCCTCTTCCTCCTCCTCTTCCTCCTCATCCTGGGAGGTGCAGGAGGAGCAGGAGAAGTTTGCAGCAGTTCCTGCTCAGCCCTTGGGTCCTGTTTGGCTCTCAGGGATGATTTACAGCTTCCCCTTCCCTGCAGCCTCATCCCAGCCTGGGGCTGATTGATGTGCTGCTCTGTGTTTGTGTTTTGTGTTTCCCCCTGCTCTGTGTTTGTGTTTTGTGTTTCCCCCTGCTCTCTCTGTTTTCCCCCTGCCCCACAGGGTGTTTTTGAGCTTTGCTGTGCATTGCTGAGCTCTCACATCACCCTGAGCCCTCTGGTGACTCAGGGTCTGCTCTGCTCATCCTGCAGCACTCCCCAAGCCACTCCTGCCACGTCATCACTCATTTCTCTTCTTCATTAAAAACTGGGGCTTCAGCTCAGGCTCTTCTTGGATGTTGTGCCTCCCATGGATGAAATCCCAATGGGTTTCCCTCTTGTTTCCCTCTTGGTTTCCCTCTCTTTTCCTGTATTTCCTTCTGGGTTTCCCTCTCTTTTCCTGTGTTTTACTCTGTGTTTCCTCCTGTGTTTCTCTGTTTCTCTCTAGGTTTCCCTCTCTTTTCCTGGGTTTCCCCCTGAGTTTCCTTTTGGGTTTTCCTCTTGCTTCCCTCTCTTTTCCTGTATTTCCTTCTGGGTTTCTCTCTGTGTTTCCCTCTCTTTTCCAGTGTTTGGGTTTCCTCCTGTGTTTCTCTGTTTCTCTCTCTGTTTTCCTCTCTTTTCTTGTGTTTCTCTCTGTTTCCCCCTGTGTTTCTCTGTTTCTCTCTCTGTTTTCCTCTCTTTTCTTGTGTTTCTCTCTGTTTCCCCCTGTGTTTCTCTCTGTGTTCCCCTCTCTGTTTCTGTGTTTCTCTCTCTGTTTCTCCCTGTGTTTCCCCCTGTGTTTCTGTTTCTCTCTGTGTTCCCCTCTCTGTTTCTGTGTTTCTCTCTCTGTTTCCCCCTGTGTTTCTCTGTTTCCCCCTGTGTTTCTCTGTTTCTCCCTGTGTTTCTGTTTCTCTCTGTGTTCCCCTCTCTCCTCCCTGCCTCACTCTGTGTTTCTGTGCCCCTCAGACTGGCCCAGTCCAGGACAAACCCTCAGGTGCTGGACACGGGGCTGACAGCTCAGGACATGCAGAGTGCAGAGACTCTGTCCCCTGTGGACTGGAATAAAATGGAGCCCAGCCCAGCAGAGAAGGATGAACTGTTCATGTTCTGAGGCCCCAGGACAGGAATTGTTCCAGGGATCCTTCCCAGGGCTCTTCAGAGACGCCTCAGCCCCGTTCAGACCAAAGCTTCACCACCAACCTAACACGGATTTTTCTACCTTGCTTTTCTCTAAGCCACCAACCACTCTTGGACTTATTTATTGCCAGTTTACAAAGTTCCTGGAGGTGTGGGGAGAGCTGCACCCCCAGCAGGAGCTGCAGCAGTGCCTGCTCCTCCTGGGCACCACCAAACCCCTCTGGGAGCTCCAGGTTCCTGATCCTGCCCTGGTGGAACAGACACAGCAGCTGCCTGGCCAGGAGGGTTTGCAGCTGCTGGAATCAGAGAGGAGCAGAGCTTTTGTCCCAGTCTGTGTCCCAGTCCCAGCTCTCAGCCTCCCTGTGGGAATCGACGCTTTTTAACCCAAAGACTCCAAGTTCTGCACTTTAACACTTGACCTGAAGGCAGTGGTCCCAGCTGTCAAGGTAAGCAGTGCCTGGAACTCTCTTCAGAAGCTACTGACCCAAAAAGAGCCAGCCTGGCTCCAAGCTGATCTCACTGAGATCCCAAAGCTCCAAAACCCCCAGGGAGGGAGGATTTGTTTGGCTGGATCCTGCTGGGAAGGGAGGAGCAGCAGGAGCAGAGATCCAGGTGCCCAGGGCTTGTTCCTGCCCAAATCCAGGGGGATTGGAACAAAGGAGCAGAGATCCAGGTACCCCCAGCCTGCCCAGGGCCTGTTCCTGCCCAAATCCAGGGGAATTGGGACAAGGGAGCAGAGATCCAGGTGCCCAGCCTGCCCAGGGCTTGTTCCTGCCCAAATCCAGGGGAATTGGGACAAGGGAGCAGAGATCCAGGTGCCCAGCCTGCCCAGGGCTTGTTCCTGCCCAAATCCAGGGGAAATTGGGACAAGGGAGCAGCTCCTGGCTATGCCCATCTATCCCTGCCTGGGGAATTGGATCAAGCAGGAGCAGCTCCTGGCTGTGCCCATCCCTGCCTGGGGGATTGGATCAGGCAGGAGCAGCTCCTGGCTGTGCCCATCCCTGTCCCCCTTGTCCCTGGCAGCTCCTGGCTGTGCCCATCCCTGTCCCCCCCTGTCCCTGGCAGCTCCTGGCTGTGCCCATCCCTGTCCCCCCCTGTCCCTGGCAGCTCCTGGGGGGCTCAGGAATCTCCATCTCCCCCTGAGCTGGGAATCAGCAGAGGAGGGGTAAAAGCTTTTGCTAATTAAAAGCTGAAGTTGAACGATCCCGAGTGGATCTCTGACACCTCAGTGTTTGTGGCCTTATGTGACGTGCACTAATCTGTTTTATAGATTTGTAACTTGGGTTGGAAGCACTAATTCATTCCCCAGGTAGCTCTTTAGAACTCCCTTAAAACTGCTGGCAGGAAGGGAAAAACCTTTTCTGTCAGCTGTAGGAATTCATTAGGAAGCAGCTGAGTGACTCTGACTTAGCTTTGAGATATTTTTCTCCCCCCAAGTGTGAGTGTGAGAAGGTGTGGAGGATTTGTGGAGCTGACTCATCAGGTCTGCTCAAACCTGAGCTCTGTGCATCCTGCAGAGGGGTTTGAAGCAGTTTGAGCTTTGGGAATTGCTGTGCCCAGAGCAGCAGGGCAGGCACAGGGCCCTGAGCTCAGATCTGCCCTGGGGGTTTCTCTGGGCATTGACCTCCCCCTCCCTAGAGCCTCCAGCAGCAGATCCTGGGATTCACAACACTATCCATGTGTGGCTGGAGTGGGTTTGTTTGTAAAGAAAACCTGATGCTGTAAAGGACATCCTGTACTGAGGGGAATAAAAACTCTGCCATTGTTTTTTTGGAGCCTCTGTGCTGGGTGGTTTTACTTTCCCCTGTGGTTCCTTTAATGTGGGGCAGCTTTTGTGTGTCTGGGTGGTTGGATGGGATCAGGAACAGCCAGAGAGGGGAATCCAGGGGAGCTGCAGCTGGACACTGACCCTGGGGATGCTCAGAGGGAGCAGGACCTGCCCTGTGGGGCTGGAGGGACCCAGGAGTTCAGGACCTGCCCTGTGGGGCTGGAGGGGCCCAGGGATGCTCAGAGGGTTCAGGCCCTGCCCTGTGGGGCTGGAGCTGCCCCAGGGATGCTCAGAGGGTTCAGGACCTGCCCTGTGGGGCTGGAGCTGCCCCAGGGGTTCAGGATCTGTCCTGTGGGGCTGGAGCTGCCCAGGGATGCTCAGAGGGAGCAGGATCTACCCTGTGGGGCTGGAGGGACCCAGGGATGCTCAGAGGAGTTCAGGATCTGCCCTGTGGGGCTGGAGCTGCTCAGGGAGGCTCAGAGGGGAAATGTGGGGCTGGGGGCTGCTGGCTCTGCTCCCCCTGCCCCTCACTTCTCCAGGGGGGACAGGGGAGGCTTCAGTGCCTGTCCCTGCCCCAGAGCAGCCACAGCAGCACAGAGGGGCCAGAGGGACATCCCAGTGTCACATCCCCATTCCCAAAGTGACATCCCAGCCCCCAGTGTCACCCCCAGTGTCCCCAGCCCTCTGCCACAACCCCCAGGTGTAATCAAAGCCATTAAATGTATAAAATCCCAACTCTGCCCCCCCCATGACAGTTGGATCTCTCCTGCAGCGCTGTCACAAGTCCAAGTGACAGCCAGGAATAAAACATTGGCGTCTCTGGCATTTTTTATTACTTTTAATGTGCTGTCTTTTTTTTTTTTTTTTTCTGTGAGTTACTGGAAATTTAAATTATAATGGTATGCTTCACTTAAAGAAAGTAGCCATAGCAACAGCAACATCTAAATTATTGCAGGCTGATCACTTCTCTCCTGGAGTCACATCACACCTTTCAAAGGCACTCCCAGAGGTGCAGGATTTTAATAGAGGGGTTTTTTTTTAACCTTTTTTTACAAATAAACAAGTGAACACACAGCAGTGAACACACAGCAGTGAACACACTCCTTCAGTGCAGAGCCTGCAGAGAGATCTGAAGTGAGGAAGTGCAGCTCAGTTTGCTGCCCAGAGAGGAGAATCTTGAATGAGACTTTCTCCTCTGAGTTATTCTGTGTGAGACTGGAGAATTTCTGTCCAGTTCAGCTGCTGGAAATTCTCTCCTGCACCATCAGGAATGTTCTTTTTATTTTATTTTTTTTTTGTGATTCTCAGCAGGGTCTATTTATTTCTATTTTATTCTTTTTTCTATTTTATTCTTTCTATTTTATTCTTTTTCTATTTTATTCTTTTCTATTCTATTCTTTTCAAATTCCTACTTGACAGGACAAAAGGGTTTGGTCATTTCAAAGGTGATGATCAGAGAACACCCAGGAATTTCACCTCCATCATGGTGACTTTAAAGTTACAGCTTTAAAAAATTCCCTGACTTTGATCATGGCCAAACCCTGAGCTGTCAAACGTGAGAAAAATCCCTCTGGGAGAAGCAGAAAAGCTTTTTTTATTTCTCCTTTTTCATTGCAATCTCAATTCTAGGAATCAGATGCGTCATGTGGACCGATGGCAGGTGGAGATGGCTCAGCCAGGATGGGTTGGATATAAAAAGCAGCTGAGGCTTCTCCCAGCTCCTGTGTCACTGCAGGGAATGATGACAGTGAGTTGTGCTTGCAGCTTTGTCCCCTGGACAGCTCAGGGTGAGAACAGAGCTTCAATCAGAGTCCCCTGGGTGGGAGCTGCATTTCCAGCCTGATTTTATCAAAATTGAGGGATTTGTGTTTGGTGTCCCTGTGGAAGACCCCAGGCCAGCCCAGCAGGGGAAGAACCTGCAGTCAAACCCCTGAAATGTTTCTGCTCACTTCAAGTGTTCACCTCGTGCACAGAAGTGGCTCAGCCAGCCCAAAGGAAATGTTAAAAACTGGGAAAAGTGTCATAAAAACTGAGCAAAGTGTCAGAGCTCTTTGGGCTGCTTTGTAAGGGAGGAAAGGAGGGGCTGCAGTTTGGGGATGGGATTTTGGGGGTGCCAGATCAGCTCAGCTCCACGTGGGAGTTAAAAACACAGCACAGCAGGTGGGTGGTGAGGAGGGATGAGAATGATGCATAAAAAAAATCCAGCTCAGGTTTGAAAACCCAGCCCCTGTAAATCCCTGCAGTGAAGAGGCTGGGACAGAACCTGGCATTTCCTGGCTGGTGCAGGAGGCAGAGGAAGAGCCCAGGGGCTCTGGAGCAGCTTTACTGTCCAGCTGGGGGCAGGGATATCTCAGGGATATGTCAGGGATATATCATGGATATCTCAGGGATATGTCAGGAATATCTCAGGGACATCTCAGGGACATTTCATGGATATTTCAGGGATATCTCAGGCCTATCTCAGGAATATCTCAGGAATTTCTCAGGGACATCTCAGGGATATCTCAAGGATATCTCAGGGATATCTCAGGGATATTTCAGGGATACCTCAGGAATATCTCATGGATATCTCAGGGACATCTCAGGAATATCTCAGGGACATCTCAGGGACATCTCAGGGACATTTCATGGATATTTCAGGGATATTTAATGGATATCTCAGGGATATTTCCTGATCACCCAGGAAGTCCCAGCCTGAGCTGCAGAGCCAGGCTCAGAGCTGGGGCTGTCCCTCCCTCCCAGCTCTTCACAGCTTCCCCAAAGCACCTTCCCACCCTGAGAGGAACCAGATAAACCCCAAAGCCAGGCTGGGGGCTCTGCAGAGGATTTGTCACCCATGGGATGAGGTTTGCTGGGGATTGGCTTCTTAAATGGGGCCAGGTTTGATTGTTCACGTTTATGTTTGAGGCTTTGATGGATCCACCAGAGTTTAGGGTTGGCAGAATGTGATTGTGAGTGAGAAGGGGCAGGGCTGGGAGGCAGGAGTTGTTTGCAGGGGCTCTGAGAGCCTGGCCTTGGCTTTTTCATGCTGGGTAAACACTGATCCAGCAGCAGCTGTGCTGTGGATCAGGATTAAATTGGGGAAGGTCTGTCAGAATCTGGGTCACCTGCTCCTCTGTGCTCTCCTGTTTGTGTTCCCTGCTGGCCTGGCTGAGGAGTGTGGGGAGAGCTCCTGGAGCAGGGATTCAGGAATAATTCAGGAATAATGCAGGAATTATTCAGGAAGAATTCAGGAATAATGCAGGAATTATTCAGGAAGAATTCAGGAATAATTCAGGAAGAACTCAGGAATTCAGAGATTCAGGAATAATTCAGGAAGAATTCAGGGGTTCAGGAATGATTCAGGAAGAATTCAGAGATTCAGAAAGAATTCAGGAAGAATTCAGGGATTCAGGATTTCAGGAATAATTCAGGAAGAATTCAGGGATTCAGGAAGAATTCAGGAATGATTCAGGAAGAATTCAGGGATTCAGGATTTTAGGAAGAATTCAGGGATTCAGGATTTTAGGAAGAATTCAGGATTTCAGGAAGAACTCAGGAATTCAGGATTTCAGGGATTCAGGAATTCAGAGATTCAGGAAGAATTCAGGGATTCAGCAATTCAGGGATTCAGGAAGAATTCAGGAATGATTCAGGAAGAATTGAGGGATTCAGGATTTCAGGAGGAATTCAGGATTTCAGGTAGGAGCACTCAGGCCATTCCCAGCACTGCCAGCCCAGCTCAGCTGTCACAGCAGTGTCACCCTGACCCTCTGAGCCTCCCCAGCTCCAGCCCTGGGTCCATCCCACAGAGATCCAGGAGCATTTTCTGCTCTCAGGCAGGAATAAACACCAAGCTCTGTAAAAGACTGGGCCAAACTCCTTTGCCCTGAGTGTTATCCCTCACTCTCTACTTTGCTTCCTCACAGAAAAGCAGATATTAAATTCTATTTTTCTCATGCTCATAAAAGAAAGGTAATTTTCTTTAAATTATTTCTTCCAGAGCTGCTAAAAAAACAAGAATCATAATGCAGCAGGACCCCCATTTCCCCAGTAATTGCACTCTGCCTCCCAACTCCTCCAACAGCAATTTCTCAATTTATTTGGCTTCAGTCTGGAACTGCAGGCACGGGCAGAGCTGGGCTCTTATTATTGCACAGACAAAATTGTCCTTAAAATGTAATTAAACATTTACCTTGAAGACAATGCTTTGTCTTCTTTAAGAAGCATAACATCTTAATTTAACCTAATCTGGAAACCCTTCTATTTCCAAGCTTTTACCTCCAAGACAATGTTATGCTAAACAAAGAGCAAAACAGAAAGATTTCCTAATTTAACCTAATTAAAAGATAAGCCTCCAACTTTTCCTCTGTGCTGCCTGGAACGAGGAGCTGGGAATTGCTCAGGAATATCTGGTTTGTCATCCCTCTGCTTTGCTCTCTGCTGTCCATTTTTATTTTTTATCCTCCTTGATGCCCCCAAATCCTCTTAGGAAGCAGAACCACCCAACCTTTCCCATCCTGGCCCTTCCCTGAGAAGATCAGCTGGAACAGGGAGCTTTGGGTTTTTTTTTCTGTTGGTTTGGGGTTGTTTTTTGTTTTTTTTAATGAGACAAAACACAGCTTGCTGCTGTGTGAGATTTCCCCAGGGGAGAGGGGATCTCAGAAGGTGGAAGGATTATTTCTGCTCGCTGTGGGGAGCCCTGGCTGCTGCTGGTCCCTGCCAAAATCCATCCCTGCTCCGAGGAGTGGAAGTGGCAGCTGCCTTTGGCTCTGTCCTGGCCCTGAGAACGAGCAGAATTTTCCTTTGTGAGCTGCTCCACAGCCCCATCCCTCCCTCCTCTTCCTCACTCGGGTTTGAGCTTTTCTATTTTTCACGTTCTCTGCTGCCTGGGAACTCTGGAATTTCACGTTGGGTGTGGGTAAGTTCTCTTCAAAGGGGAGTTAGACTAAACAATCCTTTTCCAGCTAGGAAATCGAGGACAATTGTTAAAAATAAATAAGCAGAAACAATGGCCAAGGGAAGGGGGAAAACCAGGGGGCTGAGACTTCACAACTTGAGCTGTAACTGGACAACTAATCCCAGTATGTTGGTGAACCAAAAGTTATAAAAGTGTAAAAACTCGACTGGGATCCATCCTGGCTTTGATTTGGATGTGGGTTGAATCCTGGCATTTCCCAGAGTATATCTTTTTGAGGTTTCTCAATAAATACCTATTTTATTCCTTTTAACTCTGTTCCAGATCAGCCTGGAGTTAAGAACAGCTCAACAGTCTCATTGTGCTGCCTGTTTTATACTCCTAAAAGCATTTTTCAGGAAATAATGTCAATATTAGGGGTGTCTGTGGTTCTCAAGCAGCCCCAGCAATCAGCCCAGGTGTTTGTCCATGGTTATTGTGCAGGAGGGACACACAAATAGCAGATTATTTCCTTCCCCTCAGCTCCTTTCCTACAAAATGTTCTCTTTTAGCTCTCCCAGGTTTAGGCAGGGCCGTTCTTTGGTGGTTTATCCTTTCCTGGGATTATCCTGCCCCCTTCCACCCATCCAGTTATTCCTGAGGGGCCTTCAGGTGCTTCCTCCTTTTTACTGCTAATTCTGCAGGGTTTTCAGGGCATTTTTTGTAACACTTATGAGCAGAAACCCTGATTGACCATCTGGTACAATGTTATTTCACAGGCTCACTCAAATGTACCGGGTGATAATTGAAGGTTAAGGGTGCGCGGCCCCTCGTGGGGGATCTGAGGGAAAATCAGGCCCTCAGGGTTCGGGAGCACCGGGAGCGGTGACAGCGATTCTGAACCGATCCAACCCGGCCCTCATGGTTCGGGAGCACCGGGAGCGGTGACAATGCATGCCATCCTGCCCAGCCGAGCCCTCACGGTTCGGGAGCACCGGCAGCGGTGACAGCGCCCCAGCCCAAGCCAGCCTGAGCCCTCACGACTTCTGGAGCCGACGTGCCCCCGCAGCCCCTTTTTAAAGTAGCGGCGCCCCCCCTCCGCCAATCACAGCGCGGACCGGGCGTTCCTCACAGCCAATGGGAGGCGGCGGCTGGAGGAAAAGGGCGGGGCCATCCCTCCCCGAGCTCGAGCCGCGCAACTGTGGTAAACAAGGAGGCGGAGCCCGCCGCTTCCCTGGCACGGGCAGCAGCCAATGGGCGCTCCCAGGGTGGGACAACCAGCCAATAGCGAGCGAGGGCGGGCAGAGCGGTGCGCGCTGATTGGTTGGCGCGGCGGCGGAGTGACCGTTGGCGGGAGGGGGCGCGGCGCGGGCGGGCCCGGGCGCTGTCGCAGTGAGCGGCGGCGCGGGCGGGGCTCCGTGAGGGCAGCGGGCAGCGCCGCCCCGCCGGTCCCCGCGCCCGGCACGGGGGCGGCTAAAACACAGCCTCGCAAGGGGCTCGGTGCAGTTCGGTGCTTCCCTGCTGGATGCTCGGGTGGGCAGGGGCAGGCGCTGTGTCCTGGAGAGCGCAGCATCTTCCCTAATTGAGCGGGCACCCCTGAGCGCTGGCAGCAGCGAGGGGTTTGGGATGAGCGGGCAGGACTGAGAAGATTTTGCTCGGGAGAGGCTCGGATGTGTCCGAGGGGTGAGTACCGAGCGCTGGGGTAGCGGCTGAGGCGCTCGGGGGCAGCGCTGGCCGTGCCCGCAGGACAAGCAGCCCTTTGGGGGGTTTGAGCCGGGCCCCGCTGCGAGTTCAGCTCCGTCCCCTCAGCAAGGAGACGCTTTGGAGGGTCTGGATAACAGGCAGAGATCTGGGAGAAATTTGCCGGGATCTATTAGGCAAACCAAAAAAACGTAGATTTTTTTTTTTAATTTTTTTTTTTTTTTTTTGGCTCAAGAAGCTCAGCCCGAGCCGAGCTTTCCGCATGGCTGGGTTTGCAGCCCCACGGTCCCGGCCGGGCGAAGGCAGCTCCGGGCAGGGCAGCGAGCGGAGCAGCCTCGTCCCTGCCTGCCTGCGCTGTCCCCGGGCACCGAGCCCCGATTCCTGGGTGTCCCCGGGCACCGAGCCCCCTTCCCGGCTGTCCCAAAGCGCCTCGTCCCTCCCTGGTTCTCTCCTTGTCCCAGCACAGCCCGGCATCCCGGCGCTGGAGGGGAGCTGATGCAGAGCCGAGCGCTGCTCGCAGACCGGGGGGAGCTGATGCCCAGCCCGGCCCGAGCGAACCGGAGGGTGGGCACGGAGGGTGGGGACCGGCCGCTCTGTCCGGCCGCATCCTCGGCGGTGCTGAGTGACCGCGCTCTTGTCTCCCGGTGCCGCAGCATGACCCCGCCGCCGCCGGGACACACGGGCTCGCACCGCCCCGGCATCACCGCCTGAGCCACCCCCGGAGCTCCGAAGGGCCGGGAGCCCGCAGCGCCCGCAGCCAGCCCAGCCCAGCCCAGCCCCGCCGGGATGCGCTCGCCGCCGCCGCCGCCGCCTTCATGCGGGCAGCGGGGACGCTGAAGCGCCGCTCCGCCCGGCCCGGAGCTCCCCACGTGCGGTCCCCGGTGAGGGCGGCCGGCGGTGCCCAGGGCTGAGCCTCCAGGGGCCGCCGCCATCCCCTGCCCCATGGTGCTGCTGCGGAAGCTGCCGGGCATGCCGGGCTGGCCGGCGGCGCTGGGGCTGCGGCTGCCGCAGAAGTTCCTGTTCCTGCTCTTCCTCTCGGGCCTGCTCACGCTGTGCTTCGGGGCCCTGTTCCTCCTGCCCGATTCATCCCGCTTCAAGCGCCTCTTCCTACCCCGCCGGGCCACCGCCTCCGCCTCCTCTTCATCCTCCGCCTCCTCGTCCTCCGCCTCCTCCTCGTCCACCCGCGACACGGAGCTGCCCCGCAGCCCGCCCGCCGCCGCCGAGCCCCGGCACGCCAGCCCCGCCGCCCCGCGCCGCCCGCGGGAGAAGCTCCGCACGGCCGCCCGCATGGCCGGCCCGAACCGCACCGCGCCCGGGCCCCGGCAGCAGCCGCAGGGCGGGGAGAGCCGGGCCCAGCCCGCCGGCAGCGAGCCCCCGGCCCGGGACACGCGCGCTCCGTTCCGCTTCGACTACGAGCGGTTCCGCCGCAGCCTCCGGCACCCGGTGCGCGGCGGGAGGCGCGGAGAGGACCCCGAGACCCGCGCCCGCAGGATGAAGATCAAAGAGGTGGGTGAGGAGCGCGGGCAGCGCTCCCGGCCGTGTGTCCGCTCGGGGATGCTGATCCTCCCTCCCTGCATGGATCCCCCGGGGCAGCGCTGGCCTCAGCTCGGGGCTCACATCCCCCTCAGGCAGCCTGGCTTCATCTCTCAGCATGGCCTGCCCTCGGTCAGACATCACCTCAGGTGTGAGTGACCTCAGACAGTCCATACAGATATGTGTCCATCAGATGTCACAGCTGTGTGTCACCTCAGTCCTTACAGCCATGTGTCCATCAGACATCACCTCAGGTGTGAGTGACCTCAGCCTGTCCATACAGCCATGTGTCCATCAGGTATCAGAGTGTGTGTGACCTCAGACAGTCCATACAGCCATGTGTCCATCAGATATCACCTCAAGTGTGAGTGACCTCAGCCTGTCCATACAGCCATGTGTCCATCAGATGTCACAGCTGTGTGTCACCTCAGCCCTCACAGCCATGTGTCCATCAGACATCCCCTCACAGGTGTGTGTGACCTCAGCCAGTCCATACAGCCATGTGTCCAGCAGGTATCAGAGTGTGTGTGTCACCTCAGCCAGTCCATACAGCCATGTGCCCGTCAGACATCACAGCTGTGTGTCACCTCAGCCTGTCCATACAGCCATGTCCCCATCAAGCATCATAGGTGTGTGTCCCCTCAGCCAGTCCATACAGCCATGTCCCCATCAGACATCACCTCAGGTGTGTGTGACCTCAGCCAGTCCATACAGCCATGTGTCTGTCAGACATCCCTTCACAGATGTGTGTCACCTCAGTCCATACAGCCATGTCCCCATCAGACATCACAGGTGTGTGTCCCCTCAGTTCTTACAGCTATGTGTCCATCAGATGTCACCTCACAGGTGTGTGTGACCTCAGCCCTTACAGCTGTGTCCCCATCAGACATCACCTCACATGTGTGTCACCTCAGCCAATTCTTACAGCCATGTCCCCATCAGACATCACAGCTGTGTGTGACCTCAGTCCATACAGCCATGTCCTCATCAGATGTCACCTCACAGGTGTGTGTGACCTCAGCCAGTCCATACAGCCATGTGTCCATCACAGATCACCTCACATGTGTGTCACCTCAGTTCTTACAGCCATGTCCCCATCAGACATCCCCTCACAGCTGTGTGTCCCCTCAGTCCTCACCTGCCATCAGCAGCCCCACAGTCAACCCTTGCCCCCTCTTATGGCCGTGAACCCCCTCAGATTTTGGGGCCATGTCCATCTCAGCCCTCACATTTGGGTCCCCCCTCAATCAGCCATCACTGCCCTCACAGCCATGTCCCCCTCAATCAGCTGTCACCCTCTGTCACAGCCATGTCCCCCTCAATCAGCTGTCACCCTCTGTCACAGCCATGTCCCCCTCAATCAGCTGTCACCCCCTGTCACAGCCATGTCCCCCTCAATCAGCTGTCACCCCTGTCACAGCCATGTCCCCCTCAATCAGCTGTCACCCCCTGTCACAGCCATGTCCCCCTCAATCAGCTGTCACCCCCTGTCACAGCCATGTCCCCCCTCATTGTCCCCACTCTGATCACCCACCCCTCACCCCCATTTCTCACAGAGCTCCCTTGCTCCCTCCTTTCCCCAGGGAGGGTGACAGGAGTTGGGGTGACAGGAATTGGGGTGTCCCTGTCACTGAGCACCCAGGGCTGGCTGCTGGGCTGTGACTGGAATTAGTGAAATGTGAATTCAGGGGGATAAAAAGAGTTATAAGGTGAAAAACCTCACTCAGTGGGAGATGACTTTGTTGTGCAAGTCTCCATCCCTGGGGGGGTCAGACTGCACAAAACCCAGGGGATGGCAGAACCTGGCTGCTGCAGGGGGCTGGAGGGACAGGATGCAGCAGTGGGATCCCTGTGGCACTGGCACTGGATTGTCCCCGTGCTGGGAGGTGACAGTGCAGCTGCCTGGGGGGTGTCAGGGCTGTCAGCCCCTGCAGGAGCACAGAGCAGCCTGTGACCCACTTAGCCAGGTCTGTGTGGGATCCCAGCTTGGCTCTCACGTCCTTTGCTGTGATGGATGACCAGCTTGGAGGGAGTTCTGCTCTGGAAGAGGTGCCAGTAAGTAAAAAGCCCAGATTTAATTAAGCAGAGGAGAAATTTCCTGGGTCTGTGCTCTCACAGAGGTGCAGCAACAGCACTGCCCTGGCTGGAAGAGAGAATCAAGTCAGGAAATAACAGCACTGAGACTTTCATCCTCTCCATCCTGCATCTAAAAACAGTTTTTAACTCTGCCCTCCTGTATCTTTGTCAGGACTCAAACAAAGGCTGCACACTGATAAAATTGCAGTTCCTAGGCAGACTCAGCACACCCAGGGGTGCTCAGTGACCCCAGGCAGGCTGAGCCCTCCTGTCCTGCTGCCCAGGGTTTGGAACATTGCAGTTTGTGCCTGGATCTCTGCAGGTTCCCAGCTCCAAGGTGTTCCAGAGACCCAGCAGCAACCCAGCTTCCACCCCCTGCAAACAAATCAAATTGAAAAATCAAATTTAGGGGGAGCGAGCGGCATTCAGCCCTTCATTTGCAGTTAATTATTTTTTAAATCTAGCTTTATTTCAAGCTGTATGGATTCAGCCCCATCTGTTTCTAACAGCCATAATCAGTGCTGGGTAGCAGAGTTAGAGTTTTCAAGGATGAGAATCCATAAATATTAGTTTTATGCTGACAGCTAATTACTCTTCAAACAAAGCCCTTATTTCTTAAAAGTGCCTACACTTGTATTTATTCAGAGAGAGAGAAACAAATGTGGTGCTGAGATATGAGGCTGAACATGCAGAACAAGGGAGGGTGGTGCAGCCTGGGGAGCAGATAAGGTGTGTCTCTTTTTGTTAATCAAAAAGACAAGAGGAAAACAAACCAGCAAGGTTAGAAGACAACTGCTGCATAAAAAAGAAACAGATGGAGAGAAAAAAAAAAAAAAAAAAAAAGGAATTGCAAGGAAGAAGTGATGATACAGCTTTGGATTAGCAAACACTGCTCACATGGTGTGAGGTGCCAGCAGGGCAGGTGGTGCCTGTGCTGCCTGTGCTGGCTTTGCAGGAGCTGCAGGTGGTTTTCTCTCCTTCCCCCAGAGCTGTCAGACCTGTGACTTGCTAAAACCAGTCCCAAACTGGCCTTGCAGGGGAGGTTTTGCTGTTTCCTTTGCCTGCCTCAGGCTGTTCTCACAGGTCAGCACCTCCAGCAGGGAGGAGGGCTGAGCATGGGCTGTATGGATTGGCATTTGTTGGGATTTTTTTTCCCCTGCCAGATAAAAACCAGGAGGAAAAACTTGTGCATGATCAAAGATGCCCAGAGGTGATGCCCAGCCTGGAGAGCTGGAGCTGTGTGTTTCCCACAGGACCCTTCAGAGGGAGGAATTCCAGCCAGGAATCCAAGCTGGAGAAGGGGCAGTGCCATGTCCTGGCAGCTCAGGGAGCCCTGCTGGGCTTTCCCTGCCTGAAAAGCAGAGATGGGAGTGGGAAGCCTAAAAAGCAGAGTTGGGAGAGGGAAGCCCTGTGGCCTCTCCCTTTATTGCTGCCCTTTGCAGCTGGATCTGTTGGCTCTGTGTGTGTGCAGCTACCTTTAACCAGTCCAGGGGCACTGAGCAGCTCTTTTCTTGAGAAATAAAAAAAGGAGAACCTGTCCTGCACAGCCTTGGCTGCTAAAGGTCGTTGGGCACCTGCAGAGCAGTCTGGGATCCTCTGCTGTGTGTCCCCAGGGCTGGGGCACGCTGACCTTTCCAGCCAAGCTGCAGAAAGGCAAATAACAGGTTGGGAAATTTGGGAAGGGATTATTCATCTCTTCAGATGACCTCTGGGAAAAGGTGTTAGTTGTGTAATTGATCAGTCAGGCGTGGCTTTGGGGATTAGCTGGGTTTTTACATGTGCCAAATACAAATCACTGCTGTTCAGGAAGAAAAAAAAAACCCAAAAAAAGAGAAGTGGTTGTAGCTGAGAGTGACTGCAGAAATGCCACAGTGGGATTCCATATTTATTTGCTCTCAACAATTTCCAGATCAAATTGGCTCAGGGAAAAGTCAAAATTATTTCCCCTGTAACTGCTGCCTCTGCAAACTGAGATCTGAGGAAATCAGGGCGTGTGGTTCCTGCCTTGTGCACAGAACCACTAATAAAGAGCTTGGAGGAGCTGGGCTGACAGCTGTGCTGCTGATGGATGGAGCTGCTCCCCTGCTGCCCTGGGCTGCCTCTCTCAGGTGGGCAGGCAGGCCAGAGCATTGCTTTAAAGTGGTTTTGTACCAACCAGTGCTTAGAGACAACCACTGGAACCAGCCAGAGCAGAAAGTTCATTGAATATTTCCAGCTCAGTCGTGGGATGGGAGAAGGTGTGAGCACAGGAAGAGATTCACTCGTTTTTCTTTTCTTTTTTGGGTGCAAAAGGCACATTTCTGTGCCTGAGGTGTGGGAATGCCTCAGGCCTGCAGCTGGCAGTGTCCTTTGTCCCTCTCAAATGAGAAATGTCTCAAATGCAGGCAGGGGCTGACACCCAAATTTATTTCCTGCATTAGTGAAACCAAACCTGTTTGTTTTACAGAGCAGCTCTCTTCATCCTGGCTTTTCCTCCCATCTCCACCTCTCCCTGCCTGTCCCCTGTCCTCTCCTGGCTCTAAAGTTGGATTTGCTCTCCAAACTCAGCCCCTGGGGGAGGGGGGCACACAGGCAGTGCCCACAGTTACCCTGCACCACTGCACATCAGCATCAGTCTCCAAACACAATATCCTGCCGGATCATCACTGAAAGGTGATCAGCAGGAATGTTATCAGGAGCTCAGGCTCTGCTGAAAGCCCCTGGTGTTGGTTCCCCTTGTGTGGTTTGGACTGTTTGTGACCTCAGAGAGGCAGAGCTGGGGAAATGCTGCAGGTTCTCCTGAATTTCTGCCCCAGCCCTGGCAGAGGAGGCCCAGCTGTGTCTGCTCTGCTGTGTGGGTGTGGGTGGTGCCCTGGGCTGGGCTCTGACACCAGCTTGCCCAGAGCAGGGCTCAGAGCAGCTCTGAGGCTGAGCTGGGCTGTGGATCCCAGCATTGCTCCTTTCTGAGCCTCTCCTCCCCACAGGCAGCAGGGTAAAGCTGTCAGACCTCTCCCTTTGCCTGCCCTGTGAACTTTGTGTTCCTGCCTTTGGAGAAAATCCTTTTCCTGCTGCAGGCTGGGGTGAGCAGCTCTGAGGCCAGTCCTGTAAAACCCCTCCTGCTCTGGGTGCTGAGGGTAAGGAAAGCAGCTTCAGTAAAATATTTACTGTGCTGGAGTGGGATTGCCTCTCAAAGCAGCCAGGTGTGCTGTGATCAGACTGTAATTCTTTCTGTGGGGGAGAAATCCCTCTGCAAGGGAGAATTGCTCTGCAGTTTGAAACTGAGACTGGCTGGCTGGCTCCAGCCCTGCTGGAATTTTCCTTTGCTCCACACTCATGCATTTATTCCCTGACCCTGTGGAAGGGGTGCTGCTGGAAATCCCACAAGTGGTGCATGCAGGGGGTTTTTGCTTCAGTAGCCTCCGGTGGATTGATGCAAACAGAATTTAGACCTGACCCCGAGCCTGGTTTAGCTGTAGGGGACACAGTTAATTGACTAAAAATGTGTTATTTGTGTGGTGGAGAGCAGGAGCAGCCTGGTGAGCTGTGCTCAGAGCTCTCCAAGCTGAGGGCACTCTGGAATTTGGGAGTGCTCTGCAATTTGCACTCATTTGCTCTTCCCTGCCCAAATCCAGCACTGAAAGCACTCCTTCCACAACAGCTAAATGTGATGCTAGACTGGTTTCTGAACTGCCACTCAGAGCCAGCTCTGCAGAGTGATGAGTGGGGAAATGACTCTCTAGGATGCCCAGATGTGCTGTGCTGGAGGAGCTGCACTTGGCAGGTCCTGCACATTCAGGAAATGCTCAGCAGCTCCTGGAAATGCTTTGGGCAGGGGATGGAGCCTGGCTCTGAGCTGTCAGGGAATCTGGAACCTCCCTGCTCCCACACAGGGGGGCTGTGCACATCCAGGCCTTCAAATATTTACCACCAAGCAGTCACCTGCATTTAAATCCCATCTTTCCAGCCAAAATTTTTATGGACTCGTGATTAACTTTTAATCAATGATTAAATCTGCCCCTTAATGGGAGAAAGATTTTTGTGCTGAGTGTTCTTCCCTTTGGTTCTGTATGCAAGGCTTTGCCAGATGAGCTTCATCCATCATGTTTGGTTTACTCTGAGATCCTGCCATTGTACAGATTGTTTATCACCTTGATGGCTTTGAATATGTTCTCCAGTATCGAAAACAATTCAGATTTTAGATGGGGCAGCTGAGAGGGAGGAAGGGAAATGTACCTTGGTACTGAATGAGAGGCTGACCTGAATGTAAAGCTGACACAGAGCTGTCAGCAGGAGAAGGCAGCAGGGAATGTTCAGTGGTGCTGGCAAGAGGAAATCTTGGTGCTGGGAGCAATCTGATTTTTAAACTGCAGCAAGAGACTGCATTTACATTGCCCAGAAAAATACTTTTCAGTGGCTGCTGTGAGTGGATTTGGCATGAGGAGCACACACTGCCATGATTGCTGTCTTTACTCTGGGTCCCCTGGCAGTTGAGTTCATCATCTGACAGCACATTTTGGAAGGGCTCCAGAGGAGCTGTCGTGGCCAGTGGTGTCTGAGCTGCACAGAATGGGAGGGCTTTGTGCTCCATGGCCCCAGAGCACAGCAGGAGGACTGGATAATAAACATCCCCTGCCTGTGGCACTGCCTGGCACTCAGGGGTGTCCTGCTGGGGCACTGCAGCTCTGCTGGGTCAGGCAGGACACTCTGAGTTCTGGTCCTGAGGGCAGGGCCTGGGAGCCAGCTGGCACCTCTGGGAAATGGCACAGCTGCTTAGTGCCTGGAAATGGGAAAATGGGCACAGGAGAAGTGGGAATGGGGAGCAGGAGAAGGTGAAAAAGGGCAGTAGGAGAAGGTGGGAATGGGGAGCAGGAAAGGTGGGAATGGGGAGCAGGAAAAGGTGGGAATGGGCAGCAGGAAAAGTGGAAATGGGCAGCAGGAGAAGGTGGGAATGGGGAGCAGGAAAATGGGAAAATGGGCAGTAGGAGAAGTGGGAATGGGCAGCAGGAGAAGGTGGGAATGGGCAGCAGGAAAAGGTGGGAATGGGCAGCAGGAGAAGTGGGAATGTGCAGTAGGAGAAGGTGGGAATGGGGAGCGGGAGAAGGTGGGAATGGGCACAGGAGAAGGTGAAAAGGGCAGCAGGAAAAAGTGAGAATGAGCAGCAGGAAAAGGCAAAAAAGTGCAGCAGGAAAAGGTGAGAAAGGGCAGCAGGAGAAGGTGGAAATGAGCAGCAAGAAAAGGTGGGAATGGGCAGCAGGAAAAGGTGAAAAAATGCAGCAGGAGAAGGAGGGAATGGGCAGCAGGAAAAGGTGGAAATGTACAGCAGGAAGAGGTAAGAATGGGCAGCAGGAGAAGTGGGAATGGGCAGCAGGAAAATGGGAAAAAGGGCAGCAGGAAAAGGTGGAAATGGGCAGCAGGAAAAGGTGAGAATGGGCAGCAGGAGAAGGTGAAAAGGGCAGCAGGAAAAGGTGAAAAGATGAGAATGTACAGCAGGAGAAGTGTTTCCCCCTGGCAGCCCAGCAGCATAGTGCAGGTGAGCAGCACAGGAGCCTGCCCTGCCCTGCCCTGCCCTGAGGTGCCAGCCCTACCCCTGTGGCTGTCCCCGTGCTGGCAGCAGAGCTGCACAGTGCCCTGGGTGGGAGCCAGGACAGATCTCCAGGGTTTGCAGAGGGGGTTTGTGCTCTGGGGCTGCTCCCCTGCCCTGCAGGGTGACCCTGGGTGGGAGCCAGGACAGATCTCCAGGGTTTGCAGAGGGATTTGTGCTCTGGGGCTGCTCCCTGCCCTGCAGGGTGACCCTGCAGCTTTCCAGGAACGGGAGCCCTGTGCTGAACCCTCCCAGCCCTTAGGGCCATCACACATTTTGGGACATCTCCCACCCCTGTCCCTCGGTGTCAGCTTTGGTTTTGTGAGACCTCTCCCCTCTGGCAGAGCCAACTGAAGTTTTGCAGCTCAGGAGTTGCAGGGAGGACGGGCAGATGACAGAAAGCAGAAAACATCCCTGGGTTTATTTGAGCTAATTGTTCTAAAGGCTGGCACTGAGTGGGAGCCAGGAGCTCCTTAGTTCTGATCTGGCCTCCAGCACCCGCCTGGCCTGGAGCTGGTGGGAGATTTCCTCTCTTAGATATGGCAAAATTAAAAACATTCAGTGCAAGAGATGGAGAAATGCTGCAGCACCAGCACAGGGTGATGGTACCCAGGGAATGTTCCTGCTGGAGAGGGTCCCTTCCCTTCTGAGGGGCTCAGGGGCAGAGCTGCTGCTGGTCCTGGAGCAGGATGGTTCTGAGTGTCTGTGTTGATTTCTGGAGCAGGATGCTCTCACTGTGCTCATTTCTGGAGCAGGATGGATCTCAGGATGTTGATTTCTGGAGCAGGATGGATCTCACACTGTGCTGATTTCTTGGCTCTGAGTGTCTGTGCTGGTTTCTGGAGCAGGATGGATCTCACACTGTGCTGATTTCTGGAGCAGGATGGATCTCACACTGTGCTGATTTCTGGAGCAGGATGCTCTCATTGCTGATTTCATGGCTCTGAGTGTCTGTGCCGGTTTCTGGAGCAGGATGGATCTCAGGATTTTGATTTCTGGAGCAGTATGGATCTCGCACTGTGCTGATTTCATGGCCCTGAGTGTCTGTGCTGA
Organism: Catharus ustulatus; assembly: GCF_009819885.2. Classification (NCBI taxonomy): domain Eukaryota; kingdom Metazoa; phylum Chordata; class Aves; order Passeriformes; family Turdidae; genus Catharus; species Catharus ustulatus. The sequence goes on from NC_046246.1 coordinate 6,807,240, forward strand.
TTTTTGGAGCAGGATGCTCTCCCTGTGCTGATTTCTTGGCTCTGAGTGTCTGTGCTGATTCCTGGAGCTGTGTTAGCCATGTCCAAGCAGCTGTGCCCAAAGCAGGGCTCTTGCTCCAGTTGTGTTAACACGATTTCCCTGGGCAGGGAGTGAGTGCAGAACCTTGTACTTTGAGAGGTAACAAAGGATAATTATAAAATAATCGTGTTTCATCCATCCAGAAACCCTCCTGCTGCCTGGGCTAGCCAGCAGGGTAAAATACAAAAATAAAATCCAAATGAAGCACTTACAGTGGAAATGGGGTGTTTGTGGCTCTGCTTCCATCTGAGCCTCACTTTTCTCTGCAGTTATCTGGGAAGGACACGATTTTCCATTGGGATTCAGCTCTGATGAACCCAAACAAACCTTGGCTGATTTCTGGTGCTGTTCTGGCTTTCCTGAAGTCCTTTCCCCATGCCAGCACTGCTGAGCCACCGTGGCTGTTTGATTATCTTATCTCAGAGCTTTGTGCTGGGTCTGCTGAGCCCAAACAACCAGAACCCTCCTGCTGCTGGCAAAATAATTCAGAAGGTTGATTTCAGCTCTGGCTGGTGCAGGATGAAGCCACAATCAGCTCCCTTCTCTTGGTTCTCTCATTGCTGATTTTCAGAAGCTTGAATGGGATGTTGGGTTGAGAGTCAGGGTGGGATTTGGTGAGTGGAGCAGTGAGCTGAGCAGCTCTGTGGGTGCCACTCCTGCACTGATGGGTCTGTGAGCAAGGAGCTCTGATTTTGATGAACTTTGTGTTCTCTGTAGTTCATCACCCAGACCCCAAATCTGCCCCTCCCTGGGGAGCTCAGGCCCCTCCATCCTGCCAGCTGAACCTGACATTGTTCTCATTTCCATCAGAATTCCTGTGTTTGCAGCCTGGTTTCTGGGATTTTCTGAGGGCTCTGGGCTCTTGCAAGGGTTTCTCAGCCTCTGATGATAAATTTGCTGCTGTGGTTCAGGAATTTCTGGTGCTCTTCTGTAAGGTGGCAGCTGTGACTCGTGGCTCTGGGAAGGCTCTGAGTGAGTTTCCTGTGTCTGTTATCAGCTATTAGCTGTGATGAATTATTGCACTAATCTCAGCTGACTACTTAATACTGGAGAACTGCTCTGCTCCTCTCTTCACAAGTTCCAATCACGAGGAACTCTGGAAAAGGGAGAGGACAGCAGTGCTCCAATCTGTCCCTCTGAGCAAGGACTACAAAGACAGATGGGGAGCAGGTGAACCAGCAAGAAATCATTAAACTAAACTCATCCTCCCAGATCCCTCCTGCTAAGCCATCCAAGTGTGAGCTGAAGCACGAGGTGTGCTGGCAGCCCTCAGCCTCCCTCTCTCCTGTTGCAGCATTTGGGCTGAGGCAAAGCCCCTTTCCAAACAGCTGCTCCTGAATCCATGCTCAGTGCAGAGCAGGAGTGCTGCAGGGTGACTCTGGGCCTGGATTTGTGGGGTTTTTTTATTTCCTTTCTTCCTTTCCTTCAGTTCTGCCATCTGCCTGTGCTGTGTTTTGGGGCCCTGAGAACAGAACAGAACATCAGAACAGTTCAGACTTGTGGGTGCTGGGGGAGAGGGAGCTGGGGTGGGATGGGATCAATGGGGTGGGGATGGGATCAATGGGGTGGGGATGGAATCAGTGGGATGGGATGGGATGAGATGGGATGGACAGTCAGGGTTCAGGGAGCCTGGCAGGGGCTGTTGCTTCTGTCTGTGCCAGATGTGAGGCTGGTCCTCACTCTGTGGCTCTGGGATCCTGCCCTTGGCTCAGTGGCAGCTCCTCACTGTGCTGCTGGGGTTGGAGCCCCCAGAGAACCCCAGAACCAGCTCTGGAACATCCTGATCCCCATCCCTGGACATCCCTGCTGCTCTGGGCAGGGCAGGGCAGGTTTTACTCACCTGGCTCCCTGGCAGATTTGCACACACATCTCTGGAGCCTGTTCATTCTTCAGAGCCTCCCAAGCCCTCTGAGCATTCCTGCCATGCTCCCACATCCAAGGCTCAGCAGTCCAAAGCCTCCTCTCCTCTCCTCTCCTTTCTGTTTCATTTTTTTTCATTATTGATCAGTTTGACATTTGTCCTGCAGGCTGTCAAACAGACAGGCCCAATCAGTTCTTGAGACTTTGTATTTCTTCTTTAAAATTTTCCTTGAAAAAGAAAAGCAAAATGTTTCCACACCTTTTCCTTCTCTTCCTTCTCCTTGCAGCACTTTGGGTTACTTATGGCTCCAGCTCCTTTAGAGCATCCCCTTGGGCTGTGGCTCTCCAGAAATGAGAATCCTGTGCAGATGGTGTCTGTAGGGGAAAGGAAAAAACCCTTCCTTGTCATAATGCAGCTCTGTAAAACAATGCTGAGTCTCCATCCCCCTTCCTTTCAGCGTGGGGGGATTTGGGGAGGAGCTGCTGGGGCTGCTCAGCTGCTGCCAGGCAGGGATTTACACACCCTGTGCTGGGCATGCTTGAAGGGAAACAGCTGAAATGGAGAGCCCTGGAGGCAGCCCACAGGAGTGAGAACTGCCCAAAGTCTGGAGAGCTCAGGGAATTTCCTGCAGCACAAACCCAGGAGGGAACTCAGAGGTGACATTTGAAGGAGCATCATTACCAGCAAAGCGATTTTTCTTTACTTTTCTTTCCTTAAAGTGTGCTGGAATGGCACAGTAGTCACTAAGAAACCCAGACTGTCCAGCCTGGAGTGAAAAGGATTGAAAAATGCCAAGAGCAGTGTCACACACTGAGTGCTGGTGGCTTTCTGCTGCTCCTGCTGCCTTGTGTGTGACAGCCCAGGACCTGAGGGGTGGCAGGTCAGTGGGACACCCCAAACCCTTTCCATGGCCCTGACAGCTCCTCCCTGCTCTCCTTGTGCTTGCAGATATTCCTCAGAGCTGCTGCCTCCTGTGCTGGCAGATCAGAACCATTCCTTAGGTTTAATCCCTTCTTTTTTAGCATCACCTCTTGCATTTTCAGTCCTCCCTGTGCCCTGCTCTTCACTTTGAGATTTGTACCACAGGAACTTCCTCTGGTCTCCACCCTGACCCCATCCCTGGGCATTTCCATGCAGGCAGAACTCATCCCCCAGCCTCACCAGCTCAGCTCCCCTGGCCAGCTGCAAACTCAGGGGTTGCCTTTTGCTGCCAGCTCCCTAAAGCCAGAGCCAGCAGTGCCTGAGTGACGAGCTGAGGACAGCAGGAATATTTATTTATTTATGTGGCTGTGCTCTGGAGTTCCCTGAGCAGCTCACAGGGAACACAAAGCTGAGCTCTCAGGGTGGCCAGGAGCACAAATCCCTTTTATTGCCATCAGAATTCTCCCCCAGCTTTGATTCTGGGAGAGGAGCTGCAGTTCCATCTCTGCACTAAATCACACCCTGCTTTGGTCTAGACTTGCAAATTTGTTCTCCAAACCATTGTGGGTCTGTCCCAGGCCAGCATCTCATTTCAGAGCTGACTGCAGAACCAACTGCTCTGCTGCCACATTTCCTGATTTAGATGCAGCTGGATCCAGCTGGGCTTTAGTGCCTCACATAGCCCTAGAAGGGTTTTGGTTGATTTTTTTTTTTCCCTCTTGACACAGTTAAATCTAGTTGCATTAGGAATTTAATTAGGTGGTGGTTTAATTGTGGTTGGAGCTGTTTTCTCCCATTCAGCTTTCCTAGCAGGGACTGAGTCAGGGAGACTCTTGAGTTCTATTTCAGCCCTTGCCCCTGACACTGGCAACCTTGGGCTGCTCTGAGCTGGGATTTTTCCAGTGCTCCCAGTACAGAGCAGCTGCTGGTGCTGCCTGTGCCCCGTTTGGGTGGGCAGGGAGTGCTGAGAGCTCACCTCGACCTGCCTGCCTGGCAGCAGCAAGGGCAACTTAAAACTTATTTTTTATGGATTGTAACTTGCTGGAAGGTGATTTCTGCTCTCCCAAAGAATTCCCCCATTGTTGCAGGGATGGAGATCAGTTTTCTGAGAGTGGCTTTGGCTGTTGTGCAAGAGAGGGTGAGCTGTGATAGCAGCTGTGGCAGAAAAATCCACCCATGCAGTTTGGAGGAGCTGCAAGAAACTGAAGCCAAGCCCCCCTGACCTGCTGGAATTGCTCTGCTGGATTTATTTCACACAAAGCTGGAGCAAGCAATTCCTGTCTCTGCCTCCTCCCCCTGAACTCAGCTGGTGTTTGCAGGAGCTCTCAGGGATGGAAGGGTTGGTGAGAATCCTCCAGGGAGAGCCCCAGGGAGGAGCTCTGTGCCCAGGCTGCTGCTCTGGGGGTGCAAAACCAATTTCAGTGTCAAATACACTGGGTATTTCAGTGTGTAATACACTCTGGATATTTCTGTGTGCAGTGCTCTGGATATTTCTATTCAATACTCACTGGGTATTTCTGTGTGCAGTATACTGGGTATTTCAGTGTCAAATACACTGGGTATTTCAGTGTGCAATTCACTGGATATTTCAGTGTGTAATACACTGGGTATTTCAGTGTGCAATACTCTGGATATTTCTGTGTGCAGTGCTCTGGGTATTTCAGTGTGCAATACTCTCTGGATATTTCTGTCCAATACACTCTGGATATTTCAGTGTGCAGTTCTCTGGATATTTCTATTCAATACACTCTGGATATTTCTGTCCAGTGCTCTGTGGATATTTCAGTGTGCAGTGGAAGTTGCCCAGAGGATGTGTCAGCAAACAGCTGGAGGTGGAGCTGGGATTTGGGCTGGAGGTGGAGCTGGGATTTGGGCTGGAGGTGGAGCTGGGGTTTGAGCTGGAGGTGGAGCTGGGGTTTGAGCTGCAGGTGGAGCTGGGGTTTGAGCTGGAGGTGGAGCTGGGGTTTGAGCTGCAGGTGGAGCTGGGTTTGGGGTTTTGCTGTCCTGGCTTTGCTCTGGCAGTGCCAGGCTCAGGGTTTGCCCCTTTGCCATCAGGTGAAAGGAGGAGTTTGGTGTAAAGTGGGGATGGTTTTGATGTGAGTGGGGGAAGAGGGGGATGTTGGATTAGCACAGCCCAAGGGGTTGAGTGGGAATCCCTGCAGCTCCCTGAGAGTTTCATTGCAGGCAGGAGAGAACTTGGCTTTGCCTTTAGCTGGAGCTCTCTGGGGATCTATTGGATTTGCTGTAATCTGTAATTAGAAGGTGTCATTGCTCCAGGATGGATTCTCAGTGCTGCTGTCCATCCCTGCTCTGCACTGCAGGCTCCAAACCCAGGCAGAGCAGCCCTGGTATCAGAGTGTGCCTGCTCAGATCTCCCTGCCTGCTCTGAGCTTTTTGTCAGCGTTTTGCTGTTACATAAAACCATTTCTGAGGACACAGGCAGTAACCTGAGAAGCTGCTCAGCTTTCTGTTCAAGGTTTTCAGATGAGTCCCAGCTCTTCCAGCACTCAGCCCTGCTGTCTGCTGGCTGTTTGTGACTCCATGTGATCGTGCTAAAGGCAGCCACACAAAATAAACACGATGCTGTTCCATTGCCTTGCTGCAGATCCTGAATTATACAGGTTTATGCAAGTCTGATAAGGGGAAGTACATCCATTATTCCAAGCAGAAATGAGTTATCCCAATGTGTTCAGGCACACTCCTTCCCACAGCACTGACAGTTCTTCTTTTTCCCTCTCTCTCTTGTCATCTGGCAAATTGTATTTTATACAGCAGGGGGAAAGAAATGGCATTGTTGCAAATTAAAAACCCAAACTGGCACAGGGCTACCATGGGCAGCAAGGAGGATAAGGGTGGGAAAGAGCAGGTCCTGCTCTGGAAACTGAGAGGACAAAATCTGCTCCCAGCTGCAGGAAAAGGAAGAGAAGTGGGGAAAAAACAAGTTAGGAATACAATGGGGAAAGAAATATTAAATTACACTCACCCCCTGCCCTCCTTTTGTGTTTTCCCAACCCAAACTGGAAATTTCTTTGATATTTTATAGTGGAATATTTGAAGGAGGATTGAAGGAAGGAGGGCAAAAGCCACAGAAGTGGTTATCTTGTGAAGATAATGGCTTTGTGTAATGTTCCTTGGAAGTGCTGCAAGGGGCTGATTGGTTGGTAAATTTAGATTTCATCTTTTAGGCATTTACTAATTATCCCAGTCTAGATGGATAAAACTAATCAAAGAGCTGTTTGGGAATGCTCTGCACTTGGAAATCTTCCCTGTTAACAAAAGGAGGGCAAGTGATGTGGGGGGAGCTTTTTATTCTTCCCTCTCATCTCTCTGCTTCTTGCCAGTCCATAAACCCAGAGATCTGGAGTGGTTGAGTTATTAAATGTGCTTGGAGGTTTGCACATCTCTTCAAAGTGGAAACACTTCCTTGGTTAAGTTTTTATCTCATTATTTCCTCATTACCTGGATCACAGCATCCTCTAAATGCTTTTTGTTCTGCTGCTGGCCCTGAAGTGAGAGCAGCTCCTTTTTGGGTTTGGCTGGAGCAGAGATGAGGATGTGGATGGTGGAAGTGCAGGTTGTCAGAGCTCACTTTTGTCATTTCTGGTTGATTTTTGTACCATGGGCAGCTGAAACTCTCCAAAGTAACAAGTGACTCACAGGTGAAAGGAAGGAAAGAGCAAGCTGACAAATGAAGTTATAAATTCAGAAATCTCTGCTGTAAATCAGTGCAGACCCAGAGTGCTTGGAACACCAGGGCCAAATAGATAATTGTCTATTAGGTGGCAGATGGCTCAGTGGTGAGAACAAAATCTGAAATTATGGATCTATTTCCATAATTTTCGTGGCTCTGCTGCCATTTTTCAAATGCAAAACGGCCCAGAGTTAACACTGATGGATTGTGACGTGTCAGGGCTGGGAGGACATGAAAAATTCACTCCTAATCCTGGTGGCTGATCAGAAATGGGGCTGGAGCACCTCAGGTCTCACCTCCCCTCCCTGCAGCTGCACTTTGGGATTTGTGCAGCCCCTCCTGCATCCCTCAGAGCTGTGGGAGCTCAGCTGCTGAATTTGGGCTGGGAGCAGCTGCAGGGAGCCTGAACAGGCACAGAGGTGCAGATGATTTTTTTGGCTCCTCAGCTTTTCCAGCTGCTGCTTTTTTGGAGCAGTGAGTGCAGAGAGGAAAGCTCTGGAGATGAAAATCTGCCACGTTGTGAGTGCTGCAGGGTTTGAGCTTCACCCTGAGGGAGAATTTCCAGCCCCATCCACCCCCTGCCTCCTGAAAATCTGCTCACAGGCACAGTTTGGGACAGAAATCTTATTTTTTGGGGGGGGAATTTCTTGCAAAATGCAGCTGGGATGGCTGAGCAGGCAGGTGGGGGATGCACATCTGAGGAATGGGTCCCTCCCTGTGTGAGGAGACAGAAAAAGGAGATTTTCCCTGCAGGAGATGGGGCTGGAGGCACAGCCTGGGTGTTTCAGGGTGCCAGGAGCTGTGCCAGCCTGGGGTTAAAGTGCAGGGGTTAAAAATGCTGAGGGAAGGAAAGAACTGAAAAATTTCACACTCAGCTTGAAATGAGGCTGACTCAGAACAACAGCTCTGGGGTTTTTAGGGAACAGGATCATTTCCACATCCTCTGAGTGTCCAGGAGGGTGGGCCCTCCTTCCTGAGCCCTGGCTGAGAGAGGAAGCAGCCCAGGAGGTGCCTGGATGTTTCCTCCTGCTGCAGAGCCCTGCAGGCTCTGACACACAAAAACCTTTCCTCTGCATTGCCCAGAGCTCCCAGAGATTCACCCTGTTGTGTTTGTGAAGGATGAGAACTTCCCATTTAGAAAAAAACCCAAAAAACAAAAACCAAAACAACAAAAAATAGAGATCTGGCAAAAATAAAGTGAGCACTCAGAGTCACATGCCTGGGACTGTCTGAGTGCATTTTGGGGAGGTTTCTTCCCCCTCCCTGGGTCATTATTTGGTTTCCTCAGCAGAGCTCTCCACTGACTAATTCATCCCACACTGAGTTTTTAAACCCCCAAAATTGGTTTTGTTTGTTTGTCCAGCATTCCATCTCCTGGTGGTGTTGGAGCCTGAGTGTTATTAATCAGCTCAGCAAATGTTTATCCTCCTCCACATGAACAGCTCCAGGAAACTTTACTTTGGAAGCTTGGTGTTTAAAGAGGAGGGGGGATCTGGGGATGTGGCTTTTTGCTAATTAAGGAGGACACTGCCAGGGGCTTGTGATGTTGGGTTTGTGAAACACACAGCTGGAGGGAAGAGCAGGAGCTGAGATGACAGGAGGAGCTGCAGACCAAAGCAACCTGCAGCCTGTGATCCTGAAATAGAGCAGCAAATGCTGCTGCAGACAGAGCCAGCAGCGCTCTGAGGAGCAAGGAGCTGGTTTAAACTGTCAATTTTCCCTCAAAAGCCTGGTCTGAGGGAAGCATTTCCTCTTATCTTTGGTGGAGAACACGGGTGATTCTCTGAAGCCCCTTCTTCCCCTTTGTTATCTTTTATTTTCCCCAGGGATTGAATCAAAGGAAGTTCAGGTCAGTGTGGTGGGGGGTGAGAAAAGCAGCTTTATTTCATGCACTCCTTGGAAGCTGACAATCTCTCCCAGATGAAGAAAGGACACTTGGAGGTTTAATTTTTCCTCCCAGCTGGAGCCAGAGCAGCAGCAGGACAGGAAAGCTGTGCTGGGATCTGTGTGTGTGTTGGAACCTGCACAAGCTCTGCCCCACAGCCCCCAGGGCAAGGTCAGGGTGCTGGGACGGGCAGGAAGGTTCAAACATCCCAGAAGGAATTGTTGGAGTTGGAAGGGCTTGCTCAGAAACCACCAGCCCATGTGCAGGGCTCTGGGAAGAGAGCACTGTGGGGTTTTGATAGAGGATAACAGAATAGCATGGATTTGGGTTTTGTGAGTGTATTCTGGCAATTAACAGAATGAAAACTCTCAGTTCAGTTTCTCCTGTACTGGGGACAGCTCAGCCTGGCCTCACATTCTCAGCTCAGCCTGGCCTCACATTCTCAGCTCAGCCTGGCCCCACATTCTCAGCTCAGCCTGGCCCCACATTCTCAGCTCAGCCTGGCCTCACATTCTCAGCTCAGCCTGGCCTCACATTCTCAGCTCAGCCTGGCCTCACATTCTCAGCTCACTTTAACAACCATTCTGCCTGCAGCCCCCTCCTCAGTTAATGACAATTCCCATTCCAGCATTACCAGCCCATGGGTTCAGCAGTGAGGGGGAGGCTCCCATGGCTCCCCAGAGCTCAGGTTTGGGAATCCTCCCTGCTGCTGACTGAGTGCATCCCCTTTTCCCTGCAGATGATGAAGTTTGCCTGGGATAACTACAGGCAGTACGCCCTGGGCAAGAACGAGCTGCGGCCGCTGAGCAGGAACGGCCACATCGGGAACATGTTCGGTGAGTGGGGACACTGCTGGGGCTGGCTGGGGTCACTGCTGGGACTGCCCTCTGGGGCTCAGTGGGGTCATTGCCTGAGATCCCCCTCTCCTGGGAATGAGTGGGGTCACTCCTGGGATCTCCTTCTGAGGCTGGATGGGGTCACTCCTAGGACTGCCTTGTCCTGGGGTTCATTGGGGTCATTCCTGGGACTGCCTTGTCCTAGGGCTGGGTGGGGTCATTGCCTGGAATCTTCTCCTGGGGCTGGATGGGGTCATTCCCTGGGACTGCCTTGTCCTGGCATTCAGTGGGGTCACTCCTGGGATCCCCTTCTGGGGATGAGTGGGGTCATTGCCTGGGACTGCCTTGTCCTGGGTTCAGTAGGGTCATTCTCTGAGTTTCCTCTTCTGGGGCTCAGTGGGGTCACTCCTGGGACTGCCTTGTCCTGGGGATGGGTGGGGTCATTCCCTGGGATCTTCTCTTGGGGCTCAGTGGGGTCATTCCCTGGGATCCCCTTCTGGGGCTCAGTGGGGTCATTCCCTGCACCTCCCTCTTCCTGGGCTTCTGCAGGTCAGAGCCAGGGCAGCTCCTGTCTCTGCAGGGCAGGGAGGTGTCTGTCACAGCTTTGCTTTGTCCCTCTGGCTCTTGGGGAGAAGCAAAGCTTGGACCCCAGGTGCTGTGCCAGGGTTGGGACCCTCATCCTTGAGCTCCAGCCTGGGGAGAAGCACAGCTTTGAATCCATGTGCTGTGCCAGGGCTGGATCCTCATCCCTGAGCCCCTGTGTCACCCCTGTCACCCAGCCTGGGGAGAAGCACAGCTTTGAATCCATGTGCTGTGCTGTGCCAGGGCTAGATCCTCACCCCTGAGCCCCTGTGCCACCCCTGAGCCCCTGTGCCACCCCTGTGAGCACAGCCAGCCCCAGACGTGCTGGGGAGCAGGGCTGAAGTCAAAGTGTCTTTATTAAAACATGAAGGCAGCCCAGAGCTGGCAGTGCTGCTGTTTGTCTGGGCTTGTAGGCTGCAGGACCCGACCAAATGGAGCATTTTCTCTCTCTTTTCTCCACTGTTGAGCAAGATGTGAATTCCATGAAATATTGAGTGAATCAATATTAAAAGCTCTTTATGCTGGGTGCTAACTGGCTTGTATAATTTTACTCTTTAGCAGATTGCCTTTTTTATGTCAGCCACTCTCAGTGCTATTCCCCTGCTCGTTCTGCTGGGATGCTTGTTGTGGTTTTGGGGCATTTGTTGCCTTCTGGGTTTATAAATTGTGTTTTTTGCTGCTCTGCACTGCCAGCATTTCCCTGTCTGTGCCGTGGGGAGCCCAGCACACCCTGCCTCAGCAGATTTCCCATCCCATCCTGGGGAATTCCTGCTGTGCAGGGGGCTCTGAGGGCAGGGATCACTCCTGGAGCTCCTCACCCACACCAGGGCAGGGCTCCTCAGAGGGCAGATCAACCCTGAGCTGATTTCCTCCGTGCAGGGCTGGCCCTGAGGCTTTGGAGAGCTCTCCCACCCTGATTGGCACCCTGGAGGTGTCCAGGTCCTTCTGCACATCAGCTCCAGGCCCTGGGGGGAGCTCCCAGCTCTGTGCAGAGCTGCTCTCTGTGGATCCCAACCTGTGCAGAGCTGCTCTGTGTGGATCCCAACTCTAATCCTGTCCAGCTCTGGGAGCTCCCAGCTCTGTGTGGATCCCAGCTCTAATCCTGCCCAGCTTTGGGAGCTCCCAACCTGTGCAGAGCTGCTCTCTGTGGATCCCAGCCCAAATCCTTCCCAGCTCTGGGAGCTCCAGCCTGTGCAGATCCTGCCCTGTGTGGATCCCAGCTCTGTGTGGATCCCAGCTCTGTGCAGATCTGGTCTGTGTGGATCCCAGCTCTGTGTGGATCCTCCTCTGTGTGGATTCCAGCTCTTTTTGGATCCCAGCTCTGGGAGCTCCAGCCTGTGCAGATCTGCCCCATGTGGATCCCAGCTCTAATCCTGTCCAGCTCTGGAAGCTCCCAGCTCTCTGTGGATCCCAGCTCTGTGTGGATCTGCTCTCTGTGGATCCCAGCTCTCTGTGGATCTCCCCCTGTCCATCTCTGCTCTCTGTGGATCCCAGCCCCAATCCTGCCCAGCTCTGTGCAGATCCCAGCTCTCTGTGGATCTCAGCTCTGTGCAGCTCTGCTCTCTGTGGATCCCAGTCTGTGCTGATCTCCTCTCTGTGGATCCCAGTCTGTGCTGATCTGCTCTCTGTGGATCCCAGCCTGTGCTGATCTCCTCTCTGTGGATCCCAGCCCCAGTCCTGCCCAGCTCTGGGGGCTGAGCTGTGAGGAGCTGTGAGGGTGGAAATGGCATCAGGTGTCTGTGCAGAAGGGAAGGTTTGGGGTGACCTAGCTGTGACCTTGCAGGAGCTGGAGGGAGGGCAGGGAAGGGGGAGAGAGCATTCCCAGGGGTGTGGAGTGACCATTCCCAAGGGTGTGGAGTGACCATTCCCAAGGGTGTGGAGTGACCATTCCCAAGGGTGAGGAGAGAGCATTCCCAGGGGTGTGGAGTGACCATTCCCAGGGGTGTGGAGAGAGCATTTCCAGGGGTGTGGAGTGACCATTCCTAGGGGTGTGGAGTGACCATTCCCAAGGGTGTGGAGTGACCATTCCCAAGGGTGTGGAGTGACCATTCCCAGGGGTGTGGAGTGACCATTCCCAAGGGTGTGGAGAGAGCATTTCCAGGGGTGTGGAGTGCCAGGAGTGCCAGAGGGCAGGGCTGGCTGGGTTCTGGGGACATTGCTGTGCTGAGGCCACATCTGGCTCACAGCTGGTTCTGGGGACATTGCTGTGCTGAGAACACATCTGGCTCACAGCTGGGCTGCACAGGGAGCCCCATAGCCCAGGGAGGGAGGCTTGGGATTGTCACAGGCTGGCTGTGAGCAGCCCTGCCCCTGGGCAGCCCCTCTGTGCCAGCAGCACCGATTTGTGTGAATTTGGCCTTTGCTTTGCTCTTTATGTGACAATTTGCACGGAGTTCAGCAGCAAGCTGAGGCAGTTTGCAGCTCTTCCACTCTGGCAAGCTTGTCAAAATTCCTCAAGGAGCGTGCCAGTAAACAGACAAAAATATTGAAAGCTTTAAAATGCATTTATCACGCTAAAACAATTGACAGCTCTTGTGCTTGTTTGTAGTGTGCCTGTGAGCACTCTCAGGGAAGATGCTTTGGAGCACCAGGATTTGCAGAGAATTGCAGAAAAGCTGCTCCGTGCCACATCTCAGCCTTTTTAAGAGGCTTTTCCTCCTCCTGGCTGCCTGGGAGGCAGAGCAGCACCAGGAAATCCCTTCCTGCAGCCCCCTGGCCCTTCAGGGACTTTGGGAAAGGAGCACAGGGAGGGGAGGAACCTCCTTGGGGTTATTTCTGAGAGTTCTGTGTGCAGGATCTGGATCCAATACTCAAATATTGAAGCAGAACTCTGAATTGATGCCAGGACTGAGCATCCCTCCCCATTTTCCAGGAAAACCTGGATCCCCAGCCCTGCTGATCTCTCAGAAATCCAACTTTGCCACTTCCCAGGTGTTTCCCAGCCTGCTGAAAAAATGTCACTGGAACAGAGTGGGATCATCTTAGAGCTGTGTTAGCAAGGGAGGAAGTCAGAAAGGAGAGCTGGGGGAGAAGCTGGGGTCTGAGTCCAGCCTAGGGGGTGTGAGCTCAGCCTAGGGGGATGTGAGCCCAGCCTAGGGGTTGTGAGCTCAGCCTGGGGGATCTGAGCCCAGCCTGGGAGGTCTGAGCTCAGCCTAGGAAGTGTGAGCTCAGCCTAGGGGGGTGTGAGTCCAGCCTAGGGGGGTGTGAGTCCAGCCTAGGGGGGTGTGAGTCCAGCCTAGGGGGTGTGAGCCCAGCCTGAGGGATCTGAGCCCAGCCTGGCGGATCTGAGAGCTCAGCCTGGGGGATCTGAGTCCAGCCTAGAGGGTCTAAGTCCAGCCCAGCCCAGGCTGGGGGATCTGAGAGCTCAGCCTGGGGGATCTGGGAGTCCAGCCTAGGGGGATCTGAGAGCTCAGCCTGGGGGATCTGAGCCCAGCCCAGCCCACTCTGGGGGATCTGAGAGCTCAGCCTGGGGGATCTGAGCCCAGCCCAGCTCAGCCTGGGGCATCTGAGAGCTCAGCCTAGAGGGTCTGAGTCCAGCCCAGCCCAGCCTGGGGGATCTGAGCCCAGCCCAGCCCAGCCCAGCCTGGGGGATCTGAGAGCTAAGCCTAGTGGGGTCTGAGCCCAGCCTGAGGGATGTGAGCTCAGCCCAGTCCAGCCTGGGGGATCTGAGAGCTCAGCCTGGGGGATCTGAGAGTCCAGCCCAGCCCAGCCTGGGGGATCTGAGCCCAGCCCAGCCCAGCCTGGGGGATCTGAGCCCAGCCCAGCCCAGCCCAGCCTAGGGGATCTGAGCTCAGCCCAGCCCAGCCCAGCCTGGGGGATCTGAGCCCAGCCCAGCCCAGCCTGGGGGATCTGAGCCCAGCCTAGAGGATCTGATCCCAGCCTGGGGGCTCTGCACTGCTCAGCTTGGCCTTGGCTGGGCCTGTCCTGAGCCCTGACCTCGTTATCTCCACACCCCCATCAATCATCCATCCCAGCTTCCTCAGCAGCTTCCTGAACTTCCCACTGACCCCAGGCTGGGCTGGAGCTGAACGAGGCCCAGAGGAGCAGAGAGTGAGGGGGGATCTGCCAGAAGTGCTGGGCACAGCAAAACGGGGGGGAGGAAACAAAACAAGGAGTGGGAAAGCAGAAAAACAACCAAGGGGGCAGGGAAAGGGGAAAGGGAGAAAAGGGGGAAAGGGGAAAGGGAGAAAAGGGAAAGGGAGAAAAGGGAAAGGGAGAAAAGGGAAAGGGAGAAAAGGGAGAAAAGGGAAAGGGAGAAAATGGAGAAAGGGGAAAGGGAGAAAAGGGAGAAAAGGGAAAGGGAGAAAATGGAGAAAGGGGAAAGGGAGAAAAGGGAGAAAAGGGAGGAAAGGGAGAAAAGGGAAAGGGAGAAAAAAGAGAGAAAAGGGAAAGAGAAAAGGGAGAAAAGGGAAAGGGGAAAGGGAGAAAAGGAAAAGGGAAAAGGGAGAAAAGGAAAAGGGAAAAGGGAGGAAAGGGAGAAAAGGGAAAGGGAAAAGGGAGAAAAGGAGAAGGGAAAAGGGAGAAAAGGAAAAGGGAAAAGGGAGAAAAGGGAGAAAAGGGAAAGGGAGAAAAAAGAGAGAAAAGGGAAAGGAAAAGGGAGAAAAGGGGAAAGGGAGAAAAGGGAGCAGGGAAAGGGAGAAAAGGGCTCTGTGAGGGTCTGGGGGGCACTGGGAGGGTCTGTGGGGGCTCTGTGGCTGCTGAGAGGAGCAGGCAGAGCTGAGGAGGAAGCCACACGTGAGAGCACACTCAGAACAATCATTCTGCAGATATTTTTTATTTTTATCCAATTTTTTTTCAAGCTCTGGGTGTATTTTAAAACAGAGCCAGCTGCCTGTAAGGATTTTCCTTCTTTTCCTTTGATATTTTCTTTAAGCAGCCCATTATGGATGGTGGCTGGGCCCCATTGTGGACACTAATTGTGCAGAAATAATTGTGTGATGTGCAGGGAGAGTGAGCGTGGGATGAGCTGGGAGGGGATGGGGAAAAGAACAGGGAATGGGAACGGGGAATGGGGATGGGAACAGGGAATGGGAATGGGAACAGGGAACAGGGAATGGGAACAGGGAATGGGATGGGAATGGGGAATGGGAACAGGGAATGGGGATGGGATGGGATGGGATGGGATGGGATGGGATGGGATGGGATGGGGATGGGGAACAGGAAATGGGAATGGGGATGGGAGTGGGATGGGAATAGGATGGGATCCATGGAATGGGATAGAATGGGATTGATGGGATTTTGGGATGGGATTTATGGGTTGGCATGGCGTGGAGGGCATGGCATGGGTTTTATGGTTTGGGATGATATGGCATGGGATTGAATTTATGAGTTGGGATGGCATGGATGGCATGGGATTGATGGGGTGGGATATGTGGGATTGATGGGATTTGTGGGATTGATGGGATAGGATTGATGGGATGGGATTTGTGGTTTGGGATGGGATTTGTGGGATTGATGGGATGAGATGGGATTTGTAGGTTGGAATGGGATGGATAGGATGGGAGATGTGGGATGGGATCTATGGTTTGGGATGGGATTTGTGGGATTGATGGGATGGGTTCTATGATTTGGGACAGGATTTGTGGGATTGATGGGATGGGATTGGTGGGATGGGATCTGTGGTTTGGGATGGGATTTGTGGGATTGATGGGATGGGACTGATGGGATGTGAGGTCCCTTCCCACCCAAAGCACCCCTGGGGGGGTCAGTGCCAGCCTGGGGCTCCTCCCTGCCCTGGAGGTGACTTTGGGACTGCTCAGAGCTCTCCTGCAGAGCCTTTGGGAGATTTTTGCCCCCTCTGGCTCCAGCTTTGTTCCAGGAGGAGTTTGCAGACACAGCTCCCCCTGCACTGCCAGGAGCTACATAAAAAACCAGAGCAGGTCAAGAATATTTTAAAAATGCACTTTTAGCTGTGCCTTTTAGTGTTGAAAATACCTTGAGACTCGTGGGTTTCTTTATCCCTCCCTGGTTTTATTTCCCTTGTTTATTCAGAGGAGATGGAAACTCTACAGCAAAAACAAAACCAAAAAAAAACCAATTATGGTTTTAATTCACTTGGTTTCCACTCCTGGAAGTCCTGAAGAGATGGAGCAGGTTCCAGGCTGGCTTTGCTGTGTTGGATTTCACATTTAGCCTTGGCTGCTCTATCACATCATTGTGGATCCCATTGGAAATTCATCTGGATCAGTGCTGGGTTCTGACATTTCCCCTCCACCTCCAGGAGATCACAACCAAATGGGTCCTGCTCCACAATTGCTTCCTCTCTCATTTCTCCTGCTGCTTGTTTCTGCTTTTTTTCTCCTCTCTGGTGCCTTTTTGGGGAAGAGCAGTCCCTTGTCTCACTCCATCAGTGGCTTTCACTTCCTCCCCCAGGACAGCAGCTCTCAGCTCTGTCACTGCTGCAGGGCTGCATTTGTCACTCCAGGACCTTTCTGCTTTCACCAAGTGTTTCCTTTCAGCCTCCCAGGATTGTTCCTGTCTCTGGAGAGGATTTTTGGGAAGTTCAAGGAAATCCCTCAGCCTTTGCTTGAGGCATCAGTGTGAAACTCAGGCAGGGTTTTATTTTTTTGGACTGACTAAAATTGTTCATCCTTCTTCTGATGTTTTATTCCCAACACACTTTATATGCAGCTCCAAAAGGGGGGAAAAAAACATTCAGTGCAGGAAAATGGGAAAGTTCTGAATGCAGAATTGTTTCCTTCTAATTTCAATGTACACAGAGCTCAGCTCTCAGGTACAACCCAGGGTTTACACCTGAATTATTCCTGATTCTCTCCACAGTGCTCTCATCTGACACAGGATTGCACTGGGGGAGGGAAAACACAAAATGAGCCTTGGCTGCTCTGGTTCCTCTCCTTCTCCAGGCTCTGATGTGCCAGGAGCAGGGGGAATTCAGGAAGAGAGGGAATTCAAGAGCTGAGGGAGTTCAGGAGCAGAGGGAATTCAGGAGCAGGGGAATTCAGGAGCAGGGGAATTCAGGAACAGAGGAATTGAGGGGTAGAGGGAATTCAGGAATTGAGGAGCAGAGGGAATTGAGGAGCAGAGGGAATTCAGGAATTCAGGAGCACAGGAATTCAGGAATTGAGGAGCAGAGGAATTCAGGAGCAGGGGAATTCAGGAATTCAGGAGCAGAGGAATTCAGGAATTCAGGAGCAGAGGAATTCAGGAATTCAGGAGCAGAGGAATTCAGGAATTCAGGAGCAGAGGAATTCAGGAATTCAGGAGCAGGGGAATTCAGGAATTCAGGAGCAGAGGAATTCAGGAATTCAGGAGCAGAGGAATTCAGGAATTCAGGAGCAGAGGAATTCAGGAATTCAGGAGCAGAGGGAATTCAGGAGCAGAGGGAATTCAGGAATTCAGGAGCACAGGAATTCAGGAATTGAGGAGCAGAGGAATTCAGGAGCAGGGGAATTCAGGAGCAGAGGAATTCAGGAGCAGGGGAATTCAGGAATTGAGGAGCAGAGGAATTCAGGAGCAGGGGAATTCAGGAATTCAGGAGCAGAGGAATTCAGGAATTCAGGAGCAGAGGAATTCAGGAGCAGAGGGAATTCAGGAATTCAGGAGCAGAGGGAATTCAGGAATTGAGGAATTCAGGATCAAGGTTTGCCCGTGCAGAACTGCAGATCTTTCATGGACTTCTCCTCCAGGCAGCTGCAAGTGGAAGTTGCCTTCAGGCATTAAAATCAACACCTTTTGCCTGGGCTGGAACATTCCTCCTCTCTTGGCAGGCTCCATCCTGGTTGCTGTGGGAACCAGCATTTTTAATTCCTGATTTTTGTGTGTACATCCCAACTGGTGGCTGTGATGTTCTGTCACTGAGGTGGCTCTGGGGAGGTTTGCAGGGGGATGGAACCATCAGGGGTTCATGGAGCTCTGTCCCTTGGGATCACCCTGCCCAGGGTTTTATGGAGCTCTTCCTTCCCTTGGGATCACCCTGCTCAGGGGATGGAGCCATCAAGGGTTTTATGGAGCTCTTCCTTCCCTTAGGATCATCCTGCTCAGGGTTTTATGGAGCTCTTCCTTCCCTTGGGATCACCCTGCTCAGGGGATGGAGCCATCAGGATTTTATGGAGCTCTTCCTCCCCTTGGGATCACCCTGCTGCCTCTCCAGGATTTTTTTTTTTTTTTTGGAGAGCTGCAATTCCCACCCAGCTCAGGGAGCAGCAAAACACAAAAGCAGCACTGAGGGGTCTGTAAATGCTTCCTTCCCAAGGCTGGAAAGTGCTGGCAGACAATTCTGCCTCAGTGCTTTCAGCTTTAGAGCTTGTCCTGGTGCCTGACCCTGAGTGTGCTCTGAGCTCAGCCCTGGCCTCTCCCTGGGGATGTGCTGAGTGCTTTTATCCTCTGCAGCAGCTCCAAACCCTGCCCAGGCTGGGCAGCCCCAGACCCACCCAGCTTGGATTGCAGCTCACACTGCTCCTGCTGAGCCCTGCCTTCCCTGCCTCTCCAAACCTGCTGCAAGGAGACTCTGCCTTTCCTTAGTGCTCCTCCTGGGCTGGGCTTTGCTCCTCTCCCCAGCCTTGGTCTGAGCTGGGAATTGTTGGTTTGAGCTGGGAATTGTTGGTCTGAGCTGGGAATTATTGATTTGAGCTGGGAATTGTTGGTCTGAGCTGGGAATTATTGATTTGAGCTGGGAATTGTTGGTCTGAGCTGGGAATGCTTGGTTTAAGCTGGGAACTCTTGGTTTGAGCTGGGAATGCTTGGTCTAAACTGGGAACTCTTGGTTTGAGTTAGGAAAGCTTGGTCTGAGCTGGGAATTATTGATTTGAGCTGCAAACCCTTTGTTTGAGTTGCAGATTCTTTATTTGAGCTGGGAATCCTTGGTCTGAGCTGGGAATCCTTGGTCTGAGCTGGGAGTTGTTGGTCTGAGCTGGGAATCCTTGCTCTGAGCTGGGAATTGCTCTGAGCTGCAGTCCCAGCCTGCCTGTTCTGTCCCAGCACTGCTCCCTCTCCGTTTTTCCCTCCTCCCTCTCAATCCTTGTGCTTCCCCCAGCCCCGTGGCCTCACTGAGTCTCATCCTGCTCCTTTCTGACTGAACAAACATAAATTGACAGGCAATCAATTATTTAAATTTCAGTAACTATCTCAAGCCCAGTTTCTTTTAACTAAAATCCTAATTTCTTTAAGGTTGGTGTTTCACTGAGCTGCTGCCCTGCCTGTGGCTGTTTTAGAGCAGGGCAATGTGCAGGTAGGATGTGTGGGTTTGTTTTAGTGGCCTGCTGGGACCCCTCACATTAAATGCTGCAGCTCCTCCAGGAGCTCTGTGCAGGAGCATTAAATTGAATATAATCAGATTACCTTTAACCACTCCAAAATTAATTTCAAACCCCCAGAGCAAGGCCCCAGCAGCGGTTTTGCCCCAGCTGTTGGTTGTGCTTCACCCCCTTGAACTGCTCCTGCCTTGCCAAATGGCCCATCCTTGTCAGGATTAATGAATTAATCAATAAATCAGCAGCATCTGAGCCCCAGTGCCCAAAAGCAGGAGCAGAGCTCTTCCCCAGGGGAGCATTTGTACAATTATCACTCCCAGTTTCCTGCTGAGCTGGGGGATCACTAAACGTTGAAAGATGTTGGAGAAACTGGGGAGAAAAGAGGATTAAAGTGGGGAGTGCTGAAATATTTAGGAATCAGCTGGCAATTGGTGCTTCTCATGTGTCTGAAGGAAATTACTGATCTGAGGGGCTGCTGCTGTGACAAGCAATTCATTCCTGTGCTCAACACCTTTCTGCTCTCATTTTTTCCCAGTGCATAATGAGAATATTGCTAAGCTGTTCTTCCAGATCTGCCTCCTGTGCCCAAGCTCTGCCTTTGTGTCTCTCACCCATCCCTGGCTCAGGGCAGAGCTGCCACTGCTGCTCCAGCTTGAGCAATGCCCTGAATTCCCCAGGGGAAATTGATATTTGCAAAACATGAGCGGTTTGTAATCCCAAAAAGAGCCATTTCTCCCCCAGCTGGAACACACTCTGTGTTAAATTGGATCACAGAGCCTTAAAGGCAGCACTTGAGGCTGTGTGGTGCCAGCTCTGCCCATGGCTGGGGCTCAGGGGCACCCCCAGGGCCTGGCACAGCTCCTGAGCTCAGCCCAAACAGCCTGAGCAGAGCTGGGGCTCAGGGGCACCCCCAGAGCCTGGGACACCCCATGAGCTCAGCCCAAACAGCCTGAGCTGTGTCTGAGCAGAGCTGGGGCTCAGGGGCACCCCCAGAGCCTGGGACACCCCCTGAGCTCAGCCCAAACAGCCTGAGCTGTGCCTGAGCAGGGCTGGGGCTCCTTTCCCTCATTCCTGAGCTCTGGGCTGGGCTGGAGGCTGAGCCTTGGCACTGGAGCTCTCCAGGTGTGCTGTGCCCCTTTCCATGATTGACTGATTGATTGATTGGCTCCAGGATGGATTGCTGTGCTGTTTCTGAGCATCCTTTGGGGACTGAGCATCCTGAGCAGCCCCTTGGCCTTCCCTGGGCTGGGGGAAGGGTGATTTTAGCACCTGCAGGGCTCAGGATGAGGTTGGGTGTGAAGCTCAGAGAGGGAGGTGAGCTCAGCATGGTGGGAGTGATGTCCTGTGGCTGCTGAGCTGCCATGGGTGCAGGATTTCCTCTGGAGCTGCCTGCAAATCCCATCCTCTGGAGCTGCCATGGGTGCAGGATTTTTCTGGAGCTGCCATGGGTGCAGGATTTCCTCTGGAATTGCCTGGAAATCCCATCTCCTGGAGCTCCCATGGGTGCAGGATTTCCCCAGGAGCTCCCATGGGTGCAGGATTTCCTCTGGAGCTCCCATGGGTGCAGGATTTCCCCAGGAACTGCCATGGATTTCTCTGGAGCTGCCTTGGGTGCAGGATTTACCCAGGAACTGCCATGGATTTCCCGTGGAGCTGCCATGGGTGCAGGATTTCCCCAGGAATTACCATGGATTTCCCCTGGAGCTCCCATGGGTGCAGGATTTCCCCAGGAATTGCCATGGATTTCCCCTGGAATTGCCTGCAAACCCCCTCTCCAGCCCCAGCTGAGGTTGGAACTGTGAATGCTGAATGTGCCAGGGGTGCTGAAGTGGCAGAGACAGAGCACAGACTGAAATAATTGGGGTTGTGTTTTGGGCTGGTTTTTGGGATGGGAGCCCCAGGGACACAGCTCAGGGTGACCCTTGGACCAACACCTGCAGAGGAAGATTAATGTGAGGAGGGTGGGAGAACAACCTTGGCCATGGAGTGTTTTCTGATGAGCTCCCTGAAGTGTAGGTGCAGTGGTTTATTTGGAAAGCCAAGAAAAATGAGGTTGCTCAAAAGCCAATGGACTTTTTTTGGGTTTTTTTTTTTCCTAACTCTGCAAGAGAATGTGCTGATACAAAAGAAATAGATATTTTCTAATTCTTGGACTTCTTTGTCCTCTCCATCTCTGCTTGTGCTGCCTTGTTGCTCAGATGTAATTTGTTCAGTTTGCTGTAAATAGAGGGAATGTGGTTACTCTGTGAAGCTGAGAGCTGTAACACAGACAAAAAACTCAATCAGTGAGGCAGGGGCAGGGCTGGAGCTCAGCTCGGGGGGTCCTGGGGATCACAGGCAGCTGGAGGGATGGTTGTGGATTGAACTGAGACATTCTCTGAAAAGAAAAGCCATTTCCCTGTTCCATTTGGAATTTCAAACAGGGGAGAGTTCAGGGATGTGCCAAGGGCTGGGGAGGACACAGACACAGCTCAGATGTGGTGCAGAAATTAATTCTTATTTCTCTAATATTCTCTTTCTTTAAACCCTCTTTTTGTGCCCTGAGGAAAATTCCTCCTGGTTTTTTTCTGGCTGGCAGGAGGAGCTGAAGGCCAGAGCAGGCAGGGAGGGAGCTCTGGCCTAAGCCCAGCTCAGGTGTGCTCTAAGCCCAGCTCAGGTGCCCTAAACCCAGCTCAGGTGTGCCCTAAGCCCAGCTCCCAGCTCAGGTGCCCTAAGCCCAGCTCAGGTTCCCTAAGCCCAGCTCAGGTGTGCCCTAAGCCCAGCTCCCAGCTCAGGTGTGCTCTAAGCCCAGCTCAGGTGTGCTCTAAGCCCAGCTCAGGTGTGCCCTAAGCCCAGCTCAGGTGCCCTAAGCCCAGCTCCCAGCTCAGGTGTGCCCTAAGCCCAGCTCCCAGCTCAGGTGCCCTAAGCCCAGCTCAGGTTCCCTAAGCCCAGCTCAGGTGTGCCCTAAGCCCAGCTCCCAGCTCAGGTGTGCTCTAAGCCCAGCTCAGGTGTGCCCTAAGCCCAGCTCAGGTGCCCTAAGCCCAGCTCCCAGCTCAGGTGTGCCCTAAGCCCAGCTCCCAGCTCAGGTGCCCTAAGCCCAGCTCAGCAGCTGCTCCCAGCCCCTCCTTGTGCCTGACCTGGAGCTCTCTGCTCAGGCCTGGCAAATCCTGGCTGCAGGGCAGGCTTTTCAAGGAGCTGCAGTGATTTTCACAGTTTTCTTGGTTGCCAGGATAATCCTGAGCTGTGTGAAACGTCTGGGTGTGGATTTCTCCAGGATTGAACAGTTTGCCACCAGGCAGCTCCAGGCTTCTCACACACCCTGGGATAAATGTCAGGAGTTCAGGCTGCTCTCCAAGCCCTGCCACGGACAGAAAGGACAAAAGGAGCAGGAAAAGCAGCACTTGCAGATGCTCATTTTTCAGATTCCTGCTGGAATTTTTTACTGAACAGGGGAAGGGATCTCTGTTCCCCCCTGTACCCGAGGTGAGGCTGAGCAAGCAGAGCCCCCTGTGCCTCAACCACCTCATGCTTTCACAGCAACTGCCTCCTAATTGTTATTCCAAACAAGATTTCAGCACTAATTTCTGTTTTGACAAATAGGATTTGACATAAGAACAGTGGGAGTCAAGACCTTTCATTTTTGATCTGGGTTTACACTGTGCTGATCTAAATTCCTCCCCCTTCTGCTCTCGCTTCTCACTTGGAATCTCTGGAATTAAAGTCAGCAAAGAGCTGCTTGAACCCCTGTTCTGCAGCATTTCAGCAGCACTCTGTGGGCAGGATTAACTCTGATCCCTTCCTAAGGGGGCTTGGAGCTCCTCTGGGGCTGTGGGACCAGGGGTGGCTGAGGGGAGGTGGGGTGGGTGTGCTGGAAATGTGGATTTGGGTGCTGGAAATGTGGGGTTTGGGTTCTGGAAATGTGGGGTTTGGGTTCTGGAAATGTGGGGTTTGGATGCTGGAAATGTGGGATTTGGGTGCTGGAAATGTGGGGTTTGGGTGTTGGAAATGTGGGATTTGTGAGATTTGGGTTCTGCTCACTGAGGAGCTGGGGGTGGCTGTGCTGGAAATGTGGGATTTGGGTGCTGGAAATGTGGGATTTGTGGGATTTGGGTTCAGCTCACTGAGGA
This sequence comes from Catharus ustulatus, assembly GCF_009819885.2. Lineage (NCBI taxonomy): Eukaryota > Metazoa > Chordata > Aves > Passeriformes > Turdidae > Catharus > Catharus ustulatus. The sequence goes on from NC_046246.1 coordinate 6,830,409, forward strand.
ACTTCATGGAGGGTTCTGTGCCAAATCCAGGAGCAGGTCTGGGGCTGAGAGCCTTGGATTAGATCAGATTAGATTAGATTCCCAAATTCTGCTGCAGGGCTGAGGCTTCCCCCACCCCTGGGGCTGATGCAGCTCAGGGCTCTGAACAGGGACTCAGCACCAGGGATTTCTGTGGGAACTGGAACTGGGTGATCTTTGAGGCCCCTTCCACCCTGTGATGATTTTATCTGAGCTGAAGGCTGACAGCAGGGAGAGCTGATGGGAGAGGTGAGGATGCTCCCATCTCCTGCTGGGCAATCCTTGCACCCAAAGTGAGACCCCAAAGTGAGACCCAAAATGAGACCCCAAATGAGCCCAGCTCTGTGTTTGGGGCTGTGCAGCACAGAGGGTGTGCTGGATTCAGGCAGAGCTCCCCTTCCTCAGCAAAGGCTCTTCCAGACTCCACTTGGCTCTGAAGCATCACTCTGGTGCCTTTTCTGGGGCTCTCAAGGGACAGATTTGCAGCTGGGAGCCCTTCAGGTCTCTGAGTGGCTGTGATGCTGCACAGGGGCTATTTTGGGAAGAGGGGAGTGAGGGAAGGCAGGATCTGCATCCCTCCCAGCACAGCTGCTGCTCTGGGCAAAATCAGAGATTTCCTCTTTGGAAAATCAGAGATTTGCTCTTTGGAGAATCAGAGATTTGCTCTGGGCAAAATCAGAGATTTGCTCATTGGAAAAGCAGAGATTTCCTTTTTGGAAAATCAGAGATTTGCTGAGCTCTGGGTGCTGGTGAGGGCTGGGCTTGGGCAGGTACAGGTGAGTCTGGACTGGGACAAGTGGATCCCCTGTGAACACCTCACCCCAGGGTTTTTCATTGGGGGCAGAATTTCTTCCTAGAGCCTGAATCATCTCCCAAAAAAACCCCAAAAACCAAACAAAAAAACCCCAAAAAAACCCAACAAAAAAACCCAACAAAAAAAACACAACAAAAAACCCAACAAACAAATAAAATTAAAACCAGAAAAAAATTAAGAAAAGAAGAAGCAAAGCCAGGCAAATCCCCCTGACAGCCAGCAGTGCCAGCTCCTCTCCAGCCAGCACCTTTCCCCAGCGTTCTGCTGATGAAGTTGATAATGAAGCTGATGTTGATTAGTGCTCCCTGGGCTGCCTGGGAGCAGGGACACAGCAGCCTTGTTGCCCACACTCCTCTCTCCATTCCTCTGCTGCACAAAGGAGCAAACCCAGGGTGGCACAGCTCTCCTGCAGCCCAGGGAGAGAGGAACCTTTGTGTGCCCTGTGACACTCAGCAATGTCCCCAGGCTGAACTGCTCCCTGTTCCTCTGCTGGCTGATCCTGGAGGGTCCTTCCAGGTCCTTCCAGTCCCTGCTGTCCTGTCCCTACTGTCCTGTCCCTGCTGTCCCTGCTGTCCTGTCCCTGGTGTCCCTGCTGTCCTGTCCCTGCTGTCCTGTCCCTGCTGTCCCATCCCTGCTGTCCCTGCTGTCCTGTCCCTGCTATCCCCAGGCAGGCTGGGGCAGCACCAGGAGGGGTTTTTGTGGTTCCTTGGGTTCATGAACCCAGCACAGTCTCAGGGTGGGTTCCTGCTGAAGCTGCTCCCAGCTCTGGGCTCTGCCAGGAGCGTTTCTGAGCAGAGTTTGTCCTGAGGGGTCCTTGGTTCCTGCTTTAAAACTCCCTCAGGGCCAGAACAGCCAGCAGTTCTGAGCTGAGGGAGTGTCCAGAGTCAGGAGGGACAGAGAGGGGCTGGGGTGGGTTGGGTTGGTTGGGTTTGATTTAGTTTGGGTTGGTTGGGTTTGGGTTGGGTTGGTTGGGTTGGTTTGAGTTGGTTTTGGTTTGGTTGTATTGGTTTGGTTGGGTTTGGTTTGGTTGGGTTTGGTTTGGGTTTGGTTTGGTTTGGGTTAGGTTGGCTTGGTTTGAGTTGGTTTTGATTTGGTTGGTTGGGTTGGGTTTGGTATGGGTTGGTTTCGTTGGGTTTGGTTGGTTTGGTTTAGTTTGGGTTGATTGGGTTGGGTTGGGTTTGGTTTGGTTTGGGTTAGGTTGGCTTGGTTTGAGTTGGTTTTGGTTTGATTGTATTGGTTTGGGTTGGGTTTGGTTTGGGTTAGGTTGGTTTGGGTTGGTTTGGTTTGGTTTGGTTTGGGTTGATTGGGTTGGGTTGGGTTTGGTTTGGTTTTGGTTAGGATGGGTTGGTTTGAGTTGGTTTTGCTCTCAGATTATCCCAGTGCCAGGCTGTGCCTCACTGCCCTTCCTCCCCTCTCTGGAATCTCCTCCTGCCTCCCTGTCAGGCTGTGAGAGTGAACAACAATCCCATCATCATTAATATTGCAGAGTCCTTAGGGCTGATTGAGGCAGCTCTCCCTGGCTGCTGTTCATGCCCAGTGCTCCTGGCAAACCCTCCAGGCCACTCCAGCCCAGCTGGTTCCAGAGCTGGGCAGTGCCTGTATGACTCCACTTAGCTGATCATTTCCCAGGCCTGCAGCAATAAATGGATTTTTGAGGCTGTTTCTGCCTCCTCTCCCCTGCTTTTGATGCAGACAGCATCCCAAAGCAGAACCTGCACTGAGCAGTGAAGTCCTGTTGGGATTTTATTAAAGCAATGATGTGCTGAAAAGTGTCAAAACTGCAATCTCAGAGCATCAACAAAACAGGGCAGGATCCTTCCCTGGGGGCAGTGGGTGGGTGTGAGCCCTGCTCTGGGCTGCAGGCTGGTGCCCATCACACACAGCCCCTGCTGGCAGCAGGACCAAGGCTCAGGGCTCACAATTCACCTCTGCCCCTCTCCCCATCCTGCTGGGCTTTCCCCTCTGAAGCTGAACTGCAATTGAAGCGTTCACAAAAGTGCCAAAGCCCTCTGAGTGAGCAGAGAGAGGCTCAGGTCGGTTCCTCCTCCCCTCTCAGACCTCCCTGCCCTCCCAAACTCCCCCAGCCCAGCAGAAATAATCCCTGTGCAGAGCAGGGAGTGTCTGTGGGGAGGGAGGGGATGGGGACAGGCTTGGGACAGGGAGCTTGTGCTGCAGGAACAGAACCTGAGCCTCATCCAAGTGTCTGTGCTGGCACAGATCCCCAAAGTCTGCCAGGGCTGGCTGGGAGTGTGGCTCAGCTGAGCAGAGAGGGGTGCAGAGCCAGCCCCAAGTGTGTGCCACACCCCACAGGGTGACAGGGACTAGTTCCAGTCTGGAGCCCTGGGGGAGAGGGACTGGTTCCAGTCTGGAGCTGTGGATCTGGGACTGGTTCCAAACTGGATCTGGGGCTGGTTCCAAACTGGACCCTGGATCTGGGACTGGTTCCAAACTGGAGTCCTGGTGAGAGGGACTGGTTCCAGTCTGGAGCTCTGGATCTGGAGCTGGTTCCAGTCTGGAGCCCTGGATCTGGGACTGGTTCCAAACTGGAGTCCTGGATCTGAGGCTGGTTCCAGTTTGGAGCCCTGGATCTGGAGCCTGTTCCATTTTGGAGCCCTGGGGGAGAGGGACTTGTTCCAGTCTGGAGCTGTGGATCTGGAACTGGTTCAAGTCTGGATCTGGGGCTGGTTCCAGACTGGAGCCCTTGGATGAGAGGGACTGGTTCCAAACTGGAGCCCTGGAGCTGGAACTGATTCCAGACTGGATCCTGGATCTGGAGCCTGTTCCATTCTGGAGCCTGTTCCATTCTGGAGCCTGTTCCATTCTGGAGCCCACCCAGACACCCCCAGCCCTGGAGCTGGAGCTGCTCCTGGTGCAGCCCCCCAGGCTGGCTCAGAGCTCTGCCTCCACCCCTGGGCTGTGTTTTTGCAGGAGGCCTTCGAGGAGCGACTGTGATCGATGCCCTGGACACCCTGTACATCATGGAGCTGCAGGAGGAGTTCCAGGAGGCCAAGCAGTGGGTGGAGCAGAGCTTTGACCTGAACGTGGTGAGTGAGCTGCTGGCAGTGCCTGTGGCACCCAAACTGTCCCATCACAGCCCTGCCTTGAGTTCTGGGGGGATAAAATCCACTCAGCTGATTGTGTTCCCTCTAAGGCCAAAGGGAGCAGTGCAGGAACTCACCCCAGCCCTCTGCTGCTCCCAGAGCAGCTCAGAGTCTGAAATGAGGTTCAGTGTTTCATGGCTTTGTGTTTCATGGGTTTGTGTTTCATGGGGTTGTGTTCTGGTTGTGGAGACAGACACTCATTATTAGACACTCCAAGGAAATGTTCTCATCAAAGAACAAGTTCTGTTTCATCTCAGGTAAATGTCTGTCTGTGATAAGAGGAGATTTCCTTATTTAAATCAGATTGAGGTTGTAAACCCAGCTCTGCTTGTCTGGGCCCTTTGCTGGTGTCCCTGCTGGGACCTGGTGACAGCTCAGCAGCACAGGGGGAGCACAGAGGGAGCCAGGGCTTGGAAGGGGGAGCATCACCTCTAAAAATGGGCTGAGGTGTTTCTGGTGAGGCTGTGGAGCTTTCCTGCCCACCTGGGGCTGTGCTGGGGCTCTGTCCCTGCTCTGTCCCTGTCCCTGCTCTGTCCCTGTCACTGTCCCCTCCTCCTGCTGATGGGATCTCATCAGTGCCACACACAGAGAATGTTCAAACCCAAAGTGCAGCTTAAACTTGTATTTGTTTAATGCCAGTGTGGTCGTTGTGAGGAATGGTTCTCCCAGGGGAACAATGCCTGCAGCTGCCTTTGCAGAGCAGCATCATTTGGGAGGGCACCAGTGGCATTCATGGGTTCATAAAAGGCAGCCCACATCTGATAAATGTGGTGAATGGGCTCAGTCTGTTACTGAATCAATAAACAAGGGACAAAATCAACTGGGAGATAATTTATCTGGATTTCATAAAAGCTTTTAATCTTGGCCTGCAGAATAGATTGATCTGTAAAGACAGGAGGGAATGCTCTGGATTGATCTGTGGAGTCAGGGAGCACAGCACAGGGAGCCAGGGGGGAGATTAATTCAGTATTGCCTTGTACAAGGAGCTCTCCCATCCAGGAGGGCAGGACAGGACTGCAGACCCACAGGCTGTGCTTGAAGCTGCTGTGACCTGTCTGGAGTGGTGCCAGGGGAAGTTCAGGCTGGACTTTGGGCAAAGGTTCTTCCCTCAGAGGGAGCTGGAGCCCCAGGAGCTCCAGGAGGGTTTGGGCAGCACTGCCAGGGGTGCAGGGGGGATTGTTGGGGTGTGTGATCCTGGTGCTGCTGTGAGTCCCTGCCTGCCTCAGGGCTGCCTCAGGGGGTTTCAGAGGGCTGGAGGGGGGCACAGAGCTGCTCTCAGGCTGTGTTTGTGTCTCTGCAGAACGGAGAAGCTTCGCTGTTCGAGGTGAACATCCGCTACATCGGGGGGCTCCTGAGCACCTACTACCTGACTGGAGAGGAGGTGTGTGCCCAGGGCTGTGAGCATCCCTCATCTCCCTGCAACATTAACACTGCATCCCCTCATCCCCCCAGCAACATAACCCTGCTCTGAGCATCCCCTGAGCACCTACTACCTGACTGGAGAGGAGGTGTGTGCCCAGGGCTGTGAGCATCCCTCATCCCCCAGAAACATTAACTCTGCACCCCTTCATCCCCCTGCAACATAACCCTGCTCTGAGCATCCCCTCATCCCCCTGCAACATAACCCTGCATCCCCTCATCCCCCCAGCACCATCAATCCTGCTCTGAGCATCCCCTGAGCAACACAAACCCTGCTCTGAGCATCCCCTGAGCACCTACTACCTGACTGGAGAGGAGGTGTGTGCCCAGGGCTGTGAGCATCCCCTCATCCCCCAGCAACATTAACTCTGCATCCCTTCATCCTCCTGCAACATTAACCCTGCTCTGAGCATCCCTTTATCCCCCCAGCAACATAACCCTGCACCCCTTCATCCCCCCAGCAGCATCAACCCTGCTCTGAGCACCCCTGAGCAACACCAACCCTGCTCTGAGCATCCCCTCATCCCCCAGCAACACCAACCCTGCTCTGAGCATCCCCTGAGCAACACCAACCCTGCTCTGAGCATCCCCTCATCCCCCAGCAACACCAACCCTGCTCTGAGCATCCCCTGAGCAACACCAACCCTGCTCTGAGCATCCCCTCATCCCCCAGCAACACCAACCCTGCTCTGAGCATCCCCTGAGCAACACCAACCCTGCTCTGAGCATCCCCTCAGCAACACCAACCCTGCTCTGAGCACCCCCTCATCCCCCCACCCACCCTTGCTGTGAATGTGGCACTGCCTCTCACGCTGCTGTAATTCAGGCTGGGGTAATCACCCTGTGCTCAGTGCTGTTTGGCAGAGCTCTCCCCTCCTGGGGGTGATTCCAGCACACACAGTGTGCAGCTGGAATCGTGGCTCCCTGGGGAAATGCCATCTGCAGGGCAGCTCTGTGCTTGCTCCTCTCCTTTCCAAGTGGGCTGAGGTTTGATCAGACGTGGTCCCACATCTGCCAGGGGCTCAGGATGGGCTCAGGAAGGGTCAGGAGGGGCTCAAGACGGTTCAGGAGGGGTCAGGATGGGCTCAGGGGAGTTCAGGAGGGGTCAGGAGGGGCTGAAGAGGGGTCAGGAGGGCTCAGCAGAAGCCCAGGATAAGCTTAGGAGGGCTGAGGAAGGCTGAGGAGGTGCTGAGCAAGACTCAGGAGGGTCCAGGAAGTCTCAGGAGGGGTCAGGACAGGCTCAGGAGGGGTCAGCAGAAGCTCAGGAGGGCTGAGGAAGGCTGAGGAGGTGCTGAGGAAGGCTCAGGATGGGCTCGGGAGAGTTCAGGAGGGTCCAGGACAGGCTCAGGAGAGTTCAGGGGGGGCTCAGGAGGGGCTCAGGAGGGGGCAGGAGGGCTCAGCAGAAGCCCAGGATAAGCTCAGGAGGATTGAGGAAGGCTGAGGAGGTGCTGAGGAAGACTCAGGAGGGTCCAGGAAGGCTCAGGACAGGCTCAGGAGAGTTCAGGGGGTGCTCAGGAAGGCTCAGGAGGGGCTCAGGACAGGCTCAGGAGGGTCCAGGAAGGCTCAGGAGGGGCTCAGGAGAGTTCAGGAGGGTCCAGGAAGGCTCAGCAGGGGTCAGGACAGGCTCAGCAGGGGCTGAAGAGGGGCAGGGGCTCTACTCTGAGTTGAACACCCCTCTGGGCAGGGGTTACTGAACACCCCTCTGGGCAGGGGTTGCTGCCCTGGCTGAAGCAGGGATCTCATTGCTGCCCTCCTGCTCCTCCCCAGGCTGGCAGTGATGCCACCCTCTGTCCTGAGCCTGGCTGCAGTCACAGGGACAGGAGCAGGTTGTTTCTGTGCCCTGAGTCCCTGGTGAGCTGAAGCTCTGGCTCAGGGGCAGCTCTGTGAGCCCTCAGTGAGAGCTGAGCTCTGGTGCTGCCCCAGCACAGAGGGTGGGATGGTTCCTGCACAGAGGCTGGGATGGCCCCTGCACAGAGGGTGGGATGGCCCCAGCACAGAGGGTGGGATGGCTCCTGCACAGAGGGTGGGATGGCCCCAGCACAGAGGCTGGGATGGCCCCTGCACAGAGGGTGGGATGGCCCCAGCACAGAGGATGGGATGGCTCCTGCACAGAGGGTGGGATGGCCCCAGCACAGAGGGTGGGATGGCCCCAGCACAGAGGGTGGGATGGCCCCAGCACAGAGGGTGGGATGGCCCCAGCACAGAGGGTGGGATGGCTCCTGCACAGAGGGTGGGATGGCCCCAGCACAGAGGGTGGGATGGCTCCTGCACAGTGGCACCATTGATCCAGAACAGCTCTCTCACTCCAGCTGCATTTGAAATGAGTTCCAGGAATGATTTCCCTCCCTGCCTTCCCCCCAGGGAAAACTCTCAAAGACTCAGTGCCCTGACTCTGAGTCTGTCTCAGTGACAACTTCAACAGGTTTCAGATCAACTGAGCAAAAAGAAACCACATTAAACAAACCCTGTCACTGCAGCAGGAGCTCCTGAAGTGCCACCAGCCCTGGGCAGTGGCTGTCACTCCCCTGGGCTGGAAGGCAAAGCCCAGCTCCCTCCTGCTCCAACCCTTTCCCTGAGAGACAATCAAAGGCCTGGGAGCCCCCAGGAGAGCTCAGCTCTCCTCAGTGCTGCACTTTTGGTATTTTTAGAGCTTTCTGAGAGCCACCAGCACAGGGCTAGAGGTAAAAGGCTTGTGCTTGATCTCCTAAGTCACTTAGAGGCTTCTCTGGATCAGGACTAATCTCTGCAGTAAGATTAGTGCTTGTATCAGTTGGTCCCCAAATAATTGTGTGCTTGCTTTGTGCTGCAGCCACCAGCAGCTGCAATTTGACTGCAAAAGCCCAAAACTGAGGCAAGGAGCAGCTTAGCCATGAAACCACAAATCTCCTTGGCAGAGAGATGCAAGGAGGAGATGGTTCCTGGGAAATCTTGTTTTTTCCAGCAGGAGATGACAGGAGCTGGGCAAGCCCACGTTGTAAATCTGACAGTGCTTCAGCCTGGAAAGGTTTCTTGTGATTTTAACTCAGTCATTTCAGCTCCTTGTGTTCTGTGCCATGCTGGGAATGGGAGGAATTTGGAGAGCACTCTTTGGATCAGCTCAGACTCAGGGAGCTGCTGTGAGCTGTCTGCTCCAGGCTGGGGCTTTGCCAGGGCACTGGGTGCTGGTTCAGTGCAGGTTCTACAGGAAATTCAGAGATGCCAAAGCTCAGGGAGACTTTTGGCTCAGATTTTTTGTGCAGGGCACAGCCCACCTGCAGCAGGGGGTTCTGAGTTTTAGCACAGCAGGTTTGGAAAAGGGGATGTGAGGGAATCCTGTGTGACTAATTTAATTAAATATTCATCCTCCCTTTTAACAGGTGTTCAAGAACAAAGCTCTGCAACTTGGAGAGAAACTTCTGCCAGCCTTCAACACCCCTACTGGGATCCCTCGAGGAGTCATCAACCTGGGCAGGCAAGGCACAAGCCCAGCAGCATTTCCTGGGTTCTGGGAGCCTGGGCAGGAGCAGCAGCTCCAGAGCAGATTCCTGAGCTCACTGTGTGCCAGCCCAGGCCCTGGCCCAGGCTGCAGGGCACTCAGCTCAGGCCCAGCTGTGTTTTATTCATTTGGGGCTGTCCAAAGTTGCTGCTCTGCCTCCTGCCAGGGCTCCATTCCCTGCTGCAGGAGCATTTTCCTCACTCCCTGCTGCAGGAGCATTTTCCTCACTCCCTGCTGCAGGAGCATTTTCCTCACTCCCTGCTGCAGGAGCATTTTCCTCACTCCTGCTGCAGGAGCATTTTCCTCACTCCCTGCTCCAGGAACATTTTCCTCATTCCCTGCTGCAGGAGCATTTTCCTCACTCCTGCTGCAGGAGCATTTTCCTCACTCTCATTTTCTCTGAAAGGTGATTTTGCAGTCTGCTCCTAGCACGGATTTTTGCAGTGGGCCCAGCTAGATGCATGGGACTTTATCCAGGAAAAATGGATTTAAAAAGTTGGAGAATCTGGGCAAGGGAGTGGATGGGACTGGCTGAGAGTTTGGGGCTGGGAAAGGGGAGAATGCAGCACACAGCCCTGAGGTGAGGCAGGCTCTGTCCTTCCCCAGAGCCCAGAGCTCTGTCTGGTGATTTCTCATGGCCAGGGGAGGAGCTGAGGTCAGTAAATCCCTGCAGAGGGGTCTGGGGCAGAGCTGGGGCTGCCCTGCTGCCAATCCCCTGCCAGCCAGGCTGGGACTTCCATTTGCTGCTTCTGGTGCCTCCAAACAAGTGCAGCAGGTGGGAATGTGAGTTAACAAACAAAATGTGAGTTAACTAAAACAAAATGTGAGTTAACAAACAAAATGTGAGTTAACAAACAAAATGTGAGTTCACAAACAAAATGTGAGTTAACAAACACAAAATATGGGTTAACAAACACAAAATGTGAGTTAACAAACACAAAATGTGAGTTAACAAACAAAATGTGAGTTAACTAAAACAAAATGTGAGTTAACTAAAACAAAATGTGAGTTAACTAAAACAAAATGTGAGTTAACAAACAAAATGTGGGTTAACAAACAAAATGTGAGTTCACAAAGTGTGAGTTAAAAACAAAATGTGAGTTAACAAAAACATGTGAGTTAACAAACAAAATGTGGGTTAACAAACAAAGTGTGAGTTAACAAACAAAATGTGAGTTCACAAACAAAATGTGAGTTAAAAACAAAATGTGAGTTAACAAACAAAGTGTGAGTTAAAAACAAAATGTGAGCTAACAAAAACAAAATGTGAGCTAACAAAGCCTTTCAGCCTCACCTCTTGCCAAACTCTCCAAGCCATTACCCAGCCCTCAGCCCAAATCTCCTCCTTGGCTCTGCAAAGCAAAGATTTCCAAAGGTTTGGCTCAGCTGCTGTTGCTCCAATATCAGTGTGAGCCCTGAGCTGTTGATGTGTGCTCTGATCTGGGAGCCTGGAGCCAGCAGCAGAGCTGGAATTGCCCTTTGGTACAGCACACACATCCTGCCTCCTGTGTGCCTGACAGAGGCTCTGCATGGACTAACCTTTCACAGAAATGCCAAACCCTCCCCTGCCCTTTGTGGAGACAATTGAGGCAGCTCTGTCTGCCCAGACATTCCCAAAATGTTTTACTGATGACCTTGACTGAGAGCAGAGAAAATGGAGAGAGAACACCCAGAGAGGGAAGGGGAGGGAAGGGAAGGGAAGGGAAGGGAAGGGAAGGGAAGGGAAGGGAAGGGAAGGGCTCAGTGTGCAGGTGGAGCAGAGGAGGGTGAGGTGAGACCCCCCCTGACCCAAACATCAGCACCAGGACAAAGCCCAGGAAGGTTTTGCTATAAGAGCTGCCCATCCCAAAGGAGTCCTGCAGAGTCTCTGGGCCTCTGTTGGTGGCAGCTTGGGGGGTGGCTTAAGGACATTCAGAAATTTGAAACCAAAACCCCCCTGGCACTGAGTCAGTTCTGCACTTTCATTCTCGAGGGCCCAAGCACACCCAGCCCCCCCTGCTCTGCCATTTCCAGCTGCCTTTATCTCTTGTGTCACCTTTTTCCTCTGGGTCCCCTCTGTGCTTCCCGTGGCCTCTCCTGCTTCCCCTGCTCTGTCCTGTCCCACTCAGCCTGGATTCCATCCTGCTGAGCTGCTGCTCTGCTCTCCATCCTCTGCTCTGAGAGCTCTGGGATCTCTGGGAGCTCTGGGATCTCTGCCTGGCCCTGCTGTTCCTGACCCTGCTTTTCCTGGCCCTGCTGTTCCTGGCCCTGCTTTTCCTCCACTTCTCCCCAAACCCTCTGCACCTCCAGCTCCATCCCCTCCTGGCCTCTCTCCTGACTTGGTTTTGCTGTTTTGGGTGCCCCTGAGGGAGGCAGTGATCCCACACTTCAGAGCCATTTATCAGGGAGATAAAGGAGGCTCTGGCCATGTTCTTTCCCCTTGGAGGCCAAGGTCCTTTAGCAGCAGCTTCCTCTGAGCTGTCCCAAGGCAGAGCAGCTGTGCAGGCCCAGTTAGTCCAGCCTGTAAGGCTGGAGAAATGATTTCCTGCCTCTGGGCCAGGCTCTGTCTCCTCTTTGCTGTGTCTGACCCAGGGCTCAGGCCCCCAGCAGCTCTGGGTGGGGATCCCACCTGGATTTTGGGACACACACACCCTGCTCTGGATTTTGGGATGGGCTGGGATGGAGTCTGTGAGCCCCCAGAGCTGCTGGGACAACAGCACAGCCCCAGTGAGCTGAGCTGGGCTTTGCTGGGCTGAACTGGGCTGATCTGAGCTTTGCTGGGCTGAGCTGAGCTGAGCTGATCTGAGCTGACCTGCCCAGCTCCCCCAGCAGCTCCCAGCTCAGCAGGTCGCTGCAGAGGGACATTAAAGCCAGGCTCAGCTGGCCAGGACAGGCTGGCAGAGCTCCTGGGCTGCCCCTGGGGACAGGGACTGAGCCCTTCCAGCACTGGGAATTTATTTATTAATGGCTCTCTTTGTCTGGAGGGCACAAACAGCTCAGGGCCTGCCCTGCTGCTTTTGTGTCCATCACAGGGAGGGAAACTTCTTGGGTTTTTTTTTTTTTTATCCTTTTTGTGCTCAGGAGGATCATTAATTTTAACCTGCCCTAAACACCAAATCCTGCTCCTCTCCCAGCCAAGATCCCGGCGCCATCTAGTGTCACCCCCGGGGTGTCACCCCCTCCCTCCCTGTCCCTGGGTGTCACCCCCTCCCTCCCTGACCCTGGGTGTCCCCTCCCTGTCCCTGGGTGTCCCCTCGTGTCCCTGGGTGTCACCCCCCTGTCCCTGGGTGTCACCCCCCTGTCCCTGGATGTCACTTCCCCTGCCAGGAGATGGAAATCTGGAGCCAGGACACCTCGGGGGCAGCACCCAGAGGCTGCTGTGGGATCAATCCTTCAATCCAGCCCCAAACCCTCCAGGCCACTGGGGGTTCCAGAGAGCCCCAGAGCTGTGGGAATTTTATCCCAAAGGGTATTTAATCCCCAAAGGGTATTTTACCCCAAAGGGTATTTAATCCCCAAGGGGTATTTAATCCCCAAAGGATATTTTATCCCAAAGGATATTTTATCCCAAAGGGTATTTTATCCCAAAGGGTATTTAATCCCCAAAGGGTATTTTATCCCAAAGGGTATTTTACCCCAAAGGGTATTTAATCCCCAAATCTCACTAGAGGGCACGGTGGCAGGGCTGTTTCTCAGCTGAGGTGTTTGGGAAGGGCTCCTCTCCCACAGAAAAATGCAGCTTGTGCAGTCTGTGTGTGAGCCCAATGCTAAAGAATCTCTGGGAAAATCACATTGCATCCCACTGGAGCTGCTGCTGGAAATCTGTGTGTGTGTGTCACAAATCTGTGTGTGTCTGTGTCCCCAATCTCTGTGTGTGTGTCCCAAATCTGTGTGTGTGTCCCAAATCTCTGTCTGTGTCCCCAATCTCTGTGTGTGTGTCCCCAATCTCTCTGTGTGTCCCAAATCTGTGTGTGTGTCCCCAATCTCTGTCTGTGTCCCCAATCTCTGTGTGTGTGTCCCCAATATCTCTGTGTGTGTGTCCCCAATCTCTCTCTGTGTCCCCAATCTCTCTCTGTGTGTCCCCAATCTCTCTCTGTGTGTCCCCAATCTCTGTGTGTGTGTCCCCAATCTCTCTCTGTGTCCCCAATCTCTGTGTGTGTGTCCCCAATCTCTCTCTGTGTGTCCCCAATCTCTCTCTGTGTGTCCCCAATCTCTGTGTCCCCAATCTCTCTGTGTGTCCCCAATCTCTGTGTCCCCAATCTCTCTCTGTGTCCCCAATCTCTCTCTGTGTGTCCCCAATCTCTGTGTCCCCAATCTCTGTCTGTGTGTCCCCAATCTCTCTCTGTGTGTCCCCAATCTGTGTCTGTGTCCCCAATCTCTCTCTGTGTCCCCAATCTCTCTGTGTCCCCAATCTCTCTGTGTGTCCCCAATCTCTGTGTCCCCAATCTCTCTCTGTGTCTCCCCAATCTCTCTCTGTGTCCCCAATCTCTCTGTGTGTCCCCAATCTCTGTCTGTGTGTCCCCAATCTCTGTCTGTGTGTCCCCAATCTCTCTGTGTCCCCAATCTCTGTGTCCCCAATCTCTGTGTCCCCAATCTCTGTGTCCCCAATCTCTGTGTCCCCCCAATCTCTCTGTGTGCCCTCCCCACCCCGCAGTGCCCCTGGGGTGCAGCTGGCAGAGGCAGAGCTGCCCTGCCCAGGCTCCCCAGGTTCCCCAGGGTTTTCCTGGCACTCAGGGCTCCCTTTCCTGTCCTTGCAGTGGCATGAGCTGGAGCTGGGGCTGGGCCTCTGCTGGCAGCAGCATCCTGGCAGAGTTTGGGACCTTGCACCTGGAATTCCTGCACCTCTCCGAGCTCTCTGGCAACCCAGTGTTTGCAGAAAAGGCAAGTAAAAACTAACCCCAGGCTGGATTTGGGGTTTAGAGAGGGGCACAGCCAAGGTGGAGCCCTCAGGGGGTGCAGATCCCTCAGGAAGCTGCTGGGGGGACACAAATTGTTCCTGGCAGAGTCCAAGGGAAATGGGAGCTTGTCCACAGTGCCACAGTGGGGTCAAACCAGACAGGATTGCCCAAAAAAAACCACTCAGAAATTCTGTTTATCCAGAATCTGTCCAGTGCAGGTCTGAAACAAGGAGGGGAATTGAAGGAGAGGCAGAAAATAAAAGGAGGAGGAAGAAGGTGGGAGAGCAAAGGATGGAGGGGATGGGAATCAGTGAGGGTGGGATGAGCAAAGGAATTCACAGCAGGGAAAAGGGAGCCCAGGAAACTCTGTGGGAAGAGAGAGAGAGGCTGTGATGTGAAATAAAGAGACAAGGCTGAGGGGTAATGGGATAATAAATTGTTCCCAGGGAGGGGGCAGCTGAGGAGAGAAAATGTGTGAGGGAATGAAGGGAATGAAGCAGAGAGAGGTGAGGAAACACTGGAGATGCACTGCTAAAAACCAGAATTGCATCTTCATTCTGGGCTCAAACCTGGCATTTAGAGCCAGGCTCAAAGCTCTGGCCCCAGCCTGAGAGATTTTCCTCTTCTCCTCCCAAGCCCCTGGAGGGAAAAGGGCAAAACCTTTCAATGGACCCCCCTGGGCTGGTGTGTGCACAGAAAATGGATCAGATTCCCTCAGAGAGGAGAATGGGGCTTGGTGTGGGCTCTGCTTCCTCCCTGCACAGGAGCAGCAAAACTCACAGCCCCAGCCTGGGCCTTGGGTGATTTTAGCAGAATTAAAATCCATCTGTCTTTTATTCAAACCTGTGGTTAACATGCCAAGCTCCCCAAGCCCAGGAAAGCTCATGGAGCCTGACAAGTTCCTTGGAAGGCCAGGTGAAGGCTGCAGCCAGCTGCTGGCGTGCAAATTGTCTGATTTTGTGAGAGGTTCAGGGTGAATTAACACTCTGTAGGTTCTAATGGAATATTTATGCTGCATGGAATTGCAGTGGGTCCCTGTTGGATTTAATGGGGGTGAGAGCAAGGCAGAGTTAGTGCTGCCTGTTCTGGGCATTAAAGGAACTGTCTGGGGTTGGAATTAAAACCCCAATTCATCACAGTAAGTGACCCCATGGTGAATTTAATGAGTCACTCATCCCTGCCCCTCCCCTCCCTTTGGATCATGGAAAAAATCCCCCCTGGCACTGCTCACACCTCCCACTTCCAGATCCCTGCCATGGAATCGGGTTTGGGTGGGGAGGGACCTGAAAATTCATCCCATCCCAGCCTGGCATGGCAGGGACAGCTGGGGGGAGCAGGAGGGGATGGGGATGGGGATGGGGATGGGATGGGATGGGATGGGATGGGATGGGGATGGGGATGGGGATGGGGATGGGATGGGATGGGGATGGGGATGGGATGGGATGGGATGGGATGGGATGGGGATGGGGATGGGGATGGGGATGGGGATGGGGATGGGGATGGGATGGGATGGAATGGAATGGGGATGGGATGGGGATGGGGATGGGGATAGGATGGGGATGGGGATGGGATGGGGATGGGGATGGGATGGGGATGGGGATGGGGATGGGGATGGGGATGGGATGGGGATGGGGATGGGATGGGGATGGGATGGGATGGGGATGGGGATGGGATGGGGATGGGATGGGGATGGGGATGGGATGGGGATGGGATGGGGATGGGATGGGATGGGGAATGAAGGGATGGGATGGGGATGGGGATGGGATGGGATGGGGAGTGAGGGGCAGGCCTGGCAGCAGAGCAGGGATCCAGCCCTGTCTGTCCTGTGTGATCCCAGCCTTGTGTCTCCTGTGTGATCCCAGCCTTGTCCTGTGTGATCCCAGCCTTGTCTGTGCTCTGTGATCCCAGCCCTGTCTGTGCTGTGTGATCCCAGCCCTGTGTGATCCCAGCCTTCTGTCTCCTCTGTTCAGCCTGTCAGTCCTAAGCCCAGCCTGTCTCTCTGTTCAGTCCAGCCTTGTTTCTCTGCAATCCCAGCCTTGTCAGTGCTAACCCTAAGCCCAGCCTGTCTCTCTCTGTTAAGCCCAGCCTGTCTCTCTCCCCCAGGTGATGAACATCCGCAGGGTGCTCAGCAGAGTGGAGAAGCCCCAGGGCCTTTACCCGAACTTCCTGAGCCCGGTGACCGGGAGCTGGGTGCAGCGTGGGTATCCCCTCCCTCCCCTCCCTCCCCTCCCCTCCCCTCCCCTTCCCCCAGCCTGTGCCCAGCTCAGTGTCCCAGCTCCAGGATCGGGGCTGTCCCTGCCCTGGGGCTGCTGGCACAGGCTCCATCCCCCAGGACTGGGACCAGCAGAGCCCTGTGGGCTCCTGCAGCCAGCACAGAGCCCTGGGGCTGCAGGGGCAGCGCCCTGAGACTGCAAGAACCCCCTGGAGAGACAGAGGGGCTTGGAGGAGCCTCAGATCCCCCTCGGATCCAGGGTGAATTCTCCTGTGCATCCCTGTTGCTGTTACCATGGCACCTCTGCAGGGAGCAGTGTGGGAAGGAAGGATGAGATCAGAACGTTCCCTTCTCTCCTGTTGGGAGCCCAGCCCTGGAGATGTGGAATTAGGGAGCAATAAGCAGGGAAGGGGAGCTCTGGAAGCACTCAGGGCAGAGGCTGTGCCCCCCTCTGCAGCAGCAGAAGTTTGTCCTGTTTGTCCTGAGCCACCTCTGTAGCTGTGCCCTGATCTCTGCTCCATTATTGATCTGCTTGTTTTGGCTGCTGGATTGGATGGAGTCAAAGAGAAGTCTCTCTCTGCAGAGCCTGCTCTGAAGCTGTCAGTGGGTGACACTTTTGATCCAGGCAGGTTGCTCTGAGTCCTTGCATTCCCTGCTGTCCCCAGGCTTTGTTGCACTTTTGGCTGGGCTGGATCACTGCAGCCCTTTCCCCTGCTGCTCTCAGGGCTCTGGTGGCAGCAGGCAGGGCCAGAGCTGTGGCTGTGAGCAATCCCTGACCTTTAACTGCAGGGCTGGTCCCAGCCAGGTGTGTGGGATGGCCACAGTGTCCTGTGAAACCAGAGCTGCTTGGTGCTGGGAGGAATCCCTCATCTCCTCTGCCACACATCCAGTTCTATTTTCTGTCTGCAGATTTCACAGCCCTGAACTTGCTGCTGTAAGAGGGGCCTGGTGGTGCTGTGCATTCCCTGCTTGCTTGTGTTGGGACAGGCAGATTCCTGCCCCAGGACATTCCCTGGCTCCTGACACTTCCTCAGGCTGCTCAGGAGGTGACCTTGGGATCTGACTCCACATTCCAGGGAGGGAAAATGGGGATCAGCCCCTCGTGCATCTCCAGTGGGGACAAACAGAGCAGAGCAGGAGGCACCTGCAGGGCCAGGCTCTCATTTCCCCTCCTGTCATTAAAGCTCTTTGCAGGAAGCTGCTTGCCTTGAAATCACTGTGATTTTCTTAAAAGGTCTCCCTTTGAGCTGGCTAAATGAGCAGCTTTGGAAATGAAGATTCACCTCTGTGAGTTCCTCAGGGAAATGAGAGCCCAGGCCCTGCTGAGGGCAGGGATTGATTTATGCACTGTGCCTGGGAGGCAAACGCTGCCAGGGCTGCTGCCATATGGAAAACAATTGTGCAGCAGGGCTGCAGCTCTGTGAGTCCATGAATGACACTCTGAGCATCACAGAGCTGCTCTTTCAAGGCAGGCTGTGTTTGCAAATCCTCTGCCCTGGCTCCTGGCACGCAGGGCTGCTGTTTAATCTCATTGTTTTGCCAGGGATTATTCCCTGGATCACTGGACACAGTGTGTCAGGGATGTTTGCTCTCCAGGTCAGGACAGGATGTGTGCCTCTTGGTTTGTGCTGCTGGGAGCATCCAGCATTTGGAATAATCCTTCATCTGTGTACAGGGAGAGGGGAAACAAAGATCAGAGCAGCTCTGAGCTCCTGCTGCCTGTGCTGAGCTGGGAAAGGAGGGTGGGCACTGCTCAGGAGCAGGGAGGGCTCAGGCCAGGGAGGGGAATTGGCTTTGCTCCCCTAAAAACGGGAGTGCTTGACTGCTTGGAAGGGTGAGAAGCTGCTGCTGCTCCCCTGGAAGCTGTGAGTGCACCCAGCAGCTCCCCCAGCACAGAGCTGCAGCTGTCAGACCCATTTCACACTGCAGGGCCAGGGCAGGGCTGCTCTGAGCAGCCTGAGAAATGGGATTTGTGCAGAGGAAAAGATGAGGGCACATCCCTGGACCTGACTTGATCATTTTGCTGTGCCAGCCCCAGCCTGCACAGCCCTGCTGGCAGCTCTGTGGCATCCAGCACCTCTCCCTCCTCCCCTGAGGCAGGGACACAGCTCCCAGGGGCTCCATCCACGTGAAATCCATCCACAGCCACCACTGCCTCTGCTTTATGAGGGTGGATTTATGGTGATGGCTCCATAAACAGGAAGCATCTTCACGTTGCAGTATAAATAACTTGTAAAATGAGGGCTCTGAATGCTTCTGCTAAGGGATACTAATGCTCTGCAAAATGACAGAACATTTTTCTCCTGATTGCACTTTCCACCTTTCTTCCTTTCTGAAAAGCAATGCTGCAAGCTGTCCCCAGGAAGCTGGGGAGAGGAAGGAGAGAACAAGGGCATTAAATAGGACGTGATTGTTTCCCCTTTGTGCAGCAGCTGCTCACTGTACACCACGAACCTGAAGCTCTTTTCTGCCTCTCCCACCACAGACCACGTCTCCATCGGGGGGCTGGGGGACAGCTTTTATGAATATCTCATCAAATCCTGGCTGATGTCAGACAAGAAGGACTCTGAAGCTAAGAAGATGTACGATGATGCCTTGGAGGTGAGGAGCCAGGAGCTGCTCTCTGCTTTTTGGGGGGACACAGCTCATAAGAAGGCTTCAGACCTTCAGGATAAGTGTTTGGGTTTCACTCCTCTAACACTGAGGAAGTTTTCTCCCTTGAAATCCTGATTTTCATCCCTTTAGGCAATAGAAAAGCATTTGGTGAAAAAATCTGCAGGAGGCTTGACCTACATCGCTGAGTGGAGGGGTGGCATCCTGGATCACAAGATGGGCCACTTGGCCTGCTTCTCTGGGGGCATGATAGCCCTGGGGGCCCAGCACGGGCCCCAGGACAGCAGGCAGAGGCACATGGAGCTGGCAGCAGAGATCACCAGCACCTGCCACGAGTCCTACACGCGCTCAGGTACCCTGGGGCTGCCTTGGCAGGGGGGGCTGTGCCTCAGCAGCATCTGCAGCCCTGCTGTGGCTCCCTGGGATGGGACAGAAGGGACAGAAATGTGCTTGGAGCAGAGAGACAGAGGGACAGGTAGCTGTGAGCTCCTGGGGCTGAATCCTGGTCCTGCCTCCCAGCCCAGGCTGTCCTTCCACGAGGGGTTAACTGAGAGTGTCCCTTTGTGGAGAGAGCAGCTGAGAAACCCAGCAGGGCAGGGCTGGAGACCTGCAGGGAAATGGAATTGCTGAGCCTCTCCAGCTCTCTGAGTCTTTGTTCCACAAGCTCAGGACAATTTCTTGGAGCACCCAGAGCTGTGGAGATGAGGGACTGGGTTGGTTCCCTGCCTGCAGGAGCTGCTCTGGACACTCATTCCCTTGCAGGCATCTCTGCAGCTCCTGTGAGGCTGCAGCTCTCCAGGACCTTGCCAGGCACAGCTCTGTCCCCAGCTGCACCCAGGGGTTGTTCCTCACCTTCCCCACCAGCCCAGTTTGGTGCCCAGCCTGTTTGCTCAATAAACTCCAAGCTAGGGACAATAAACTCCAAGGCAGGGACAGCTGTGCCAGGCTGCTCCAAACCCCAGTGCCCAGCCTGGCCTGGGACACTTCCAGGCATCCAGATGCTCTGGGCACCCTCCTGAACAAAAGTTTTCCAGCAGGGAGAGGGTTGTGTTGGAAGCAGGGATCTGAGTGCTGGACAGTGCACTGGGATTGCCAACAAAGAGCAGCAGGAGCTGAACACTGGCACCCTGAGCAGCACAAGGCACTGATCTGTGCTGGCCTGGCAGTGCAGTGACACTGTGTGTGTCCCTGTCCCCAGACACCAAGCTGGGCCCCGAGGCGTTCCGCTTCGACGCGGGCAGCGAGGCCACGGCCACGCGGCTCAGCGAGCGCTACTACATCCTGCGGCCCGAGGTGGTGGAGAGCTACATGTACCTCTGGAGGCTCACCCACCATCCCAAGTACCGCCTCTGGGGCTGGGAGGTGGTGCAGGTAAGGCTGCAGGGAGCGCTGAGCTCGGGGCTGCTGCACTGCAGTCACTGCAAAGGGGAATTTCAGTTCTGAGATAGGTCAGAAATGCTCCAGGCTGGGTTGGGTGGGGCTCTGAGGGGTTTGGCTTAGTGAGAGGGGACCCTGTCCATGGCAGGGGGGTGGAGATGGGGGATTTTTCAGGTTCCTTTCAACCCAAATTGTTCTCAAACCCATGAGCAATGGAGCAGGATCCCAAACCCACAAACAGTGGGGCAGGATCCCAAACCCATGAGCAGTGGGGCAGGATCCCAAATCCATGAGCAGTGGGGCAGGATCCCAAACCTGTGAGCAATGGGGCTGGATCCCAAACCCACAAACAGTGGGGCAGGATCCCAAACCCACAAACAGTGGGGCAGGATCCCAAACCCACAAACAATGGGGCAGGATCCCAAACCCACAGACAGTGGGGCAGGATCCCAAACCCACAAACAGTGGGGCAGGATCCCAAACCCACAAACAATGGGGCAGGACCCCAAACCTGTGAGCAATGGGGCAGGAATACACAAATGCCTCAGTTCAGGGTGTTTGTTGTCTCCCTGTGGATGTTTCCTTCTCCCTGAGCTGTTCTCTAGAGCCAGCCTGATCCCAGAGTGTGGAGGAGCCCTGAGCAGCTCAGGGAGGGACAGGAGAGCTGGGGTTGGGTTTGTAATCGGGCTGGGACCCCACACTGCTCAGGTCCTGCTGAGCTCCTGTTGCTCCCCCAGGCCCTGGAGAAGCACTGCAGGGTGGAATCTGGATTCTCTGGCATCAGGGATGTTTACAGCACCACGCCCACCCACGACAACATGCAGCAGAGCTTCTTCCTGGCAGAGACCCTGAAGTAAGTCTGAGTCCCAGGGCCCTGCAGAGCAGCACAATTCCTGCTAAATTCCAAATAACCAGGGGCAAGTCTCCTCTTCCAGGGAGGTGTCCCTGCCCAGGGCAGGGGGATGGAATGAGAGGAGATTTTGGGATCTTTCCAAGCCAACCCATTTAGGGGGGACACTGGGCAAGGCTGCAAAGCTCTGGGAATTTCCAAACTCAGACTTTGGGAGTTTCCTGCTGCTGGGTTTGGAGGGCCCTGCAGTGCTGGGGATGCAGGTGGGGATTTGCAGGGCAGAGCAGCAGCCCCAGCACACCCTGCAGCTGAGCTCTGACCCCGTGTGTCCCTCTCCTGGCTCCAGGTACCTCTATCTTCTGTTCTGTGAAGATGATGTGCTGTCCCTGGAGGACTGGGTGTTCAACACCGAGGCTCACCCCCTGCCCATCAACCACACAGACTTTAGAGCAGCAGAGCAGCCCTGAGGCCCTGCCCAGCTCTGCCCCCCAGCCTGGGCACACTCTGCTCTTCCTTCCCACTGAAGGGATCCCTGCTGTTCCTGAAATGGCATTTGGGGCACTGGTCCAGCTGTGGACAGGATTTCCTTGGGAAGATGAACCATGACTAAAGCACCTTCTTTTCCTCTGTGAGGAGCTCTATTAGGCTGATGGTGAGATGTTTATTCTGGGCCATACTGTACACAGTTCATAGACATTCCTTTATACAGAGAATTTATATGAAATCACTGATTTTGCTTTATAGTGGCCAAAGGACTGGAAGTTTGCCATAAAATAGACTTTACACACACACACACACACACACATCCTCCTTTCCTTTCTCTGTTTCATTTCTGCCTTTTACCTGCTCTTGGATTTCTCCCCTTTCCAGTGAACAGTTCCAGTGTTTGGTGCTGGGCTCTGGGGGCTCTCCAGGAGGGACAGGGGAATTGGCCTTGGTGTGGAATTCTTGGGGCTTGAGGAGCTCAGCAGTGAGGAGGGGCCAGGGAAAGGTGATGGTTTAGTGGGAAAATAAAGGATCAGACCCTCCATGGACAGGAGCAGGCTGGAATTTGCAGATTCCAGGCCCTGCTCCTCGTGGGGGCCTGGAGCAGCCTGAGGGGTCACTCAGCAGGACAGGAGCAGGGCAGGAGCTCTGGAGTGGGTTGTGATTGTGGATTGTGATTGTTCCTCCTGCTGCTGAGCCCCCAGGGAGGTCCAGGGCAGCTCTGGTGGGTGCTGAGGGCAGCAGGGAGGGGAAAACTCCAGCAGAGCACCCTGGAGCTCTGCACAGGGACAGGGACAGCCCTGGGGCTGAGCAGGGACAGGGACAGGGACAGGGCCACCCCAGAGTGCAGCTCAGCCATTCTGTGACTCTGTGCTGTCTAAACTGGAACTCAACCAAAACCTGGCTGCAAAATCCTTGCTCCTGTTGTATTTTTATGAACTTTTTTTCTGTGCTCTTAAAACACATTTACCACCCATCACATCCCATTTAACTTTTCCTTTTTCTGGGTTTTTTTTTGTGTTTTTCTACTTTTATTTGGAACTAAATGTTACGAGTCACTTGTAATAATTTTCCTGCTGTAATAGTCAGATCTGTGAAACAGAATAAAAGTCTTGTAAAATAAAAAACCTGTGGAGGTTGGTCAGACCAGTTACTCCATGCTGGGAATGAGACAGTGCTGGTGGATTTGAAGAGTTCTGTGCAGGAGGAATTGATTTCTAGGGGAATCCAGGCAGTGTTTGACAGCAATTCCCAGCTCTCTTACACTGCTGGATGTGGGATCAGCATTCCCTGTGATCACTGCAGAGCTGAGGCCCTGGGGGATGGAACATTTTTGTTCATCCTTGTGACATCCTCGTGACAATTGGTTCATTCAGCAGCTTGGGGGAAAATAAAGTCGCTTTGAGCAAGTTGTGAAAACAGAAAATGTTGTTTCTAAATTCCTGCCTTTGTAATTCCCTGAGAGAAATAAGATTGTCAGATGGGGACTTAGCATTATCCCAGGGATAAAGCTGCTGCTGCTAAGCCTGGCCTAGAGGAGTGGTTATTGGTAAATAAACATCTTGGGAGTGAGCTGTGTTATCCGGGAGATTTGGGGCTGGGGAAGCTCTTGTAGCTCAGAGGATTTTGATAATGGATTAAAGGAATTTCTTAAATAAGAATGGCCTGCTCTGGGAACAACACAGAACACTCTGCCTGGCACAATTTAAGCCCCCAAATAAACACTGAGGGGGAGTTTCTCAGGAGCAGAGAGCCCCATGGTTGGGTTCCATCCCACAGCTTTGCAGTGGAGATTTCCTGTGGCCACAGCACGAACCTGGAGCTGCCTGAGCTGCCCTGAGGAGGCAAAGCTCCCCCAGGACTCCATGCCAGGCACAGCTGAAGCTTTTCCTTGCAATCCTTTGGTGCCAAGGTAGCTGCAGATTGCTCTGCCTGGGCTCCCAGCTATCCCCTGAAATCCCCAGGATTAACCCCAGGCTCTGAGCTCAGCCTGCCTGTGCTTAGCAGGAGTTAAGATTTGCTCCCAGGATCAGCTTTGATCCAAGGCCTGCCCTGGATTTTTGTGTCCCACAGCAATGCAGGTGCTGGGGATGTTTGTCCTGCTGGAAATGCTCCTGCTGCTCCCTTCCCCTCCTGGATCCCACCCCAAATTCCTCCTCCAGGTGGGGTTTTCCTGCCAGAGGGAACCCCTTGGTTTGCAGGCCTGGAGCAGCTGAGTAAATGGAGTTACATGAGCCAGGGTTTGGTTAATGGAGTTACATGAACCAGGGTTTGGTTAAATGGAGTTATATTGAACCAGGGTTTGGTTAAATGGAGTTACACTGAGCCAGGGTTTGGTTAAATGGAGTTACATGAACCAGGGTTTGGTTAAATGGAGTTACACTGAGCGAGGGTTTGGTTAAATGGAGTTACATGAACCAGGGTTTGGTTAAATGGAGTTACACTGAGCCAGGGTTTGGTTAAATGGAGTTACACTGAGCCAGGGTTTGGTTAAATGGAGTTACACTGAGCCAGGGTTTGGTTAAATGGAGTTACATGAACCAGGGTTTGGTTAAATGCCCATGGGAAGGATCTGGGGAGATTTGCATCCTGCAGCTGCTGTCCTGCCTTCCAGCCTCAGGTTTGTGGGAATTCTGTTGGTTTTTGTCTTTTTTTCCTGCCTGGAGTCACCAGGCAATGCCACCAGCCTGGGTTATTTCCCCTGGAACATTCCACTTTACCTCAGGAACTGTGATTACCATCTTAATTTTCACCATCAGAGCTTGTGGCCTCCCTTTGTATCAGAAGGAATTTCCTGTAAATGAAGTTCTGATAACAGAAACTTTAATCAGTGGTGGAGGGGAAGACTCTTCCCTCTCACTTGTACAACCACAGGCTGCCTGCACAGAGATCAGACAAAACCATCCAGAAAACAAATGCACCTTTTTGTAACCCACACTTCATTTTTACAGCATGATTAAATTCCCCTGGAAGGTTTTCAGCAGAATTGGTTATTGGATTCAAAAGCCTGGCAGCCAGAGTATTTTTCCATGTAGGTTTTGATGTGATCCCTTTATCTGATTGTGATGCACGAGCCCTGGCTCCCAGTGCCAGCTGAGCTCCAGCAGCTCCTCAGCTGAGCACATTTGGGCTTTGGCTTCATTCCCTGCGGAGATCTGGATCCCTCTCCACAAAACTGCTGCTCTGTGAAGGATTTCCTTCAGGTTCCTGGGAAGGAGAGGCCAAGGAGGAGCTGGGAATGCAGGAATTGGCTCCTGCTCTGCAGCTGAAGGGTTTGAAATGCTCTGCTTTGAAATGCCTCCAATTCCCATTTCCTTTGCTTTTTCTGGGATGAACTCTCTGATTTCCAGGGCTGTGAAGTTTTATCACCTCTGATTTTCTTGTCCCCTTCAAGACCTGGATGCTCCTTGTTCCTCTGGAGTTTTTCCCCCCTGCTGCTTCCAACCCCTCACCATTTTCCTGATTTTCAGCCCAACTTTCTCCCTTCTGACCAAGGGGAAATCTGGCATAGTTCTTCCTGCTGGGTGAAAATCTTCCCTGTTATTATTTTTAGGATTCCCTTTGATCCAGGTGTGCCTGGGTGGGCCCCACAGCAGATGTGTGATATTTAACATTCTTCCTGAGTGCTGCAATCCCAGGACCCAGCAGTGGAGAGCCAGGAGCTGCTGGGTTTGTTCTCTTTTGAGGAGCAGCAGCCAGCCTGAATTATTTCACCTTTTGTCTTTCCCATCAAATAATTCCCCTGTTTCTCATCTTTATGAGGTGGCTGGTGACACTGGGAATGGTTCAGGTGTAAAATGAGCCCTTGTGGCTCTCATCATCCACAGAGAATCACCTCCAGCAGCTCCTGCCCCAGACAAACCAGGACATTTCTCCTGCCCCAGACAAACCAGGACATTTATTCTGCCCCAAACCCTCCCCACCCTGTCACATTCTGTGGGTTATTCCTGCTGGGTTATTCCAGGGAAGCAGCAGCTCTGCAGGATTTAAAGCACATCTGCTCACCCCCACCTGTTCCTGCTCCATCATTTCCATGCTCTGCTAATCCTCTCCCTCTTTATGGAGCAGAGTTTCAGGGAACTTTTCTGCTGTGGAACTTTCTTCTTCCTCCCTGAGCACAACGCTGACTTAAACCACAAATCTCCCACTTGTTTCCACTGCTGGGCTCCTCTGCCTGCTGCCATCCTCATCCTCCCTCCTCCTCTCTTAATGGCTTGGTCATGCTCTCGCTCATCCCCATCTCGAGATTCTTTAAACCTAAAACAAAAACGATTAGGCAGGCTTAGGATACAGCAGAGCTTCAAAGGATTAAACGCTGACGTTCCCTGCTACCCTCGGAGAGATCAAACACTCGCTGCTGTTGGCCCTGCAGCACAAATCTTCCCCAGCAGTCGGGGATTGGAAACACAGAGGAGCAGCAGGATGAGGAATGGGGAGGGATTAAAACGAATAAATAAATATATGTGTGTGTCTTGGCCCTGCCACCGCTGAGGGACAACGTGACAGCAATGCCACGGCATGGAGGGAGCTGCAGGGCACTGAAAACACACGGAGGGGGAAAAGTTTGAGCCAAAATGTGGCATGGTGGTAAAAATGACCCAAAATACAGGGATGAGGCTGGAGCACCATCCCCGAATCCCCATCCCTAGGGCTCAAACCTCAGCAGGATCACTGAACTGTTTTATTTAAAAATTACCCCTTTTGGCCAGCTATAACCAAGTAAAAGTGCAGGATACGGCTGGGTTTGGGAAGCACCAAAGTTCAGGGGTTTGTTCTTTAAAAAAAAAAAGCTTAATTGAGATGCCACTGTGGAAATGTGGGGATGGACACACACCCCTCTCTCTCATCGATTATAAAGGGAAAATCCTTGGAGAACGCTGGGGAGGATTCACCCCCCCAGAGCCCTCACAGCAGAGACATTTCAGCCTAAAAACTGCTTTTTCCTGAACAAACGCTCATTTAACATTAAAACGCGTTTTTTTCCTGATGAGTGCCGCTCATTTAACACTAAAAAGACGTTTTCCCTAACGGGACGACGGGGATTTAACACTAAAACACATTTTTCCCCTCAGCGGCCGCCGGCCATTTAACACCAAAACGATCTTTTCCCTGTCGGCGCGGTGCCGATTTAACACTAAAACATCTTTTCCCCTGACCGGCCGCAGGTAATTTAACACCAAAACCACCCTTCCTCTGACGGAGCAGCGCTGATTTAACACAGAAAAGGGGTTTTTTTTTTCCGGCGGCCGAGCCCCTCCTCGCCCGCCTGACGCCTCCCCCGGCCATGGCGGCTCCGCGGCGCGGGCCCGGCGCGATGGCGGGGCCGGGGCCCGGGCCGGCTCCTCCGCGCCTGGCGCTGCTCCTGGCCCTGCTGGCCGCGCTGGTGGCCGTCAAGTATTACCGGGACATGGAGGCGGCGCGGCAGCAGGTACCGGGGAGCGGGGAGCGGGTACCGGGCAGGGGCGGGGACGGCGGAGGGAGGGAGGGAGGGGGAATGGCGGGCGCGGCCGGCCTGGGCTGCGTGAGGGGAGGCGGCGGCGCCGCGCTGAGGGAGCGGGATAACGGGGCTGAGGGAGGAATAACGGGGCTGAGAGAGGGGTAACGGGGCTGAGGGAGGAATAACGGGGCTGAGGGAGGGATAACGGGGCTGAGGGAGCCCAAACCGGACTGAGGGAGGGATAACGGGGCTGAGGGAGGGATAACGGGGCTGAGGGAGGGATAACGGGGCTGAGGGAGCTGTAAGGGGGCTGAGGGAGGGATAACCGGGCTGAGGGAGCCGGAACGGGGCTGAGGGAGGGATAATGGAGCTGAGAGAGGGGTAACGGGGCTGAGTGAGCTGTAAGGGGCTGAAGGAGGCTTTACCGGGCTGAGGGAGCCCAAGCCGGGCTGAAGGAGGTTTTACCGGGCTGAGGGAGCCCAAGCCGGGCTGAAGGAGGTTTTACCGGGCTGAAGGAGGTTTTACGGGGCTGAAGGAGGTTTTACCGGGCTGAAGGAGGTTTTACCGGGCTGAAGGAGGTTTTACCGGGCTGAAGGAGGTTTTACCGGGTTGAAGGAGGTTTTACGGGGCTGAAGGAGGTTTTACCGGGTTGAAGGAGGTTTTACGGGGCTGAAGGAGGTTTTACCGGGCTGAAGGAGCCCAAACTGAGCTGAAGGAGGTTTTACCGGGCTGAAGGAGCCCAAACCGAGCTGAAGGAGGTTTTACCGGGCTGAGGAAGCTGTAACCGGGCTGAGGGAGCCCAAACCGAGCTGAAGGAGGTTTTACCGGGCTGAGGGAGCTGTAACGGGGCTGAAGGAGGTTTTACCGGGCTGAAGGAGCCTTAACCGGGCTGAAGGAGCTGTAACGGGGCTGAGGGAGCCCGTTTTACCCCTCTGGCACAAACAGACAAGTTGTCCTCTTTATAATCCCAGATTAAAAAGAGCAAGGAAAAAACCAACAAGTTCTGAGAACTTTCTTTGATGTGAGTGTTATCGGAAAGCAGAAGGCCAAGCCCTGACGTCTCTCTCTGCTTTTAAACATCATTTTTGTCATCCCAGTGCAGCAGGACTGGAATGTTCTCCATGGGAGCCTTTGTTCCTCCGTGGTTGGGGTTTTATCTCCGGCTGGGTGGGCTCTGCTGGCTCCCAGGTGGTCACTGGTCAGTGCAGCCCAGGGCTGTGGCCGTGCCTGGACACTGCTTTGGGATGGAGATGTCCAGTTCCTGTGATCCCACCTCGTGTCCTGCTGTCTTTGAGCTGTTCCCGTGTCCCTGTGGCTCTCTCCTGAGGGGAAAAATGACTTTTCCCCACATTCCAGCAATACAAATTCCAACCCCATCCCTCGGGGTCTGTGCCTGTGAAGTGTAAAATGAGGAGAGGCTGTGAAAGATCCATCAGCAGGGTTGTGCTGAGGAGAGCAGAGGCAATGGAGCATCCCTTCAGAGCTCAGCACACATCCAGCCCAGCCTGCCCTGCCCAGGGGAGGGTTCTGCTCCCTGCCCAGGGCCCTGAGCTGCCCCCCAGCCCAGCAGAGCTCGCAGTTCATGACCTGTGTGCCCAGCACAGGTGAGATCTGGAGCTGGGAGGGGTCCTGGAGCCTGGAACGAGGCTTGTGAGACCCTGGCAGATGTGTCACACCTGCAGCCAGGAGCTCAGCAGAGCTGTCACCTGTTTCCAGAACCATGGATGCTCATCCCCATCCATTCATAAATAAAAACAGGTTTACTGTGGGCAGCCCACAGTGCATTGTCCCCGTGCACAAAAAACTTCATTTTTTCATGTCCTTGGCCGTGTCCTCATCCACATCTTCATTTTGAGTTGCAGACTCTCTGTTTCAGTCTGTCTCAGCCCTGGAACTGCCCTGGAAGGCTCTCAAGTGCTTTTGTAGCTGCAGCTGATGGGAGCAAAGCCTTCCAGGCTGCATTAGTGCTGCTTCAGGCTGGCAGGCAGCAGATGGAGAATAAATAAACGGGTTCAGGAGCTCTGGGGCTGCTGGTGGAGCTGCAGGCAGTGCAGAGCAGGCAGGCAGGAACAGCAGGATCACAGAGTGTGCTCCCAGCTCTGGGCTTTTTGGGGGTGCCAGGGCAGGCTGGTGGATGTGCCAAGGGCTGGCTGGCACTGAGGGCTGTCTCACCTGCTCTCTGTCCCTCCTCTCACACCAGCCTGCAGCTCCAAATTGTCCCTTTCCCATCAGACTGTGGAGTGGAAATGTCTGGAAGCATCCAGAGCCCTTCTGGCATCACCTTGGTGAGCCCTGAGGGGACTCTGCAGAGGCAGAAACTGAGGCACAGAGAAGCTGTGGAAATTTCTGGAGAGGATTGTGGCTTCTGTGACTCCCTGATGGATGGCTGAGGGAGCTGGGAGCCAAAATATTCCGTGTGGTTCTGAGGCTGGAGGTTTGGAGGGTGTGGGTGCTGGTGTGGATCCCACCACGAATGGAAGTTACAATTCCAAAGGCTCAGCTCAGTCCCTTTGTGCTTTTGGAAGGTGGTCCTCACATGTCTGGCTGCCTTTGTTTCTGTGCACATCAGTTCATAGCAATCACCACCTCCAGGTGCTCCCAATGTCTGCAGGTTTAGGACTGGCTGGCTGGAGAAAATGGGAATTTTTCTGGCAAAAGGCACTGGACGTGAGCAAATGGTTGAGCTGGAATTACTCAGGCAGATGTAGGTTCAGTGTCCTCGTGGCAGCAGTTCTGGACATGGATCCCTATTGCAAATGGCACCAAATCCTGCCAAGGGCTGTTCATCTTTCCCTGGATGTGCTGGCAAGAATGGGGATTGACTCAGAGGGGCCAGAGTGGGCTTTTGTTCCAACAAAATCTCACTTGCCTCTTCTTCCCAAACCAGGAGCTGGCTCTGAAGTCCCTGGGGAATGAGGGGCTGTTCCTTTTCTCCTCCCTGGACACAAACAAGGACCTGTACCTGAGCCCAGAGGAGTTCAAGCCCATTGCTGAGAAGCTCACAGGTGGGTTCCTGTCTGCCTTGCAGAGCCCTCCCTGCACAGAGCCAATCACCACCAACTCCACAGCCTGAATTCACTGAATATTTCATTTATTTCGTTTTCTGGGTGCTGGTTTGGGTCCCATTTGCATGAGGAGAGGCTGTGAAGCTTTCCATGTTGCTGGAAAGGCTCAAGCAGCAGACACCACTGTGACAAAGTGCAGTTTGTACAAGGTGGAGGATCCCATTGCTGGACTAGCAAAGTACATAAGTTACTTTGTGTGGAGCTTAAAGGGGATTTGGGATGGGTGAACACAACAAATCCAGCTCAGCCAGGCCAGGCCAAAAGCAGCAGTGAGTCACAGAGCTCCATTCAGCTGGGGCAGCCTCTCCTGGAGGGGAGATCATCTCTGGAGCTGGATCAGCACAGAGCAAGTGGCTGTGCTGGTGCCAGGCAGGGAGGAGTGTGGGGATGACAATGGACACTGGGGACACAGACAGGCTTTGCTTCTGCTCTGCTGGACCGGCTCCAGCACGTGCTGGGGTGGCTCTGAGGGGCTGGGAGTGTGTCTGGGCTTTGCAGTCAGGGAAACAGGGAATGCTTTGGGTTGGGAGGGACCTCAAAGCCCCTCAGAGCCACCCCTGCCATGGCAGGGACACCTCCCACTGTCCCAGGCTGCTCCAAGCCCTGCCCAGCACTGCTAGAGATCCAGGGGCAGCTCTGGGCACCCTGTGCCAGGGCCTCACACCCTCCCAGGGAACAATTCCTGCCCAATATCCAACCTGAACCCACCCTGTCCCACTGCACAGCCACTGAGCTGGTTCCCTTCCTCTTCAGTTCATGCAGCCAGAGCTGGGCTGGGGATGGAGCTGAGTTCTGCTGTCTGGGGACACTGGGAAACTCCCTGGATTTGCCAGGATAAATGTGCAATCACTTGACAGTTGTTTAAAAGGAGAGGGAGAGGACACAGCTGCTGGAATTGCTGGAGTTGCTGGAATTGCTGGAGTTGCTGGAATTGCTGGAGTTGCTGGAGTTGCTGGAATTGCTCTCCTTTTGTGCAGGGGTTGCTCCAGTCTCAGACTCTGAGGAGGAGACGCCGGATCCGGACGGGGAGACTTTGTCCATTGTGGCCAAATTCCAGCCCTTGGTGATGGAAACAATGACAAAGAGCAAGGATGGCTTCCTGGGGGTAGGTGTCCTGCAGGCCCCAATTCTGGGCTGAGCACATCTGGGGGGCTGGGAGCAGCCCCAGGAGGGGACATGGCTGCTGAGTCTGTGGGATTTGCTGTGGCAGGGCCCTCGTGCCTCCCTCAGCACTTCAGGGTCTCAGTGCACTCAGAGCACCTTGGTGGGAGTGGGAGCAGGAGTTAGAGCTGGCTCTGCCTCCCTCAGTGCACAGCAGTGGTGTTACAGGCAATGCTCCCCTCTGCTCTGTTACTCACATTCTTGGAGGCTGACAGAACGTTTTGGTGGGGTAACAAGAATTTGGGATGTGATTTTTCCCTACATCCATGACATCAGTGCACACTGCAGGCTGCACTCTGGGCTCTGACAGCATTTCTGTTCACAGATTTCTCATGTGGCTCTGTCTGGGCTGAGGAACTGGACAGCCCCAGCAGCCCCCAGGAGTGTCCTGCTTGCCAGGCAGTTTAAAGCCTTCCTCCCTCCAAAGAATAATCTGGAACTTGGGGAACCGTGGTGGATAATTCCCAGTGAGCTGAACATCTTCACTGGGTATCTCTCCAACAACAGGTTTTACCCTCCAGCTCCCAAGGGCAAAGAGGTGAGATCTGGAACTCAGATTTTATGTGTGTGTGTCCCTGGATGTTCTAATTGTGTAGTGTGGAGCCAGGAGTGGGGGTAAAACTGAGAGCAGGAAAAGCTCTGGGTGAGGCTGACTTGAGTAAGTGCATCTTTGTTAATTGTGTGGGGTCTGAGGGTGGTGGGAAGAAGGATTCAGAAGGGACCTGTGTGTCACCTTTAGGTGACAGGTGGGACTCTGTGTGCTCAGCCTGGCTGTGCATCCCCTGCCCTGGCTGCTGCTGGAGGTGACTGAGCCTGGTGGGATCAGGGATTGCATTTCAAAGGCTGAAGCACTGGTGCAGGCAGCCTTGCAGCTCAGTTTGCTGTTGTGCCTGAGCTGCTGGAATCCTGCAGGCCGTGGGGATGGCACAGAAACCATGGATGGATTTATTTGTGACAGCAGTGCCTTGTTTGTGTCCTTGGGGTGTGATTAGGTTGTGTCTGAGCTGGGTGTTCAATCACAGCCATCCTCTGACCTCCCTGCCCAGCTGGGGGAGGAACAGCTCTCATTGCTGCTGTCCCAACCCTCCCCAGGTGATCATCCACAGGCTGCTGAGCATGTTCCACCCCCGGCCCTTCGTCAGGACACGCTTTGCCCCTCAGGGAGCCGTGGCCTGCATCCAGGCCAGCAGCAGCTTCTACTACAGCATTGCCTTCAGGTGAGCCCCAGGGGCTGGGGACAGCCCTGAGCCTGGGACAGGGGGCTGGGGACAGCCCTGAGCCCGGGACAGGGGACAGGGGACAGCCCTGAGCCTGGGACAGGGAGCTGGGGACAGCCCTGAGCCTGGGACAGGGGACAGGGGACAGCCCTGAGCCTGGGACAGGGGACAGCCCTGAGCCTGGGACAGGGGGACAGGGGACAGCCCTGAGCCTGGGACAGGGGCTGGGGACAGCCCTGAGCCTGGGACAGGGGACAGGGGACAGCCCTGAGTCTGGCCTAGAGGGCTGGGGGCAGCCCTGAGCCTGGGACAGGGAGC